>NC_064920.1:200336372-200644622 GCF_023897955.1 Schistocerca gregaria | reverse complement strand
TCACTTTTAAGTGATGAACATTGGAAGATCAGAGATTAATGCAAGAGCGAGAGAAGCCATTCTAATGTGAAATGCTGGTACATTAATAACCGGCGTAACCACCAGAATGCTGAACTCAAGCATGCAAACGTGCATTCGTTGTGTTGTACAAACGCCGGGTGTCAGTTTGTGAGATGGATTTGCAAGCCTGTTTGCACTTTGTCGGTCAATACAAAAACGGTTAATGCTGTTTGTGGACGACGCTGGAGTTGTCGTTCGTTTATGACCCATATGTGGTCGCCTGGAGACAGATCTGGTGATGGAGCGGGCCAGGGCAACATGTGAATACTCTGTAGAGTATGTTCCGTTACACCAGCGGTATGCCGGTGAGGATTATCCGGCAGGAGAGCACCCTCTGGAATGCTCTTCATGAATAGCAGCATAACAGGTCGAATCACAAGATTGACGTACAGATTTGCTGCGTGGGTGGATGAGATAACCACGAGATTGCTCCTGCTGTCGTACGAACTCGCACCCCAGACCGTAACCTCTGCTCTAGGTGCAGTGTATCTAGGTCACAGACAAGTTGGTTACAGGGCCTCAACAGGCTTCCTTCTAACAAACTCAAAGTCATCACTGGCACTGAGGCAGAACCGGCTTTCATCAAAAATCTCAGCAGACTTCCATCCTTCCCTGCAATGAGCTCTCGCTTGGCATACTGGAGTCGCAAATGGCGGTGCTTTCGGGTCAATGGAGTGCTCGCTACGCATCTGGCACGGAGCTGTCCTCGAAGCAACCGATTTTTAGCAGTTCAGTGTGCCAGCTGCTGCTGCAGTTGCAGTACGATGCGACAGAATCACACACTGGTCTTCCCTCTCGGTAGTGAGACGTGGCCACCCGGAGCCCGGTTTCTTGTGGTCATGCATTGCCATCACCGCCGCTGCCAGCATTCAAGTACAATGGCTACATTTCTGCCAAGCCAGTCTGCAATATCGGGGAACGACCATCCAGCTTCCCGTAGCGTTAGGACACTACCTCGTTGAAACCAGTAGACAGCAACTCTCTAAGTCCAATATCTGGAAGATAAGTAACACTCATGACCGCCACAGCGTGGCCGGCCAGTGTGGTCGAGAGGTTCTAGGCGCTTCAGTATGGAACCGCACCACCGCTACGGTCGCAGGTTCAAATCCTGCCTAGGGCATGGATGTGTGTGATGTCCTTAGGTTAGTTAGTATTGTGTTCATAGTTCCGCGTAGTCAGCGCGTACACAACTTTCCCAATAGAGCGCGCCCCGCTAAGCACAACAGCGCAGGCGCAGCGCTCGTTCGTCTCCGCACTACGAGGTGGAGCTGTCCGAGAGACGGACCAAATTCTGCTTCCGCCGATCCGCATATTAATATGTAACGCAGCCAATGAGATTGCTGCTAACGTAGAACCTTTTCTCCTAGCAGTGATACCTGATGCGCGAGGTATTATAACGGGTGTACAGACCTCCGATTAGTCAGTCTGCATTAGTTTGTAGTCAAGTTTCAGTCTGCGCCTAATAAGATTATCATATTCCTGTACATAGCCATGAAGATAAATGTATAGACACTTTGTCAAGTATCAGAGATAGGTGAGAATAAGATTATCGTACGAAGACCAAAGGAACTTCAGATTGTCAATTGTAAACAGCATCCAGAATCCAGTTACGTAATATCTATGATTTTTATTATTTTAATAAATATGTGTGAAAATTAATCAAGTTCTGTTTAAAGTTGGTCACCGTCATTCTGCTTCTCTAAGCGTGCAAGTGGAATTTCTATCGTCTGACCCAACGGCAGAAGATAAACACGCCTCGATAAGACCACGAGACATATTGCTGACACTCGCCTACTTCGTTAGAGCGAAAAGTCAAATAATCTGATGGTGCGTGTACCGAAGATCTTACAGTACGCACACCACTGTTAGGTTTAAGTAGTTCTAAGTTCTAGTGGACTGATGACCTTAAATGTTAAGTCCCATAATGCTCAAAGCCATTTGAACCATTTAAGCTACAGCGTGAAGTTTGAGCATACATCATATTTCATTGATTGGCGACTCCATGGAGAGCTGTGTGCAGAACGACCATATATGTTAAATTGAAAGGAAAGTCAGCGTTGGCCGTAATATTGATAGCAAAATCGATTTTCAAGCGGCTGTGTGGCCGAGCGGTTCTAGACGCTTCAGTCCGCCACCGCGCTGCTGCTACGGTCGCAGGTTCGAATCCTGCCTGGGGCATGGATGTGTGCAATGTTCTTAGGTTAGTTAGGTTTAAGTAGTTCTAAGTGTAGGGGACTGAAGACCTCAGATGTTAAGTCCCATAGTGCTTGCAGCCATTTGAAATCGATTTTCAATCACATAGTGATCATCTTCAGTGTTGTGGTGTACAAATTAAACTCATAGACGCTAGTGTCACTATGTGATTAAAAATCGATTTTGCAGTCAATAAACCATCCATATCAAGGCCAACGCTGACCTTCCTTTTAATTCATCATGTTTCAGATGTACAAACACGTGTATCAACTTTCGTCAGTGTATTTTAATGGGCATTTCAAACATCTTGTGTCCTTTTACTTTGTCGAATGCTTTTCTAAGTCAATAAATCTTGTAACAGTATCTTTCACTGTCTTGTGTAGGCTTGTATACTTCATGTGTGTCTGTGTTGTAACCGTTAACATTGCAAATGGTGCAATTACGGAAACACTACCTGATAAGAACGAGTTGCCAAAACTATCTCAAACTCTATAACTGTATTTGAATTACATTCACCCAATTAATTAGAAAACGTAAAACCGTGTGTTAAATAAACTGTCCTGTGAAACTCTCTATTGTGCAGTGCAGTAGACAGTGCTACGATGCGTGGCTTCACAATACGTGAATTGCAATTCCAACACAGAAAAATTAACAGAACAAAAGTGCGTCATGAAATTACAAAAAGAATTTTGAAAGAATAAATAACCAAAAACGTTTCCCAAAAACCTGCCGTGTAGTCTCGCGTAAGCAAGTGACTAAATAAGGTTCCCAGCGCTAAATAATACAAACGCAAAAATGACAGTCCACTGTAGGAATAATTCTGTTGCATAAGAAATCAAATATACACTGATGTTTACCGAAACAACCTAAAAACTGTTCTGAAATGTGGCACACGACGGTGAATGATTCAACTGTTTCCTGACTGAAATTTTAAACTGTCCCTAACAAATTTATGCGGTTTACATGCTACAACTGAAACTCGGTACTGTTCGAAGTGATTGACATAAAGATATAGCGCAGCAGCAAACCAGCTTAAAGGAAAGAAAACCTAGCGCAATGCATTGCAGGGACATGCAGCTACTGCAAGTAGCTCTTGCTTTAGCGTTAGAGACAGTATTCCTATGAGTACAATGCGGTGACTCACATTTGAAAACCAAATTTTCGTAAGAAGACGGTGAAGGATATTGCCTTTACTAAATGATGCAAAAGACACCAGCACTCAAGAATTATACTGAAATACTGGTATATTTTTTTAACAATTACAACTATCTTGGACTTTGCTTGAAATTAAGTACTGACATTGTAAAGGAGTGGTAAATCTACAACCTCTGAGTGCAAGTCATGTGAACAAATAACTTTACTGTTTCACAGCTGAACAGTGGAACTAACACGAATCAATGAACAAAAATGCCACTAAAACCTTCCGTTTTCCAAACATGTATTATGCGAAACGGTAACATTACCTGTAAATCTTCACGTTTCAAAAATTAATCGTTACAAAATCATGTACAGAAAGCAGACGGCAGTTATAAGGGTCAAGGGACATCAAAGGCAAGCAGTGGTTGGGAAGGGAGTGAGACAGGGTTGTAGCCTCTCCCCGATGTTATTCAATCGGTATATTGAGCAAGCAATAAAGGAAACAAAAGAAAAGTTCGGAGTAGGTATTAAAATACATGGAGAAGAAATAAAAACTTTGAGGTTCTCCGATGGCATTGTAATTCTGTCAGAGACAGCAAAGGACTTCGAAGAGCAGTTGAATGGAATGGACAGTGTCTTGAAAGGAGGTTATAAGATGAACGTCAACGAAGGGAAAACGAGGATAATGGAATGTAGTCGAATTAAGTCGGGTGATGCTGAGGGAATTAGATTAGGAAATGAGACACTTAAAGTAGTAAAGGAGATTTGCTATTTGGGGAGCAAAATAACTGATGATGGTCGAAGTAGAGACGATATAAAATGTAGACTGGCAATGGCAAGGAAAGCCTTTCTGAAGAAGAAAAATTTGTTAACATCGAGTATAGATTTAAATGTCAGGAAGTCGTTTCTGAAAGTATTTGTATGGAGTGTAGTCATGTATGGAAGTGAAACGTGGACGATAAATAGTTTAGACAAGAAGAGAATAGAAGCTTTTGAAATGTGGTGCTACAGAAGAATGCTGAAGATTAGATGGGTAGATCACATAACTAATGATAAGATATTGAATAGATTGCGGAGAAGAGGAGCTTGTGGCACAACTTGACTAGAAGAAGGGATCGATTGGTAGGACATGTTCTGAGACATCGAGGGATCACCAATTTAGTATTGGAGGGCATCGTGGAGGGTAAAAGTCGTAGAGGGAAACCAAGAGATGAATACACTAAGCAGATTCAGAAGGATGTAGGTTGCAGTAGGTACTGGGAGATGAAGAAGCTAGCACAGGATAGAGTAGCACGGAGAGCTGCATCGAACCAGTCTCAGGACTGAAGACCACAACAACAACAAAATCAAAGTATTCAACATCCTTCCCCCTTGCCGTTGGTGGAGTGGCCCGCGTGCTTCTGTGATACAGATAGCCGTACCACAGAGATGCTATCTTAAAGTCACACTTATCGTCGTCTTGTGATCCTATAATTTTCTTTTCCATTCTTCTGCACAGTGGTCTTGTCATCAACATGGATGCATGAGCTTTAACTGGATCGACATTAGTTTTCGAATTTATCTGCCTAGTCGTATCTAGAGGTCATGTTACACGCATGGGAGAAGCAATGTTACCCAAGAGACTCATGGGTTCAGCAGTAGAGGGTAGGAGGAGTCGGGGCAGACCAAGGAGAAGGTACCTGGATTCGGTTAAGAAAGATTTTGAAGTAATAGGTTTAACATCAGAAGAGGCACCAATGTTTGCACTGAATAGGGGATCATGGAGGAATTTTATAAGGGGGCTATGCTCCAGACTGAACGCTGAAAGGCATAATCAGTCTTAAATGATGATGATGATGAATTATCTGCCTTTGGTATCAGAGGACATATTTTCTCAAGGATTAAAGACGATTTCGTCCCGATACCGTGGCTATCCATGTGCTTGATGCTCCCAGATAAACTGGCCAGGGCAGCGCCGCTGCTACTACGTTGCAGCTCAAGCCTCGTGTGAAGAGGAGCCTCCGCTCGGCCACCCACGCCGGGCCCTCTGCCTGCTGACGGCGGCATGGCGTCGTTCTGTGCGCCACATTGCGCCGGGGTCAGCGGCCGGCCAGGTGTGACTGCTCTCTAAGTGTCTCGGCCAGCAACTCCACCCGCTCTCTCACCCACAAACAGGCTGAGCCAGATAAGCCCAACTCACGCGCATTCACAGCAAGTTTCATTCTAAAAGTAGTCCCGGGTTCTTACAATTAAAGAACAGTTACACATGGAGCTCCAGTGTGACCTCTAATTATGTCAACGAAACTCGGTAGATACACTAACGTGCTAATAAGAAAACGATTTACACTGGAAAAAATTACGAATCAATATGAACAGTCACATGGAAGAGGATGTAGATGAATATGAAATGGGAGATACGATACTGAGTGAAGAGTTCGGCAGAGCACTGAAAGACCTGAGTCGAAACAAGGCCCCCGGACTAGACAACATTGCATTGGAACTACTGACGGATTTGGGAGAGCCAGTCGTGACAAAACTCTACCATCTGGTGAGCAAGATGTATGAGACAGGAGAAATACCCTCAGACTTCAAGAAGAATATAATAATTCGAATCCCAAAGAAAGCAGCTGTTGACAAATGAGAAAATTACCGAACTATCCGTTTAATAAGTCACAGCTGCAAAATACTAACGCGAATTCTTTACAGAAGAATGGAAAAGCTAGTAGAAGCCGACCTCGGGAAAGATCAGTTTGGATTCCGTAGAAATGTTGGAACACGTGAGGCAATGCTGACACCACGACTCATGTTAAGATCAAGGAAGGGCAAACCTACGTTTCTAGCATTTGTAGAGAAAGCTTTGGACAATGTTGACTGGAATACTCTCTTTCAAATTCTGAAGGTGGCAGAGGTAAAATACTAGGAGCGAAAGGCTATTTACAATTTGTACAGAAACCAGATGGCAGTTATAACAATCGAGTGGCATGAAAGGGAAGCAGTGGTTGGGAAGGAAGTGAGACAGGGTTGTAGCTTATCCCCCATGCTATTCAATCTGTATATTCAGCAAGCAATGAAGGAAACAAAAGAAAAATTCGCAGTAGGTATTAAAATCCATGGAGCAGAAATAAAAACTTTGAGGTTCGCCGGTGACATTGTAATTCTGTCAGAGACAGCAAAGGACATGGAAGAGCAGTTGAACGGCATGGACAGTGTCTTGAAAGGGGGATATAAGATGATCATCAACAAAAGCAAAACGAGGATAATGGAATGTAGTCGAATTAAGTCGGGTGGTGCTGAGGGAATTAGATTAGGAAATGAGACACTTAAAGTAGTAAAGGAGTTTTGCTATTTGGGGAGCAAAATAACTGATGATGGTCGAAGTAGAGACGATATAAAATGTAGACTGGCAATGGCAAGGAAAGCGTTTCTGAAGAAGAGAAATTTGTTAACATCGAGTATAGATTTAAATGTCAGGAAGTCATTTCTGAAAGTATTTGTATGGAGTGTAGCCATGTATGGAAGTGAAACATGGACGATAAATAGTTTGGACAAGAAGAGAACAGAAGCTTTTGAAATGTGGTGCTACAGAAGAATGCTGAAGATTAGATGGGTAGATCACACAACTAATGAGGAAGTATTGAATAGGATTGGGGAGAAGAGAAGATTGTGGCACAACTTGACTACAAGAAGGGATCGGTTGGTAGGACATGTTCTGAGGCATCAAGGGATCACCAATTTGGTATTTGAGGGCAGCGTGGAGGGTAAAAATCGTAGAGAGAGACCAAGAGATGTATACACTAAGCAGATTCAGAAGGATGTAGGTTGCGGTAGGTACTGGGAGATGAAGAGGCTTGCACAGGATAGAGTAGCATGGAGAGCTGCATCAAACCAGTCTCAAGACTGAAGACCGCAACAACAACAACAACATGAACAGTCACACCTGCAAGGAACAAAAAAAAACAGAAGTTTTTTTTGCGGTTGTGACTGTTCATGTTCATTTTTGAGTAATAAAAAAACCGCTGTTCTCCAAGAGACATGTTCTTAAAAATTATGGGAAAAAAATCAGTTCCAATTTTGACCACCTGGTGCAAATCTGGTTCTGAACACTGTCTGTCATTTGATAAGCCATAACGTCAGTGAACTGTAGGCTATTGAGAAGAGACCCTTCACTCTTAATGAAACTGTTTTATATCAACAGTAGCAATTACAGCACTGATTGAAACGTCTGAGGAGAGGCCCGATGCCACTTAACGTTTTAAAGAAGGTAATAACAAAACGAGGACGGGGCGTGAATGGTGCTTGGGTTGCTCAGGTGGTAAATCACTTGCCCGCGAAAGGCAGAGGTCCCGAGTTCGAGTCTCGGTACGGCACTCAGTTTTAATCTGCCAGGAAGTTTCATATCAAATGGTTCAAATGGCTCTGAGTACCATGGGACTTAACATCGGAGGTCATCAATCCCCTAGAACTTAGAACTACTTAAACCTAACTAACCTAAGGACATCACACACATCCATGCCCGAGGCAGGATTCGAACCTCCGACCGTAGCAGTCGCGCGGTACCGGACTTCAAGCCTAGAACCACTCGGCCACAAGTGGCCGGCTAGTTTCATATCAGCGCAGCAGAGTGAAAATTCCATTCAAGATAATAACAGAATTCGAAAAGATGGGTGTGTTTGGTATCATTCTGCCCCAGTGGTAGCCATTGACAAGGTTGCTGCTGCTGTAACTCAACATACAGCATGCACCTAGGGTAGTGCTAGTTCTCGTGCACTATAACGAGAATTGTCTCTTCCGTGGTCAACAGTACGCAAAGTTTTCCGCACTGTTTTACACTGGTACCCGTCCAAGACCCAAACGGTGAAGCAACTGAAACCTCATGATCCGCACCAAATTTGGAATTTACTCTCCGCTTTCTGGCGCTGGTCGAACTTGACCATGTGTGGCTGAAAAGCGAGGAGACACATTTTACACTAGAGGGTGCAGTGAATGCACAGAACTGCCGAATATGTGGCACTGCTAAATGTAAATGTCGTGAGACTAGGGCCTCCCATCGGGTAGACCGTTCACAGGGTGCAAGTCTTTCGATTTGACGCCACTTCGGCGACTTGGGCGTCGATGGGGATGAAATGATGATGATGAGGACAACACAACACCCAGTCCCTTAGTAGAGAAAATCTCCGACCCAGCCGGTAATCGAACCCGGGCCCTTAGGATCGACGTTCTGTCGTGCTGACCACTCAGCTACCAGGGGCGGACGTGGTACTGGTAAACCGCGCGTTGTACACGAAGCGCCACGGCATTCGCCATGTCAGACTGTGCGGCGTGGATTCACTAGCATCTTTATCCTCGGTCTGACAATACACCCAGGAGTCTGAATATTGATCATGTTTTTGTTGTAGTTTATTAGATGCAGAAAACCCAGTTTTCACTCTGTGATTTTTGAAAAAACGTGCATTCTTCTGTGATACATTGCGAATGTATGGGATACTAGATGTACATTTGTTTTCCTCATTTTCTTCTGTGGTGCATTTTGCACCTGGGTCTTTCTTCACTTTGTCTATGATTGTGCCAACCATGGAAACATTCTAACCATTGCCAACTGCAGTCTTTTCTACTGTGTTTATTTCATGTTGCTTGTCTTCTTGGTTCAATGGTATTTTTGTTGCTCAGACTTTGAGCTCAGAAGGAGAACAAGATGCTAGGATTATATACTGCATAACGTAGAAGGTTACAGTATTATACTTTGCATGATTTTGAAAGCAAAGATTCCCGGAAAGCAAAAAAAGGAGAAAAAGGGTAGAGTGAAAATCTTACGTAAAATACTGTAGATTTTATTACCTCAGTTACTATTTATTTGTGTTAATTTTTACCAAGCCCTTTCTCTCTATAATACAACTAATCCAGCATTGTATAGAAAGTGTGCCTATTGTTGAACAAGTACTTTTTAATTTCCTTTTTAAATAAGTTTAGTTTATTAGTTTCTTTAACCTCCTTGTGCAGTTTATTGTAGAATTCTATCTCTTGGTAGAAAATGTTATGCTGGTTTTATGTTTATTCTTCCTTAGAAAATGTAACCTCAGGGTAGATCTTGTTCCAGGATCATCGCTAAAATCCCCATGATTTGATCATATCTTTCCACTGACCTCGACTACTATGTTTCGTTATTATTCCTATGGCCTTTTCTGTGGTTTGAAAACTGTTTTTATATTTTGTGTAGTTTTTCCCAAGCAAAGAATTCCACAGTCGACAACTGAGTGTACATATGAAAGCTTGTCTATATCTTTGACACTTGTTGTTACGCTCTGATGATTGGACTCTAACGGTATAACATGTTGACGAATTACTCTTTGGAAGTATCTTTGTGTGTCCTAGAAATTATGTCTGTTGCGCAGTCTCTACAGATTCCATCTGTTATTAATTTATCAGTGTCATTTTCTGTCTTCAAAAAGGAAATTTACTTTTTTCTGTCTCATTGACAAGAGCCCTCGAAGAAGCATGTGTGGAAACTGATTCCATACTACCAAGATAACAGCACCGTAAACCACTGTTCGTCCGTCAGCAGAAGAGACCCTATAAACGTTCTGCCTTATTTTATCAGATGTAAGCAAGCACGTAATTCAGGCACGGTTGGTGTGTCTATTTCTGCTCTTGCAGCTCATTAGTCTATCTGTGCTGTTGTGGCGACCAGACAACGCTCTCGTGAAGCCGTTCAGAGTTCCACAATGCATACGACAGTCGAAAAAGTGGAAATGGTTTTCGTTTGAGGTGATTGTCGCGAAACTGTTAGTGCGGAGGTGTGCTGTGTGAAGAGTATCCTGATCTTAAAGAGACCAGCCTTTGTAAGCCTTGTTAAAAAATTTAAAGAAACTGAAAGACTGAAGGAGAAAATACATGAACGAAAAAGGACAACAATTGTAGAGACATCCCGCTAACATTTATTGATAATATTTAAATTCGGTCTTTGCAGCTAATATAAAATACCTACGTATATGTCCTGCGAATACTGTGCTTATCGTCGTTCCACGTTTCGCAACCTCAGCCGTTTCATAGACTGACTTTCAAAATTTGTTACAATTTTCCGACGACATACAGATGCTGCGCTCCTCTGCAATAATTTTGTTTTCGTGTGTAGCATTGTTGTTCAATGTTTAATATTGTGAACTAAAACGGGAGTAAACTGAACTGGTTTACTATCTTTAACTTCGTGTCTGTGTTTGTTGTAATCCTGAACAACGCAAATGGTGTAACTACGGAAACACTATCTGAAAAGAACGAGTCAGCAAGAAGTCCCAAACTCTATACCTGTATTTGAATTACATTCACCTAATTAATTAGAAAATGTAGAACTGTATGTTAAATAAACTTTCCTGTGAAGCACTGTATTGTGCAGTTCGGGTGACGGAGCTATAATACGTGACGTCACAATACGTAACGTCCAGTTCCAACACACAGACTTAACAGAAGAAAACTGCTTCTTGAAATGACAAAACGCATTTTGAAAGAATAAAAAACCAAACATGTTTCCCAAAAAACTGCCACATGGTTTCGCGTAAGCAACTGACTAAATGAAGTTCCCAACACTAGGTAATACATGCGCAAATGTAGCAGTTTGCTATAAGAATAAGTTTGTTGCATAAGAAATGCAATCTACACTAATGCCTAGCCATTATCAATGCACTACTGTTTAATCTCGATGCATTTTAGTTCCCTGTTGTTCTCGCGTCGATCACAGTTCTTTGAATATACTGACGCCCGAACAACAGGGAACTAACAAACATCGAGATTAAACAATAGTGAATTGATAATGGCTATTCACTAGACGAAATCTGGATTTGCGGAATAAAACCTGCAAAAGGAAAAAAAACCTGCAAAAAAAAAAAAAAGGAAAACGACTGATTGCTGCGCTCTATCATTTGTAAATTACATAACAGTCGCTGAATGCACCCACTTTCTTAATGGAAGGTCACCTGATGAAGATGTAGAAATACTGTGGTAACTTTTGTCGATTTTAAAAATTCCACACTTTAGGGGAGTTCAGGATTGACAGGAAAACAAGGTCAATTATTCAACAAAAAATGGTTTAAATGGCTCTAAGCACTATGGGACTTAACATCTGAGGTCATCAGTCCCCTAGACTTAGAACTACTTAAACCTAACTAACGTAAGGACATTACACACATTCATGCCCCAGGCAGGATTCGAACCTGCGACCGTAGCAGCAGCGCGGTTTCGGACTAAAGCGCCTAGAACCTCTCGGTCACTGGGCCCGGCAATTATTCAACAGGCACTAACAGATACAACCTCTAAAGTTAAATTCATGGTAGAAACATCAGAAGCATTCCATACCCACATTGGTGTTCACCAAGGAGATTGAATGACCCTCCTTCTATTTAACATGGTTCTAGAAAAAACTGTGAGAACATGGGAAAACGAAATAAAAGGAATTCAGCTTGGGATTAAAAAAGAACAGAGAACCAGGGTGAAGTGTCTGGCATTCGCGGACGATCTTGCCATTCTAACGAATAATAGAGAGGAAGCCAAATTTGTATTGAAAAAACTACCGAAATCTGACAGAAAACTGGGCTACAAATCTCCTACGAGAAACACAGTACACGGAAAACAAACCTGTAGATAATCTCCCCATTACTACTCAACACGGGAAAGTGGCACAAGTTGCCCACTTCAGATATCTGGGAGATAATCCAACCAACAGGACGGAGATCAATAGTCAATAAAGATAGAATCTCCAGATTACAAACAACATATGAGCTCACTTGGTATCACTATAATATGAAATCTATTTCTGCCTATGCGAAACTATGGATTGAAACACAGTAGTCCTACCAGAAGCACATGAGGCTGAAGAAACTACAGTGATTCATGGTCACACGAAGATCAGAGAGATTGAAAAGCAGGAAAGAAAAATGCTGAGGAAAATATATGGACCAGTGTTTCGGGAAGGAATTTGGATGAAGAGATTTACAAAGACATAGAAATAATAACAGACACCATTAGAAGGAGAAGGATGAAACGTTATGGACATGAGTAAAACCACGCTCACAAGGCAGATCATTGAGATTGTAAACAAGAGCAAAAACAATACAAAGTGGATCACTGAAACAGAAGAAAATATTAAAGAACTGGGAATCACACAAGACAACATAAACAATAGAGAACAGTTTATAAACATCATAAAGAAACACACACTTAAACAAGAACACACCGAGAACAGAACGGGAAAAAGATGGTCAGAAGAACGCAAGAGAGACCACAATGACCGTATGAAGAGAATTTGAAAAGAACGAAGAAAAAAGAAGAAATCATGACTACTCATGTTCAATCGCTCTCTTAAAAGGGAATAATCGAAAGCATAAATCTCTCGTTTGTTCATTGAAAATCTTAAATGTCCGACAGTTCTTCAGCGAATGTTTTGAAGTCATGCCAGAACATGTGTGGAAACGTTGTTCATTTTGACTGACTTACTTCAAATATTCTCACGGTACTCTAACATTTAGACGGGCATAGAATATATATTTTTAATATATGCAATATATAAATAGCGAATCATTTAAATCGTTAGAGAAATGGTTTTTCCCATAAATATTCTTTCTCATTACATATATTTTAAGCATAAATTGCGCGCACGACAATGTGCTGTGCTTTCTTCCTCGCAGACGTTTTCACAGAAGAGAGGGAAACCTTATCGCCTTACGATTAAAATCTACATCTACGTGATTACCCTGTTATTCACAATAAAGTGCCTGGCAGAGGGTTCAATGAACCACCGTCATGCTGTCTCTCTACCGTTCCACTCTCGAACGGCACGCAGGAAAAACGAGCACTTAAATTTTTCCGTGCAAGCCCTGATTTCTCTTATTTTATCGTGATGATCATTTATTCCTACGTAGGTGGGTGGCAACAGTATGTTTTCGCAATCGGAGGAGAAATCTGGTGATTGAAATTTCATGAGAAGATCCCGTCGCAACGAAAAATGCTTTTGTTTTAATGATTGCCACTCCAATTCACATATCATGTCTGTGACACTATCTCCTCTATTTCGCGATAATACAAAACGAGCTGCCCTTCTTTGTACTTTTCCGATGTCATCCGTCAGTCCCACCAGATGCGGATCCCACACCGCATAGCAGTACTCCAGAATAGGGCGGACAAGCGTAGTGTAAGCAGTCTCTTTGGTAGACCCGTTGCACCTTCTAAGTGTTCTGCCTATGAATCGGTTTGCCAATGAATTGGTTTGATCTACCCACAATATTATCTAAGTGATCATTCCAATTTAGGTTATTTGTAATTGTAATCCCTAAGAATTTGGTTGAATTTACAGGCCTCAGATTTGTGTGACGTATAGCGTAATCGAAATTTAGCCGATTTCTTTTAGTACTCATCTGAATAACTTCGCACTTTTCTTTATTCAGGGTCAACTGCCGCTTTTGGCACCATACAGATATCTTATCTAAATCTTTTTGCAAGTCGTTTTGATCATCTGATGATTTTACAAGACGGTAAATGGCAGCATCATCTGCAAAACAATCTAAGACGGCTACTCAGATTGTCTCCTACGTCGTTAATATAAATTAGGAACAATAGAGGGCCTATAATACTTACTTGGGGAACGTCGGAGATTACTTGTTTTACTCGACGACTTTCCGTCTGTTACTACGAACTGTGACTTTCTGACAGGAAACCACGAATCCAGAGTCGCATAACTGTGGCAAAACTCCGTAGGCAAGCAGTTTGATTAGAAGACGCTTGTGAGGAACTGTGTCGAAAGCGTTCTGTAAATGTAAAATATGGAATCGGTTTGTCATGCCCTGTCGATAGCACTTATTACTTCATGAGTATAAAGAGCTAGTTGTGTTTCACAAGAACGATATTTTCTGAATCCGTGCTGACTATACGTCAATAAATCGTTCTCTTCGAGGTACTTCATAATGTTGGAATACAGTATATGTTCTAAAACCCTACTGCAAATCGACGTTAGTGATATAGGCCTGTAATTCAGCGGATTTCCAGTCTTTAGGTACGTATCTATCTGTGAGCGAGTGGTTGTATATAATTGCTAAATATAGAGCTATTTTATCAACATACTCTGAGAGGTACCTGACTGGTATACAATCTGGACCGGAGGCCTTGCCTTTATTAAGTGATTTAAACTGCTTTGTTACACCGAGGATATCTACTTCTATGTTTTTCATCTTGCCAGTTGTTCTTGATTGGAATTCAGGAATATTTACGACAGAATCTGATTTCCAGTGACAAAGCTCAGAGAGAGGGGTGAGGGGGGGGGGGGGGGTGAGGAGATGGACAGAGGGGTGTAAAGAAGTGGACATAAAGAGCAGAGAGAGGGACAAAGTGGGAGGAGAATACAGGCAAAGAGAGGGGGGGGGGGGGGAAGAAATGATGGACAGAGGGGTATTAGGAAGTGGGCAAAAGAGCAGAGAAAGAGCAGGACGAGATGGATAGAGAGGGGGAGGAGAATATCGGCAGAGTGAGGGGGGAAGATGTGATGGACAGAGAGAGAGCAAAAGAGGAGGAGATGTAGAAAGAGACGGAAAGGAGGAGGTGGGCAGAGACAGAGGGGGGAGGGGGATAAGGACGTATATCCAGTTCCCGTACAAATCTGAAACGTGTGCATTCTCTTTACTTTCTTTTCCGTTTAACCACACTGAGTCACAGCATGGAGTGGCCTGGTAACGCTACTATTCAAAAAAAGCGAATGTAAATACATCTAAATACAATTTATAAATGGTTATTTGATGTAAAAAAATGGTTCAAATGGCTCTGAGCACTATGAGACTTAACATCTGTGGTCATCAGTCCCCTAGAACTTAGAACTACTTAAACCTAACTAACCTAAGGACATCACACACATCCATGCCCGAGGCAGGATTCGAACCTCCGACCGTAGCAGTCTCGCGGTACCAGAATTCAAGCCTAGAACCACTCGGCCACAAGTGGCCGGCTAGTTTCATATCAGCGCACGCTCCGCTGCAGAGTGAAAATCCCATTCAAGATAATAACAGAATTCGAAAAGATGGGTGTGTTTGGTATCATTCTGCCCCAGTGGTAGCCATTGACAAGGTTGCTGCTGCTGTAACTCAACATACAGCATGCACCTAGGGTAGTGCTAGTTCTCGTGCACTATAACGAGAATTGTCTCTTCCGTGGTCAACAGTACGCAAAGTTTTCCGCACTGTTTTACACTGGTACCCGTCCAAGACCCAAACGGTGAAGCAACTGAAACCTCATGATCCGCACCAAATTTGGAATTTACTCTCCGCTTTCTGGCGCTGGTCGAACTTGACCATGTGTGGCTGAAAAGCGAGGAGACACATTTTACACTAGAGGGTGCAGTGAATGCACAGAACTGCCGAATATGTGGCACTGCTAAATGTAAATGTCGTGAGACTAGGGCCTCCCATCGGGTAGACCGTTCACAGGGTGCAAGTCTTTCGATTTGACGCCACTTCGGCGACTTGGGCGTCGATGGGGATGAAATGATGATGATGAGGACAACACAACACCCAGTCCCTTAGTAGAGAAAATCTCCGACCCAGCCGGTAATCGAACCCGGGCCCTTAGGATCGACGTTCTGTCGTGCTGACCACTCAGCTACCAGGGGCGGACGTGGTACTGGTAAACCGCGCGTTGTACACGAAGCGCCACGGCATTCGCCATGTCAGACTGTGCGGCGTGGATTCACTAGCATCTTTATCCTCGGTCTGACAATACACCCAGGAGTCTGAATATTGATCATGTTTTTGTTGTAGTTTATTAGATGCAGAAAACCCAGTTTTCACTCTGTGATTTTTGAAAAAACGTGCATTCTTCTGTGATACATTGCGAATGTATGGGATACTAGATGTACATTTGTTTTCCTCATTTTCTTCTGTGGTGCATTTTGCACCTGGGTCTTTCTTCACTTTGTCTATGATTGTGCCAACCATGGAAACATTCTAACCATTGCCAACTGCAGTCTTTTCTACTGTGTTTATTTCATGTTGCTTGTCTTCTTGGTTCAATGGTATTTTTGTTGCTCAGACTTTGAGCTCAGAAGGAGAACAAGATGCTAGGATTATATACTGCATAACGTAGAAGGTTACAGTATTATACTTTGCATGATTTTGAAAGCAAAGATTCCCGGAAAGCAAAAAAAGGAGAAAAAGGGTAGAGTGAAAATCTTACGTAAAATACTGTAGATTTTATTACCTCAGTTACTATTTATTTGTGTTAATTTTTACCAAGCCCTTTCTCTCTATAATACAACTAATCCAGCATTGTATAGAAAGTGTGCCTATTGTTGAACAAGTACTTTTTAATTTCCTTTTTAAATAAGTTTAGTTTATTAGTTTCTTTAACCTCCTTGTGCAGTTTATTGTAGAATTCTATCTCTTGGTAGAAAATGTTATGCTGGTTTTATGTTTATTCTTCCTTAGAAAATGTAACCTCAGGGTAGATCTTGTTCCAGGATCATCGCTAAAATCCCCATGATTTGATCATATCTTTCCACTGACCTCGACTACTATGTTTCGTTATTATTCCTATGGCCTTTTCTGTGGTTTGAAAACTGTTTTTATATTTTGTGTAGTTTTTCCCAAGCAAAGAATTCCACAGTCGACAACTGAGTGTACATATGAAAGCTTGTCTATATCTTTGACACTTGTTGTTACGCTCTGATGATTGGACTCTAACGGTATAACATGTTGACGAATTACTCTTTGGAAGTATCTTTGTGTGTCCTAGAAATTATGTCTGTTGCGCAGTCTCTACAGATTCCATCTGTTATTAATTTATCAGTGTCATTTTCTGTCTTCAAAAAGGAAATTTACTTTTTTCTGTCTCATTGACAAGAGCCCTCGAAGAAGCATGTGTGGAAACTGATTCCATACTACCAAGATAACAGCACCGTAAACCACTGTTCGTCCGTCAGCAGAAGAGACCCTATAAACGTTCTGCCTTATTTTATCAGATGTAAGCAAGCACGTAATTCAGGCACGGTTGGTGTGTCTATTTCTGCTCTTGCAGCTCATTAGTCTATCTGTGCTGTTGTGGCGACCAGACAACGCTCTCGTGAAGCCGTTCAGAGTTCCACAATGCATACGACAGTCGAAAAAGTGGAAATGGTTTTCGTTTGAGGTGATTGTCGCGAAACTGTTAGTGCGGAGGTGTGCTGTGTGAAGAGTATCCTGATCTTAAAGAGACCAGCCTTTGTAAGCCTTGTTAAAAAATTTAAAGAAACTGAAAGACTGAAGGAGAAAATACATGAACGAAAAAGGACAACAATTGTAGAGACATCCCGCTAACATTTATTGATAATATTTAAATTCGGTCTTTGCAGCTAATATAAAATACCTACGTATATGTCCTGCGAATACTGTGCTTATCGTCGTTCCACGTTTCGCAACCTCAGCCGTTTCATAGACTGACTTTCAAAATTTGTTACAATTTTCCGACGACATACAGATGCTGCGTTCCTCTGCAATAATTTTGTTTTCGTGTGTAGCATTGTTGTTCAATGTTTAATATTGTGAACTAAAACGGGAGTAAACTGAACTGGTTTACTATCTTTAACTTCGTGTCTGTGTTTGTTGTAATCCTGAACAACGCAAATGGTGTAACTACGGAAACACTATCTGAAAAGAACGAGTCAGCAAGAAGTCCCAAACTCTATACCTGTATTTGAATTACATTCACCTAATTAATTAGAAAATGTAGAACTGTATGTTAAATAAACTTTCCTGTGAAGCACTGTATTGTGCAGTTCGGGTGACGGAGCTATAATACGTGACGTCACAATACGTAACGTCCAGTTCCAACACACAGACTTAACAGAAGAAAACTGCTTCTTGAAATGACAAAACGCATTTTGAAAGAATAAAAAACCAAACATGTTTCCCAAAAAACTGCCACATGGTTTCGCGTAAGCAACTGACTAAATGAAGTTCCCAACACTAGGTAATACATGCGCAAATGTAGCAGTTTGCTATAAGAATAAGTTTGTTGCATAAGAAATGCAATCTACACTAATGCCTAGCCATTATCAATGCACTACTGTTTAATCTCGATGCATTTTAGTTCCCTGTTGTTCTCGCGTCGATCACAGTTCTTTGAATATACTGACGCCCGAACAACAGGGAACTAACAAACATCGAGATTAAACAATAGTGAATTGATAATGGCTATTCACTAGACGAAATCTGGATTTGCGGAATAAAACCTGCAAAAGGAAAAAAAACCTGCAAAAAAAAAAAAAAAAGGAAAACGACTGATTGCTGCGCTCTATCATTTGTAAATTACATAACAGTCGCTGAATGCACCCACTTTCTTAATGGAAGGTCACCTGATGAAGATGTAGAAATACTGTGGTAACTTTTGTCGATTTTAAAAATTCCACACTTTAGGGGAGTTCAGGATTGACAGGAAAACAAGGTCAATTATTCAACAAAAAATGGTTTAAATGGCTCTAAGCACTATGGGACTTAACATCTGAGGTCATCAGTCCCCTAGACTTAGAACTACTTAAACCTAACTAACGTAAGGACATTACACACATTCATGCCCCAGGCAGGATTCGAACCTGCGACCGTAGCAGCAGCGCGGTTTCGGACTAAAGCGCCTAGAACCTCTCGGTCACTGGGCCCGGCAATTATTCAACAGGCACTAACAGATACAACCTCTAAAGTTAAATTCATGGTAGAAACATCAGAAGCATTCCATACCCACATTGGTGTTCACCAAGGAGATTGAATGACCCTCCTTCTATTTAACATGGTTCTAGAAAAAACTGTGAGAACATGGGAAAACGAAATAAAAGGAATTCAGCTTGGGATTAAAAAAGAACAGAGAACCAGGGTGAAGTGTCTGGCATTCGCGGACGATCTTGCCATTCTAACGAATAATAGAGAGGAAGCCAAATTTGTATTGAAAAAACTACCGAAATCTGACAGAAAACTGGGCTACAAATCTCCTACGAGAAACACAGTACACGGAAAACAAACCTGTAGATAATCTCCCCATTACTACTCAACACGGGAAAGTGGCACAAGTTGCCCACTTCAGATATCTGGGAGATAATCCAACCAACAGGACGGAGATCAATAGTCAATAAAGATAGAATCTCCAGATTACAAACAACATATGAGCTCACTTGGTATCACTATAATATGAAATCTATTTCTGCCTATGCGAAACTATGGATTGAAACACAGTAGTCCTACCAGAAGCACATGAGGCTGAAGAAACTACAGTGATTCATGGTCACACGAAGATCAGAGAGATTGAAAAGCAGGAAAGAAAAATGCTGAGGAAAATATATGGACCAGTGTTTCGGGAAGGAATTTGGATGAAGAGATTTACAAAGACATAGAAATAATAACAGACACCATTAGAAGGAGAAGGATGAAACGTTATGGACATGAGTAAAACCACGCTCACAAGGCAGATCATTGAGATTGTAAACAAGAGCAAAAACAATACAAAGTGGATCACTGAAACAGAAGAAAATATTAAAGAACTGGGAATCACACAAGACAACATAAACAATAGAGAACAGTTTATAAACATCATAAAGAAACACACACTTAAACAAGAACACACCGAGAACAGAACGGGAAAAAGATGGTCAGAAGAACGCAAGAGAGACCACAATGACCGTATGAAGAGAATTTGAAAAGAACGAAGAAAAAAGAAGAAATCATGACTACTCATGTTCAATCGCTCTCTTAAAAGGGAATAATCGAAAGCATAAATCTCTCGTTTGTTCATTGAAAATCTTAAATGTCCGACAGTTCTTCAGCGAATGTTTTGAAGTCATGCCAGAACATGTGTGGAAACGTTGTTCATTTTGACTGACTTACTTCAAATATTCTCACGGTACTCTAACATTTAGACGGGCATAGAATATATATTTTTAATATATGCAATATATAAATAGCGAATCATTTAAATCGTTAGAGAAATGGTTTTTCCCATAAATATTCTTTCTCATTACATATATTTTAAGCATAAATTGCGCGCACGACAATGTGCTGTGCTTTCTTCCTCGCAGACGTTTTCACAGAAGAGAGGGAAACCTTATCGCCTTACGATTAAAATCTACATCTACGTGATTACCCTGTTATTCACAATAAAGTGCCTGGCAGAGGGTTCAATGAACCACCGTCATGCTGTCTCTCTACCGTTCCACTCTCGAACGGCACGCAGGAAAAACGAGCACTTAAATTTTTCCGTGCAAGCCCTGATTTCTCTTATTTTATCGTGATGATCATTTATTCCTACGTAGGTGGGTGGCAACAGTATGTTTTCGCAATCGGAGGAGAAATCTGGTGATTGAAATTTCATGAGAAGATCCCGTCGCAACGAAAAATGCTTTTGTTTTAATGATTGCCACTCCAATTCACATATCATGTCTGTGACACTATCTCCTCTATTTCGCGATAATACAAAACGAGCTGCCCTTCTTTGTACTTTTCCGATGTCATCCGTCAGTCCCACCAGATGCGGATCCCACACCGCATAGCAGTACTCCAGAATAGGGCGGACAAGCGTAGTGTAAGCAGTCTCTTTGGTAGACCCGTTGCACCTTCTAAGTGTTCTGCCTATGAATCGGTTTGCCAATGAATTGGTTTGATCTACCCACAATATTATCTAAGTGATCATTCCAATTTAGGTTATTTGTAATTGTAATCCCTAAGAATTTGGTTGAATTTACAGGCCTCAGATTTGTGTGACGTATAGCGTAATCGAAATTTAGCCGATTTCTTTTAGTACTCATCTGAATAACTTCGCACTTTTCTTTATTCAGGGTCAACTGCCGCTTTTGGCACCATACAGATATCTTATCTAAATCTTTTTGCAAGTCGTTTTGATCATCTGATGATTTTACAAGACGGTAAATGGCAGCATCATCTGCAAAACAATCTAAGACGGCTACTCAGATTGTCTCCTACGTCGTTAATATAAATTAGGAACAATAGAGGGCCTATAATACTTACTTGGGGAACGTCGGAGATTACTTGTTTTACTCGACGACTTTCCGTCTGTTACTACGAACTGTGACTTTCTGACAGGAAACCACGAATCCAGAGTCGCATAACTGTGGCAAAACTCCGTAGGCACGCAGTTTGATTAGAAGACGCTTGTGAGGAACTGTGTCGAAAGCGTTCTGTAAATGTAAAATATGGAATCGGTTTGACATGCCCTGTCGATAGCACTTATTACTTCATGAGTATAAAGAGCTAGTTGTGTTTCACAAGAACGATATTTTCTGAATCCGTGCTGACTATACGTCAATAAATCGTTCTCTTCGAGGTACTTCATAATGTTGGAATACAGTATATGTTCTAAAACCCTACTGCAAATCGACGTTAGTGATATAGGCCTGTAATTCAGCGGATTTCCAGTCTTTAGGTACGTATCTATCTGTGAGCGAGTGGTTGTATATAATTGCTAAATATGGAGCTATTTTATCAACATACTCTGAGAGGTACCTGACTGGTATACAATCTGGACCGGAGGCCTTGCCTTTATTAAGTGATTTAAACTGCTTTGTTACACCGAGGATATCTACTTCTATGTTTTTCATCTTGCCAGTTGTTCTTGATTGGAATTCAGGAATATTTACGACAGAATCTGATTTCCAGTGACAAAGCTCAGAGAGAGGGGTGAGGGGGGGGGGTGAGGAGATGGACAGAGGGGTGTAAAGAAGTGGACATAAAGAGCAGAGAGAGGGACAAAGTGGGAGGAGAATGCAGGCAAAGAGAAAAGGGGGGGGGGAAGAAATGATGGACAGAGGGGTATTAGGAAGTGGGCAAAAGAGCAGAGAAAGAGCAGGACGAGATGGATAGAGAGGGGGAGGAGAATATCGGCAGAGTGAGGGGGGAAGATGTGATGGACAGAGAGAGAGCAAAAGAGGAGGAGATGTAGAAAGAGACGGAAAGGAGGAGGTGGGCATAGACGGAGGGGGGAGGGGGATAAGGACGTATATCCAGTTCCCGTACAAATCTGAAACGTGTGCATTCTCTTTACTTTCTTTTCCGTTTAACCACACTGAGTCACAGCATGGAGTGGCCTGGTAACGCTACTATTCAAAAAAAGCGAATGTAAATACATCTAAATACAATTTATAAATGGTTATTTGATGTAAAAAAATGGTTCAAATGGCTCTGAGCACTATGAGACTTAACATCTGTGGTCATCAGTCCCCTAGAACTTAGAACTACTTAAACCTAACTAACCTAAGGATATCACACACATTCATGCCTGAGGTAGCATTTGAACTTGCGACCGTAGCATTCGCGCGGTTCCTGACTGAAGCGCCTAGAACCGCTCGGCCACACCGGCTGACTATTTTATGTCACACATGCGCGAAAATTACCATCAACATTTGTAACATTACATGCTATTGGTGTCGTGTAAGTATCATGCGACGACCGGACACCGATATTGACCAGATACAAGTTAAGGCTTGCTTCATTTATTAATGTGTCTATAAACTAATTATTCATTTGAGTAAACGCTAGTCCAAATGGCCGCCCCATACGGCTTTAAACATCTTCGATAGGTGACAGATACTAGGACTCTGGTACTCAAGATACCGAGCTGACTTTTGACAGTAAGATTCACGCGCTGCAAACGACCAGACGCTATAGTCTTAAATACGCCATTCAGTAGCCTAAATACCTTAGAAACATAGGAACTGAGAAGTTTACAAAACTAATGTTGTATCCTCAGTGTTCACTCGAAGTAAGACGTTCAGTATCGTTGTCGATATACCGTACAACATTAAGGACGAAAATTGATAGTACAGTTCCATGATGTCAGCCTTTACCATGGCCACTAGCCCGGATACGACGTCGCTGCTACTCTGAAGAACTGCTGATACGTGCTCATCTTCTTCTAACCGTTAGGTGTCAAATTTAATAATCTGCTATAACTTAAATCATCCCGTTGACATTAAAGATTCCGGTGGTATCTCATGGACACCTGTTGCAGTGACTAAGCTTCCACCATTCGTCACCCCGTCAAGTTAACACCAGAGAAACGACTCAACTCTTGAGTTCACATCACTCGCTTCCTCTGCTCCCACAATGCTGTTACTGGGTTCATCTCAAGTTTCCAGACTTTCGCTGTAGTACGTATATTTCAATCTATTGCATCTTCCCTCTTCACTTCATAGTAGTTTCCTATCCGCTGTTCCGAAATTAACACAGTTACGAAAATGCGTATGATCTTTATGTCAGGTCATCGAAAAAAAAAAAAACGAAAAGAAAAGAACTGTATAGTAAATTGAAAATCATGCGATATCAGACACTCTAATAGAGTGGATAACGCCGCCCGCTGTGGCCGAGCGATTTAGGCGCTTCAGTCCGGGACCGCGCTGTTGCTACGGTCGCAGATTCGAATCCTGCCTCGGGCATTGATGCGTGTCTTGTCCTTAGTTAGGTTTCAGTAGTTCTAAGTCTAGGGGACTGATGTTAAGTTCCATAGTGCTTAGACCATTTGAACCATTTTTCGACTGGATAACAACAGATGATAGCTCGTGTTATCAGTCATTCTAAGAGTAAAGCCAGATTCTACCAATCGCTCCTACGTGGTGACGGCGTTGACAACGAGTCATTACACATTACCTACAGAGCAGTACACTTGAAGTTCCAAAGTGTGTTAAACCATAGAAACTTAAAAATATAAAAATTTACAATGCCAGTAATAGTCCTGGCGATTTAAATTAGCTCTGAGAGCTGCTATCTCAGTTCAGTTGTCAGCCAAACAAATACCGGGCGTTTAACTCACTGGGTAATTAGTCAGACACGCTGTGGCATTGCGTCGATTGCGTTAATCTCATCTTAGTAACACAGACGGGCCCCTTAATTTCCTTGTAAGCAATTAAGCTAATTTCACGGTGGGAACAATTAGCACCCAAAGAATTTTGCCTTAAATATCTTGCGTCTGGCTAGACTCATATTTTCCTGTGGTTCTCGGCGTCCATCGCCATGTTTTCATCCTCATATGCTTGCTTCAGACACATTTCTACTTTTGGCATCCTTATCTCATCAATAGCTTTCATTTTTTCTTAATTACTTACAGTTACCTCATTATATGGATATCTCAGCATCGTACTTCTTCTTCACTGATGTTGCAAAAGGAGCTTTTTCACTTGCTTGCTTTATCCAGACATGGGTATATCGATTTATTTACCATCGACCGTACTATTGTCAATATTAAAATCATAGCAAACTCTTTGTCTTGCTGTCCGTACACGTATTGACAGGCATTCATTGTGTAAGTAGGCTGTTTAGGTTTTTGTATTGGTGACGCCACGTAGCGCTCTGTATGAAAATCACGAGCTGTGCTGTGTGCAGTCTGTGGCTGGTTGGCATTGTTGCAATTCGCTGTTGTAGTGTTGGGCAGTTGGCTGTTAACAGCGCGTAGCGTTGCGTAGTTGGAGGTGAGCCGCCAGCAGTGGTGGATGTGGGGAGCGAGATGGCTGAGTTTTGAGAGAGGATGATCTGGACGTGTGTCCATCAGAGACAGTAAATTTGTAAGACTGGGTGGCACGAATTGATTTTATAATGACTTTTGAACACTATCAAGGTAAATACATTGTTTGTTCTCTATCAAAATCTTTCATTTGCTAAGTATGCCTATCAGTAGTTAGTGCCTTCAGTAGTTAGAATCTTTTATTTAGCTGGCAGTAGTGGCGCTCACTGTATTGCAGTAGTTCGAGTAACGAAGATTTTTGTGAGATAAGTGATTCATGAAAGGTATAGGTTATTGTCAGTCAGGGCCATTCTTTTGTAGGGATTATTGAAAGTCAGATTGCATTGCGCTAAAAATATTGTGTGTCAGTTTAGTGTTGATCAGAATAGGTAAAGAGCGAAATGTCTGAGTACGTTCAGTTCTTCTCAGCTGTTTGAAAATCAAATAATGTAAGAGGTTTATCAGCACAGTAATTCATAAATTTTTCTAAGGGGACGGTTAATATGTCGACCCCTAGCCGAGGATATCTTACTGGAATCTTCTGATTTTTTTGTAATTTGCGTAATTAGTGTAGCTATTGTTTATTGCTAGTGCCTAATTGTAGAGAGAATCTTTTTTGTAGTTGTAGTTTTTCATTGTTGTACAGGAAAACAGATGTGGCATACACGTAGAATGCACCTAGTATTTCGCAGCTGTGCTTGCAATTAATTACATATTATTTTCAGTGCTATGTTAGTGTGTTTTATTATTTTGCTCTTCAAATTGTGCTTTTCTGTGATATCGTGTGAAATATTGTGACAATAATGCCGCGTGAAAAACGTAATACTAGGCTACAAAGTAAACTGAGAAATGAAAGTCGAGACGAGAGTAGTGTGTTAGCGCCGTCATGTAATGAATTAACTAATGTTCGACATTGCAATTTGGTAATTGTGCATAGGGAAATGGAGCGGGCGGCAAATAATGGTGTAGACAGTGAAACAATTAGTGAACAGGGAAGCATTATCGATCGATCGGTCAGCAACAGCTCGCCTCAGGAATCCGAAACGACTGGATACAATCTTGCAAGTACTGTAGATTCAGGTTTTGCGTCCTCACCGTTTTCTCAAATAAGTCAGAACACATTATCTGCGTTAAAAATGCGAGTATTGCCGGTTCAAATGCACTGCCGAATAGCACTGAGGAACATCTTTCACACACCAGTGCATTGTTATTAGAATTAATGCAACAAATGGGACAAATGCTTCAAAAGTTGGACACAATGGAAAAAAACGCTTGAACAAACACCTGAAGGTTTAACTTCTGAGTTACATAAAATCGAATCGAATTGTCAAAAAGTCTGTAATGACGTAAAAACACAAATTTGTGAGCATTTTCAACCTACTTTTTCGCGTCATGACAATGCATTACAGAATCACAAAACAGCCATAAAAGAACTGTAAACTATTGTTCATGAAAATCACAACACTTTGCAAGCTAAAATTGTGTCAGTTGCATCTACCGATTTGGTTACGCAACTTGCAAAAACTCAGGAAAACTTAAAGGACTCAGTACATACGATTTCAACACAAATGGACACTCTGAAACTTGGTTCAGAAAAACACACTAAGGAAATAAGTTCACTGTCGGAGAAAGTAGCCGAACTTTCGGATCAGTTCACTAACTTATCTACAGAGGTAGATGATGATATGAATGACACAAGACCCGTAGCCTTCACTGACACAGAAGAGTATGAACAAATTAGAAAATTCAAACAAAATCTAAATCAAATCAATACAATAGTACAAAAGAGAAATCCGGGAAGTACAAGGTCAGTTGGCACAAGCAATACAAGAATTACATATTTCAGAGAACACTCGCGCTCCAATATAGGAAGAGGGACATAGAAATACGGAACAGCCACAAAATAATAATACAGCGCGTTTCGGAAATTATGAAAGAAATTGGCAAGTTACACCGAATTTTGAGATGGAACCGCCGAAAAGATGTAACAATGACCAATATGCGACTTACCAACACGATAATTCTGACTATAAGCTGTTCATTAATACACGTAAATTCAACTGGTCATTGGAGCACAAGTTAGAATTTATGTGTGGCTATTTAGAGAATGAACCAGCTGTAAGAATGCGATCGGTCATTCACGATTGTCGCAGTGAAGGAGAATTTTATCATGCCTTCCTCTCAGCATATTGGTCTCAAGCTACACTAGACCGAGTAAAACGTAGCATCATAATGATGAAATATTTCGAATAATCTGAATTTTCCAATCTTGTGAAATACTTTGAAGACAAATGGTTCAAATGGCTCTGAGCACTATGGGACTAAACTTCTGAGGTCATCATTCCCCTAGAACTTAGAACTACTTAAGCCTAACTAACCTAAGGACATCACACACATCCATTCTCGAGGCAGGATTCGAACCTGCGACCGTAGAAGCCTCGGGTTTCCAGACTGTAGCGCCTATAACCGCACGGCCACTCCGGCTGGCTTTTGAGGACATGTTACACAAGAATCAGTACCTGTCAAACCCATACTGCCCCTCAGAACTCATCCGTATTTACTTAATCAAATTGCCTGAACATTTACGAGATATTATTTTCGCAGGACTTGGCAAAGACAACATTGAAGCTTTTCAGGGAATGTTACAAGAATTGGAAATTGACACTGACAATCGCGGGACGCGAAAACAGGAACACAACAATTATAGGTCACATCCGTCACAATTCCGCGATGACAGAAATAATAACTGGACACGATAAGGCTATTCTTACAACGTAAATCGTGACCAAAACAGACACCACCTGTATGACAACCGTTGGCAGAGTAGTAATAATTACAAGGAAAGATCACCTCTCAGTGGTAATGACTATCACAGAGACAATCAGAAAAACAGACAATATGGGAACCAAAATAATTATTATCAAGGAAGACAGAACAATTTCAGACGCAACGGTCCACCGTGCAGTTACGATTCTGGGAGAAATTCTCCACCACATGACCTACAAAAAAGAAACGATGTAAACTACCGACAAAACGACAGACCTGAATTTCATCAGAACTGGCGGGATTCAAACAGGGCAGGGCCCTCTCGACAAGGTGAATTTGTAGAAGTTAGGTCTCCTAATCCTAATAACGACGCTCGGCAACAAAGAAACACAATGACTCGCACCGCAGGCAGCCGCGTGCGCCGGCTGGGCTTGAGAAAAATAACATAAGCTAACCTTGAGAAAAATTCCAGTATTCCTTACCGACGTATACCGCGTGATAATGGCGTTCAAGTTGAAACTCTGATTACTAGGAAGAGTAAAGGTTTACACTATATTTCACATGTAAAACCATTTATTGAAAGATAATCTGCTTTTTAACTTAGTCTTTGCTCCAAAATTTTTCACTTCACGCTACTAGTATGCTTTGTCACACTTAGAAACGGTTAACATGCAACAATGTTTTGAAGTTAACTATCCAGTCTAGAATCTACGGAACATATTTAGACAGTAATTACGAATGCATTGTTATAGTGAACGGACTACACAGTGTTATTGTGTGTCTACATTCTTACTTGTTAGTTGCACGATTACATAACGACTTGACGGCTTACATACTTAGAACATATACTGCTAATGAGATTTTAATGCAACATTTTGGTTTATTTGAGAAGATTTCTTTATTTGAAGTACTTTCTGTGAGATTAAAGATAACTTAGAACATTGTTTCTTCGACAGCTACACGATTATATCACAACGCTACTAATGTGTGACACAGTTTACATTGTTGCTTTTGCGGAGTATCTGTTTTATATCTGCTCAGTTTTTCTGTATTATTCTGGAAAGTAAAATATGTTTTAGTAGTACCTTTTGTGGTATAGCTACAATGAGACCGCCGCTTCCGTAGCACAACGATACATTACATTACAGTACTTTCTTCATCGCGGCAGTAATCGTAATAACTACGATATCTATATGCAAAGCATTTCACTGTTGTTTATGACGAGGTAAGTACATTGACTTCCACAGAACTTTGCTTACGGATGACGATAATTACGACACGTGGCACATTTTTTAGCCTTAAGTAATGACAGAGATTATCTTACAACAAGACGTACAATTTAGCGCTGCAGTACACGTATTTGAGTGATTAATTTTGTACTTAAAACGTTTATTTTTAAAGATTTTTGAATTACAATGATACAAAGGTTTTCAGTGATACATTTCATTTCATTGCTGTAATCTGTAACATCTGAGGGTATAATTACATTAATCCTCAGGGGGTACACGCCTACTTTGTGTACCATGTGTTTGGCAAGCACAAGGAGCTCTAGGTAATATGGTATTTGCTTATACAACTTTATGCATCAGTACCATATTTCTCTAACACATAAATTAGACAGCTATCTGATCATTTAACTGAGAGAGAAAAACATTTTTTTTACTATGTCAGTGACAGATGTTTTATGTAATTACGCAGTTGGATAACTTCACACTTATGAAATTGTATTTTGTCTGTACTTTGTGAACTCTTCATATTTTTTCGGAACCATTGTGATACTATGTGAGCTTTGAATGATGTATTTAGTATGGGATCATGATTTTTAAAGTATGTTTGAGGTAGATGAGTCTATTGAAATGAGCAGAGAATTTTCTTTAAGTTTTGAAATTATTGGAGGAAGCTACGACGATTTTGAGATTTGACTGAGGTGTTATGATATTATTACGACGACGATGTGTATGTATTATGCTGCTGAGGTATGTTTATGATCAATAAGCTGATGCTAAATGAGGAATTTGACTATGCTACATATTTATTATGATGAAATATTGAAGAAGTGTCGACGAATATGTATATGTATAATAAAGTAAGGAATAATGAGTAGTGGTTAGGGACTCTGATTCGTGAAAAAGGGTGTTGAAAACCAAGAATCGTACTGTAAGAGTTATGAAACGTGTGTACATGCGTGAATGTATCACAACACTGCTATTCATGAGATTTCGTTTCTACACATTTCTACCGTAATTTTTCGATCTGTGAATTTTTATTGGTATCAACCACTGTCGTAAATGTTTCGTTAAGGAAGGTAAGTGACCTTGACATAATGCGTAATGGGCGCCCAGCTGTGCCAGTTGCCTGGAGAAAAATCCATTAGGTGGAGGAAAATAAGAGAGGCCATTAACCTCTCTATTGACATATCTTTGTAGAAAGCATTTCAGATAAGACACACTCATACTTGAAACACATGATTACAGTTTTGAGCTCATACTTTCTGATATTTACTCAAATGCCTAATGAAATGTTGAGAAATATTTTATGTCTGTACACCTGATTATGACTACTGTCTTTCTAGTGAGAGATTTTTTTACTGCCTTATGAAATGGCATCTGGCTAGTGAATGACGTTTCACGCATTGCTTTGTATATATACATATACATATATATATATATATATATATATATATATATATATAAACTATTTTGTTTAATATCTAGTTTCTAGCTGCACTGCAGCATTAGTTAAAATAAAATTTAATAGATGTACTAATATCACTACTTTTTGTCTACAGACCCAGTAAAGAATAATTTTATGATGTTCTTTCTTAGAAAAGAGAGCACAAATACACATTTCCCTTCACAGGAATTGCTAACATAATTTTTTCAACGATTTGGTAACTTGTTTCATAGAGTAAGTCAAGGTGATGCATCACTCTAGTGTTAAGATGTGACATAGTTATTAGACACTTCGTATCTTTACTGCAATACTTTTTCTGCTTGAGCTTTGTCATGTTTAGGTATAAGTTATTGCATTTGCTGCTGCTGTTTGCCAGGCATAGTGCTACTGAATTTTACTTTGTATTACTCTGTTAAGCCAGTTTTACTACAGATTTATTTTTCTTGTTGCTGCACATTGGCTCATATTAGTTGGAATGTTGCATTTGCTTTGCTAATTTATATATGTTGCTGCTTGCTTTGTCAATTTGCATTTTTTTGTCATTGCTGTTTGTGTTAAATTGTTTAGTGCTGTTGCATTGCCTCGTCCCTTAGTATATATATCTGAGCTCAGTGGACTTAAGTTAGCTTAAGAGGGGGTAGACTATATAAGAAACTAACTATGAAGAACAGGGAAAAAATCCATTTTGAAGTTATATGAAAAATATTTGGGCTAAAATGAGTATTGTACAATGAGAAAAATTTATTGCAAAAGAGGATATGAACAAAACAGTAGGGTTTAGGGACAACAGGTATAGATAGGACATTTTGGGAATAATGATGAATGAAGGGAGATCTCCAAGAAGTAAAGAAAGTTTTGTTTGCAAAATACTGCAGTAAAACAAACCCTGTCCTTTCCTTTTGTGTTATTCCACTATGTGTCTGTGTACCTTGTGTATTTGTGTTCTTCCTGTATTTATGTGTTTATCTGATAAGACTTACGTTGTAGAATTTCTCTAATACTCATCTACATTCACTAAGATGAGGAATACTGTTATCCTCAAATACAATTTGCATTTATAATATGTTATTTACTTTGTAAAGATGTTTAGACATTATTTATTTTGTTTTGTTTTAATCCTCACGTGTGAAGTTGATGTTTCGAAAGTTATTCTGACCTTTTATGTATTTACTTATGTCATAATTCCTATAACACTGATGTATATGTTATTCCGATTCTTTTGTAAAGCCTGTATTACCACAAATGTTATCTGTATTTTTATGTTCTTTAATGATATATTTTGTACCTTTGTAATTGTATTCTCATGGCGTAAATTTAAAATTATATAGACACCAGTTCTTCATATTAAGTTACATTTAACTGCACACGTTTCTGTTGGTCATAGTATATGCACAATATGTGAGAAGTTGGAACTGTTGGTGTTTGCACGTGCGTTAATAATTCAGCAAGGGAGTGGTTAACAGCATTGCTGGTTCTAAGGGCAATTCCAAAAAAGGTCATAGTATATGCACAATATGTGAGAAGTTGGAACTGTTGGTGTTTGCACGTGCGTTAATAATTCAGCAAGGGAGTGGTTAACAGCATTGCTGGTTCTAAGGGCAATTCCAAAAACTTTGTGAGTGCACAAGTGGTGGCTTATGGACTTGCTATATTGTCCACAAGACTCTTCGATGGTGATTGTGCACCTGCACAGTGGCAACAGATGGCTGCTGGCCGTCTGTACAAGGACTGCAGTGAGACTGCACCTTTGGTGGCCCATCAGTACCATTATCTCTACAAGGTCTATAGTGGGTCTGCACCTTTTATGGTCTACCAGTACCATTATCTCTACAAGGACTACAGTGGGTCTGCACCTTTGACGGCCCACCAATACCATTATCTCTTCAAGGACTACAGTGGGTTTGCTCTGTTGTGGCCCATTACCTGTCTGCATGTCAAGAGTCAGCACTGTCTTTCCGTTGGAAGGACAACACTACTTCTTCAAGACTGCATGGAAATCCACTACTGCTGTGTGCATTTTCTTTTACTATCGAGACTTTGTGAAAAAACGGTAATTACTATTGTGATAAATGATCAGGACTGTCTTTATGAGAAGAATTTTAGCTTTTTACCAACATTGTATCAATAAGTGTGTGCATTTGATATATTTTTTATTGTAATTATAAAAAATAATTTTCAAATCTGTATTCTCCAGTGCCCAAAACAATCTGTAAAATTTTTTGTGGGGTGCAAGGGGGCTATGTAAGTAGGCTGTTTAGGTTTTTATATTGGTAATGCCAAGTAGCGCTCTGTATGAAAATCACTGGCTGTGCTGTGTGCAGTCTGTGGCTGGTTGGCATTGTTGGAATTCGCTATTGTAGTATTGTGCTGTTGGCTGTTAACAGCATGTAGCGTTGCGCAGTTGGAGGTGAGCCGGCAGCAGTGGTGGACGTGGGGAGAGAGATGGCGGAGTTTCGAGAGCGGATGATCTGGATGTGTGTCCATCAGAGGCAGTAAATTTGTAAGACTGGATGTCACGAACTGATATATATTTGAACACTATTAAGGTAAATACATTGTTTGTTCTCTATCAAAATCTGTCATTTGCTAAGTATGCCTATTAGTAGTTAGTGCCTTCAGTAGTTAGAATCTTTTATTTAGCTGGCAGAATTGGCGCTCGCTGTATTGCAGTAGTTAGAGTAACGAAGATTTTTGTGAGGTAAGTGATTCATGAAAGGTATAGGTTGTTGTCAGTAAGGACCATTCTTTTGTAGGGATTATCCAAAGTCAGATTGCGTTGCGCTAAAAATATTGCGTGTCAGTTTAGTGTTGATCAGAATAGGTAAAGAGCGAAATGTCTGAGTACGTTCAGTTCAGCTGTTTGAAAATCAAATAATGTAAGACGTTTATTAGCACAGTAATTCATAAATTTTTCCAAGGGGACGTTTCAATTGTAACTATCTCTTCGTTGAGGCTGTGGGCCGGACTTCTGGGTCTTCTTGCAAAAAAGAGAAAGAAGTCCTTCAGTTCAACGTCCAATTTACATCGAGGTCATTAGAGGCGGAGCACTAGGTAACTGGGAGAGGAAGTAGAAAGAAATTGGTCATAATTTTGTTGTAGAAACACCCTAGAAATTAGTGAGAAGTGATGTAGGGAATCCACATAAACGAAAATCAGAGTAACTACAGAAGAATTTGAGAAAGTCTACAATCTCGTTTCCCGCCGACGGTTACGCCGTCGGCACACGGGCCGTGCTGTCGAACGTCAACGTTGAGCGTGCTAAGTACAACGTGCTGCTTAACGCTCAGAAACGATGCGACTTGTGCGTACGGTACGTGGACCCCAACGTAGTACATGCGATTGCAACGCACTCCGGCGGTAGTTGCGTGAAGTTTCTAGTTCGTAAATCACGCTGTTCACAAAAACGGCGCGGGTAAAATTCTCACGTTACCGCTATTATAACGCACATTTCGTCAACTGGCCACGAAAAGAAAGTAACATGTCCAATCAGTAAGGACACAGGCCTATAAAAGTTCCATTACAAACAGTGCGAGACAAATTTGCAATACTTCTCCACAGAAGATAAACATTTTTTCATCATTCCCACATTTTAGTAATACCCCAAGGTCAGTCTTACTTGATCACTGTTCTACCAAGTAGCAGAATCTTTGCAACACGTGAATTACGAAGCGTAAAAGAAAAAGGAGCAAAATAGCTATACTCAAGTAGCGAAAGGTGTCCTGTAGATCAAGCCAATCGAACACTCAAAGAAAGGTGAACTTATATTTACATAACGTCAAAAATGATAGTATATACCTATATTAAACTAATAATAAAGTAACAGAACGTAATAAAAACGCAAATGTTAGGAAAAAATGTATGTACTGGCAAGTCGCAAAGCACCGCCCAAACATAAAAATTGCACTAATTAGAAACGGTACTCACCATACAAAACCAACATCATGAAGATGATTTCCATTCCTAGGAACTCACTACTTGCTGAAAGCTTTAATCGAAGCTACGTTACTAACTGAAATTTAATTATAACAAATTGTACCAAGAACAATGCGTTTTGGGTGCATCCTTAGTGTATTGCTACCTTCAAATAGGATACTCTCGTAATACGTAAGTTGCAATAATTATTTTGCCACGAATATGATGTTTCTCATTATTTTATTGCAACGGATCACACATTTAACAACGGGTTTTCCAGTGATTCTCAATTAACTGGTGCTCAGAAACGGCATGTATACGTAAAGGCTTCAAATGAATGCCAATATGGCGCCTCACAACTTTGTGCCCAAAGGAGATGGCGTGCATGTGACGTAGGTGCCATCTCATTGGTGAACCCTCAGACGCACGCTCAGAATATCTGACATGCTAGATATTGCTCCGCACGTTCGGAAATACTCTCGAACGTGCAGTTCCACGCTATGACGTCAGAAACTCGGCACGCTCAACGATCGGATGCACGACCCGTGTGTCGACGGCTTAAGGTGGTTAAAATGCAACCTTTGGTCAATTAAACAGGAATTGTGAAGGCATTCGCTCGTGGCATATGCGCGTTAACCACTCCGGCAGTCACCTACAAATCACAGCGATTTCAATTTTAATCGCCTGTAGCAACGGGCATTTCTTTCGTTAAAATGGCCATTTTAGTCTGCAGAAGGTATACTTCACGCTATCAGCTACGGCAATTCGAAATGGAAGACCTCTTAAACCTGTACCACAGGAGCCGTTGGTATGTAGGTGTGGGCTTCGTATCTATCTTGGCCACAATAATGCGTTCACTATGCTGTTTGTAGTAGCTTACCCGCATTCCTATTTTCCTATTCATTATTATACCTACTCCTGCATTACCCCTATTTGATTTTGTGTTTATAACCCTGTAGTCACCTGACCAGAAGTCTTGTTCCTCCTGCCACCGAACTTCACTAATTCCCACTATATCTAACTTTAACCTATCCATTTCCCTTTTTAAATTTTCTAACCTACCTGCCCGATTAAGGGATCTGACATTCCACGCTCCGATCCGTAGAACGCCAGTTTTCTTTCTCCTGATAACGACATCCTCCTGAGTAGTCCCCGCCCGGAGATCCGAATGGGTGACTATTTTACCTCCGGAATATTTTACCCAAGAGGATGCCATCATCATTTAATCATACAGTAAAGCTGCATGTCCTCGGGAAAAATTACGGCTGTAGTTTCCCCTTGCTTTCAGCCGTTCACAGTACCAGCACAGCAAGGCCGTTTTGGTTAATGTTGCAAGGCCAGATCAGTCAATCATCCAGACTGTTGCCCCTGCAACTACTGAAAAGGCTGCTGCCCCTCTTCAGGAACCACACGTTTGTCTGGCCTCTCAACAGATACCCCTCCGTTGTGGTTGCACCTACGGTACGGCCATCTGTATCGCTGAGGCACGCAAGCCTCCCCACCAACGGCAAGGTCCATGGTTCATGGGGGGGGGGGGGGGGGGGGGGGGGAAGAATTTGTTACAGATTGCAAATGTTGTCCTGTTTGGCAAATTGTTTATATTTAATAGGTTCCAAAGGTTGGTACCATAATGAAACCCATCAAAAAATAAATAAATTCCCAAAGTGCTTATTCCTACAGAAAATGGTTGCCGAACTTGCACTCTTAGCAACAAAATTGTTCACTACAAGACTTACAAGACCTTGCGGCAGCTCCTGGATCACACATGTCCCCGCTGCGTCTCCCCGATTTCGATGGTTCTTCCGCATGCGCCAGATGCGTTTACCACACTCGAATGTGATGTCTAGCTTACCGTGAGTAGGTCGTGGTAGACTGTTGTAGTTTCCCACTTTCGGATAGACTGACGTTTTTGTTTGGAAAGAAAATTTCGCCGCCTGCTTTTATGATGCACCACTAAAGTAGCATACAATCCTGGCACACTCCGAAAAGGCAGCGACAAGTCTGCACCAGCGTTGTCGTCATGAACGGTATCGACGTAGGAGCACGTAAGTAGTATTGACTACAGCAACTGCAACACACTCTGTTTACATTATACGCTCTGACCCCTTTGAGACGAAGCCGCGCCCTGTCCATATGTCGTACGCGCTGCACCCTCTCCTGCCAGCGTACTGCTATTAAAATGATGCAGCTCAATCAGAAAGTAGTTTCAATAAATAAATAAATTACATAAATTAAACAAAAAGGTTGTGGAATTAGTTCTCTTGTATTCTGTATCCTACGCCCTTTGTACTGTACGTCACCCTCCCCCTCACTATTAGTATTAAAACTATGTCAAATTACATGCAGCAAAAAGTTACGTAAACTTTACTTGAAAGTGAAAGGCATTATTTAGTGAAAGTACGAGATATTTACCAATGCTACAGTAGTTTCAAACTTCTTCACCTGATAAATGTACCTATTCAGATGATATTTATGCCAAATATTGTACTGTCCTGACAGTAAATTTTATCTCAGTTTACCTAATGTTCTTTTGTTTGGCTGACAACTGCTTGCATACGTTTAAATTGTCAAATACTGTTCTCTCTCGTCATGAAGTACTACCTCACACCTGAACCCTCAGTAAAATTCAAACCAACAAAATTTTCAGATTTTTTTAAGCGTACTCACTTAAGCAATTGTATTATTTTCACATTCACTTGAGAAAAACAGCTGAGGTCAGAAACAAATCACATGACTTTGTATGCGAGAACTCAACACCCTTGCATATTAAATACAGAGCAACAACAACCTTCTTCTAGAGAATGAACGTCAGAGTCTCTTATATTTCCACTGCGTGATACCTTATGAATAGGAACTGACGATGTTATACACACAGAGTTCTACTAAGCACACACCTTAGCTTGCTTCACTAATTTCGAAGTCACTCTTCTACGACAAATCATGCATGTGGTACCACTGTTCAAAAGTTAAGTTCATCTGTGCTAATAGCATGATGGTTGAGAATTTTGATTGTAGGTGTATCTTGTAGTCAGTCCTTCAGACACACAGCATTGTCACTCCATGTGTGGTGCTAACACGCTTTTCACTCAAGGTTGGGTGCCGGCCGCCCATCTCCAACGCTCACAGTCTTTCGGCACATATTTCACTTCCACCATCACACATATGCTTCGAGTTCTGTGACATAGAACCACAAGATCCCTGCCTTCTTGAATTACAGGAACCAACCGATAACAAAACTATAAATTTTATTTACAGGTGGTAATAATGCATATTAAACTAAAGTTTTATCTAATTCAGTCATGCACATACAGAGGACAACTGCAAAAGCAAATAGCAACACCAGTAGCAGCAGCATCAACAACAACAGCATCACTGACTTGCTTCCACTAGTAGTCGTATTTACACATCATTTCCTGTAGAGTCAGCAATTACCGACAATTATCTGAGAAGCAAAACTACTGAGTCAGCTAGTCAATACTTTCACAATCTCCAAACGTCTCAATTTCACTGACTCGACAAATCAGGACAATTTGAGGATTGCAAAATGTATTTTCAGTTTTCCTTTTTTCAATGCGGACTTAATTATATGCTTATGTTGGAATTTACTGGTCTGTAGGAGCGTTAATTCTGTAATTAACATTGCTCGCCCTGATAATTACGCCACAATTTTGAAAATCTCATAGTGAGTAACTCTTTTTATGGGCTCTAATTTTAAACAACTGATTACGTAACCTTCTTGTTCCTTGATATCTTCAATGTAAATTATTAAATCTTCTCCTTTGACAGTTACTGTGAATTGAGCTGTTCACTCAAATTGATGCACTTCTGTACTTAGCACGCTCAGCGTTGACGTTCGACAGCATGGTCCGTGGGCGGGAAACGAGATTCTAGACTTTCCCAAATTCCCCTGCAGTCATACTGATTTTCGTTTATGCTTATTCCCTAAATCACTTCTCTCTAATTTCTGTGGTGTTTTCTACAACAAAATTATGACTGATTTCGTTCTACTTCCTCCTCCCAGTATCACGTTTATATAGTTTACTAATAGAGGATGCTGTTAGTTTACTCATTATCTGTGCTATAATTTTCAATCATGATTCTTCATCATCATCATATTATTCTTCTTCTTCTTCTCTGCATTCTGCTTTCGTAAATACGTTGTTTCCTTATGCTACATCTTCTTTGTCTTGCTCTGTCTTCTCCAGTCCCTCCGTCTGGAATAGCTGTCTCAAACTGTGTATCATTTGGGAAATTGTAAATAGTCTTCACGGGTTTGCCGCAGAATTACGTTGTGCAAATTCCACAATATTTCCTCGGAGCAACCACCTGAAGATGTCGGTTAGTTGCTCCTAGGAAATATTGTGGAATTTGCACAACGTGATGCGGCGGCGAATCTGTGAAGACTATTTACAACAGATCCGCCGGGAAAGCCTGAAGACTCATTTAGGAAACTGATTTAAATAAGTCAGCCTCGCTTTGTTAGAAACAGCGCCATTTTTTTATGGATATTTCACTGCAAGTCCAATATACCTGATCTTTAGACTAATCTCTTGTCAAGTGGAATTGAGAGACATGTCGACAGTCACAATATTCAGTCAACATCTCAACGAATTATAAACAAATATCGCAATTTATACCACAGCTTACACGTAGCGGAAGATATTAAATACAAATATATTGAAATTAATACAATAACTTCTATTATTTAAGTCATCATCTCTGTTGCATCCAGAAAATTGTATGCATTCGCTTCCTCTGCTCGTTTACACATTTTAACGAATGTACTAAAAGTCATATCTGGGTTAACATGATTGCTGAAAACATGCCTGAAATTGTGTTCGACTTGTTTGAAAAGAATATTTGTGCTAGCGTAGTCTCTCTAATTAACTGTTTCCAAATTTTGCTGTATGCTTGACATAGATAAAACCTATGTCCACCACAAGGGTGAACATAGAAAAATAATCCTTCGCTTTATAATTTTGATTATCACAAGCAAATCATCAAAAATAAAAATCGAAAATGGTAGTGCTTCATCGTCCGATATTACATCTTCCTTTCTTGAAAATATGAAATATCCAATGTTATTCAGTTTTTCAGTCAATAATCCTAGAAATTTTTGTGTATATTGCTGAAGTAATCTGGAGTTTATACATATATGTTATTAAATTTTCATGTAGGACAAGGTTAATATTATACGTAAATTGAAGTAAATCACTGCTGTCAGCTATAAGCTGCTGCTAATTCTGTGTGGTGTCTGTACGTTCGTACACTTCATATACAAGGTTAATAATCACATTCGTTTTTCCAGTTTTGGAAGGAGAGATAATGAATCTAATTGTATCTGGAAATAGATCACCGTATTTGAGATTTTCAGACTCAGTAACAGGACTGACGGGAAGTTGAAATACTTGCATCTTGACTAGCATCTTCAAACAGACTAAGGACTCTTCTGTCTTACAGCAACTAATATCTAAAAGCGTTGCCTAGATTGTCGTAGACCAGTCATGAGGTGGCATTCGAGTAATGAACAAGGAGAAGGAGGAGGAGAAAAAGAAGAAGAAGAGGAAGAAGCAAAGTGAATCTCTCCTTAATCATGTTACTAACAACTTACCTGTAGAAGTTTATATAGTTGTCTGTTCATACCGTGACCCAGGAACAAAATTGATAAAAAGGATAAATAGAGGTGACGTTGGAGTCCGTTTATTAGATACAGGATACAAGGGTCATGATATCTCTCTTGCAATGCCTCCAGACAGTTTGTTAGACAGACGTTGACTTCAACAGACACTAGCTGAAAATGAATGACACACAGTAGAGGCAAAAGACGCTAACATCAGTGAAAAATAGACTGCTTAGCAGCGACTGGTGCAATGAAAGCTAAAGTTAAAATGGTTATTAGTATGAAAAATATGTTGAAGAAAAATGGAAAGAAGAAGAATAAGAATGCACAGAATGTAATGAACAGAATAATTAAAACAGTTCGAACTATTCTACAATGTATGGAGCCAGGCAGTAGTGCCATAGCAGCCATCAAAATTGCTCATAAAATGTCCTCACAAGTTGTTCCAAAAGAAAAATCGCTCGACAGAGAACAACTAACACCCATCCCCAAACCAAGTGGGATATTACTTCTTATTCCAATATATCCTCCTCCCCCTGCCCCCCCCCCCCAATGAATCATGGACCTTGCCGTTGGTGGGGAGGCTTGCGTGCCTCAGCGATACAGATAGCCGTACCGTAGGTGCAACCACAACGGATATGTATCTGTTGAGACGCCAGACAATAGTCTCGCATTCGGATCTCCGGGCGGGGACTACTCAGGAGGATGTCGTTATCAGGAGAAAGAAAACTGGTCTTCAAAGTATTGGAGCGTGGAATGTTAGATCTCTTAATCGGGCAGGTACGTTAGAAAATTTAAAAAGGGAAATGGATTGGTTAAAGTTAGATCTAGTGGGGATCAGTGAAGTTTGGTGGCACGGGGAACAAGACTTCTGGTCAGGTGAATACAGGGTTATAAATACAAAATCAAATAGGGGTAATGCAGGTGTGGGTTTAATAATGAATAAAAAAAATAAGAGTGCGGGTAAGCTACTACGAACAGCATAGTGAACGCATTATCGGAGCAAAGAAAGACACGAAGCCCACGCCTACCACATTAGTACAAGTTAAATGCCAACTAGCTCAGCAGATGATGAAGAGACTGAAGAAATGTATGATGCGATAACTGAAATTATTCAGGTAGCTAAGGTAGAAGAATATTTAGTAGTCATGGGGGACTGGAATTCTGTAGTAGAAAAAGGGAGAGAAGGAAACGTAGTAGGTGAATATGGACTGGGGCAAAGAAATGAAAGAGGAAGCCGCCTGGTAGAATTCTGCAGAGAGCATAACATAATGATAGCTAACATTTGGTTCAAGAATCATGAAAGAAGGTTGTATATAGGGAAGAGGCCTGGAGACACTGGAAGGTTTCAGATAGATTATATAATGGCAAGAAGGAGATTTAGGAACCAGGTTTTAAATTGTAAGACATTTCCAGGGGCAGATGTTGACTCTGAGCACAATCTATTGGTTATGAACTGTAGATTAAAACTGAAGAAACTGCAAAAAGGAGAGGGGACCTGTATAAACTGAAAGAACGAGAGGTTGTAGAGAGTTTCAAGGAGAGCATTAGGGAACGATTGTCAAGAACGGGGGAAAGACATACAGTAGAAGAAGAATGGGTAGCTTTGAGAGACGAAATAGTGAAGGAAGCAGAGGATACAGTAGGTAACACGACGAGGGCTAGTAGAAATCCTTGGATAACAGAAGAAATATTGAATTTAATTGATGAAAGTAAATTCAGTTAATGAAGCAGGCAACAAGCAATACAAATGTCTCAAAAATGGGATCGACAGGAAGTGCAAATTGGCAAAGCAGCGGTGGCTAGACAAACTGAAGGATGTAGAGGCAATTATCACTAGGGGTAAAATAGATACCAACTACAGGAAAATTAAAGAGACCTTCAGAGAAAAGAGAACCACCTGTATGAATATCAAGGGCTCAGGTGGAAATCCAGTTCTATGCAAATAAGGGAAAGAAGAAAAGTAGGAGTATATAGAGGGTCTATACGAGGACGATGTACTTGAGGACAATATTATGGAAATGGAAGAGGATGTAGATGAAGATGAAATGGGAGATACGATACTGCGTGAAGAGTTTGACAGATCACTGAAAGACCTGAGTTGAAAGAAGGCCCCGGGAGTAGACAACATTTCCTTAGAACTACTGATAGCCTTGGCAGCGCCACCCTGACAAAACTCTACCATCTGGTGACGAAAACGTATAAGGCAGGCGAAATACCATCAGACTTCAAGAAGAATATAAGTCCAGTCCCAAAGAATGCAGGTGTATACAGATGTGAAAATTACAGAACTATCAGTTTAATAAGTCACGGCTGCAAAATATTAACACGAATTCCTTCCAGACGAATGGAAAAACTGGTAGAAGAAGACCTCGAGGAAGATCAGTTTGGATTCCGTAGAAATGTTGGAACACGTGAGGCAATACTGACCCTACGACTTATCTTAGAAGATAGATTTAGGAAAGGTAAACCTACGTAGACTTAGAGACAACTTTTCACAATGTTAACTGGAATACTCTCTTTCAAATTCTGAAGGTGGCAGAGGTCACATATAGGGAGCAAAAGGCTATTTACGGTTCGTACAGAAACCAGATGGCAGTTATAAGAGTCAAGGGGCATGAAAGGGAAGCAATGGTTTAGAAGGGAGTGAGACAGGGCTATAGCCTATCCCCAATGTTACTCAATCTGTATATTGAGCAAGCAGTAAAGGAAACAAAAGAAAAATTCGGAGTACGAATTAAAATCCATGGAGAAGAAATAAAAACCTTGAGCTTTACTGATGACATTTTAATTCTGTCAGAAACAGCAAAGGACCTGGAAAGAGCAGTTGAACGGAATGGACAGTGTCTTGAAAGAAGGATATAAGATGAACATCAACAAAAGCGAAACGAGGATAATGGAATGTAGCCGCAATTTATGCTGAGGAAATTAAATGAGGAAATGAGACTCTTGAAGTAGTAGATGAGTTCTATTATTTGCGGAGCAAAATAACTGATGTTAGTCGAAGTAAGGAGGATATAAAATGTAGACTGACAATGGGAAGGAAAGCGTTTCTGAAGAAGAGAAATCTATTAACATCGAGTATAGATGAAAGTGTCAGGAAGTCGTTTCTGAAAGTATTTGTATGGAGTGTAGTTATGTATGGAAGTCAAACATGGACGATAAATAGTTTAAACAAGAAGAGAATAGATGCTTCCGAAATGTGGTGCTACAGAAGAACGCTGAAAATTAGATGGGTAGATCACATGATTAATAAGGAGGTACTGAATAGAATTGGGGAGAAATTTATAACACAACTTGACTAGAAGACGTATACAACCTTCTTTAATGATTCTTAAACCAAGTGTTAGCTATGGTTAAGTTACGCTCTGTGCAATATTCTACCAGGCGGCTTTCTCTTTCATTCCTTATCCCCAGTCCATATTAATCTACGACTTTTCTTGCTACTAAATTCCAGTGATCCATGACTATTAAATTTTTGTCTCTCTTAACTATCTGATTAATTTCTTTTATCGCTTCATACATTTCTTTTATCTCTTCATCATCGCTGGCCGGAGTGGCCGTGCGGTTCTAGGCGCTACAGTCTGGAACCGAGCGACTGCTCCGGTCGTAGCTTCGAATCCTGCCTCGGGCGTGGATGTGTGTGATGTCCTTAGGTTAGTTAGGTTTAATTATTTCTAAGTTCTAGGCAACTGATGACCTCAGACGTTAAGTCGCATAGTGCTCAGAGCCATTTGAAGCATTTTCTTCATCATCTGCGGAGCTGGTTGGCATATAAACTTGTACTGTTGTGGCAGGCGTGGCGTTCGCATCTGTCTTGGCTACAATAATTGTTTCACTGTCTTCTTCAAAGTAGCTTATTCGCGCTCCTATTTTGTTGTGCGTTATTAAACCTACTCCTACATTACCCATGTGTGATTTTTTAGTCATTACCCTGTATTCACCTGATCAGAAGTCTTGTTCCTCCTGCCACTGAACTTCACTAATTCCTACTATATCTAACTTCAACGTATCCATTTCCCTTTTTATGTTTTCTAACCTGCCTGTTCTGATCCATAGGACGCCAGTTTTGTTTCACCTGGTAACGATGTCCTCCTGAGTAGTTCCCGCCCAGAGATCCGAATGGTGGACTATGTTAGCTCCGGAATATTTTACCCAAGAGGACGCTATCATTATTTAACTATATAGTAAAGCTACATACCCTAGGGAAAAATTACGGCTGTGATTTCCCCTTGCTTTCAGCCGTTCGCAGTACCAGGACAGCAAGGCCGTTTTGGTTGATGTTACAAGGCCAGATGAGTCATCCAGACTGTTGCCCCCGTAACTATTTAAAAGGCTGCTGCCCTTCTTCAGGAACCACACGTTCGTCTGACCTCTCAACAGATACCCATCCGTTGCGATTTCACCTATGGTACGGCTATCTCTATCGCCGAAGCACGCAAGCCAACCCACCAACCCAAGGTCCACGGTTCATGGTCAGAAGGAGGGGGGGGGAGGAGGAGGAGGTTTAGGAGGATTTTGACTTCAAATTAATTACCTTACCTTATGTATTTTGAGATCATAGATGAGGTAAGGTAATTAATTTGAACCTTACAACGTTTTTCTTGTTCTTAACCTTGAGAATGTTGTTGTAACGATTTTACTTCGTCCGGGACTGTATTTTAACTTGACAAGGTTTTGATTACTACCCTTAATAACGATCGCCTTTTATTTGTGTATCTTAGAGAGATGTGGACAAGTTCGATGTGATTTGCATACCTGTCTGGGGCCACAACGAATACTGAGTTCCGCGCACTATTACGTATCCTTCATGGAATTTGAAATATAGATCGGACAAATATTGACCCTATGTGTAATCATTACCACATACCATTAACGTTCAATAGCTAAGTTGCACAATGGATAATGCGTAAGTGAAAACGCGTCAATGAAACTTACGCCCAGTGGGCAACTCAAGTGTTACTGGATTGTCCACGTCCCTCATACTCCACGCTCATGGCGTGTACTTGTCTTACCATATTGACAATGGCGGTTATGGTGGTACAGAATGATGGGGTGGGTGCAAATATGGTTTCCAAATCAAAATGGATGTCCCTCCATGTTCTTTGAAAGCTGTCAACATTTATCTACTCAGAGAAGTCACTCATGGTGAGAAACAGGTAACTCTCTCACTTTTCGTCTACTAAAAGTACTGGTTTCCTGCGTATATCGTAAGCTGTTGACGATTATTTTACCATTGCCATTCTTGGCAGGAAAGGATAGGTTTATTCACTTTCTCCATAAATCAGTTGATCTCTAAAGCTACGTTTTTCTGCACTAGGAAAGGGGAAAGGATGTACCCTCAAGTAAACGTTCGCACATACCCAAGTACTTGCTCGCTAAAGTCTTCTACATCCCCGAGGGTTTGAAGATTAAAGGAATAGCAGAATACTACTGTGGCCATTCCTAATATTCAAGCACGCTACGCCCAAATTTGGCAATTTACTCGGACCATTTCTCAACCCGTGGAAATATCACTACTTTGTCTCAGTCCCTAGCAGACAATTTTCTTTCGCACGCACATTCACTGTTCTAGTTTAAATAAAATTAGATACGTAGTTCAGTAACCTATTTCCCCTTCAAAATAATAATTCTTGAGCTAGAAAATCAAGCCACAGCCTGGTAATGCAAGTTAAGACTACACTTACCAACCTCAACTGAATTCATATCAACCACGCTATCTCTGTAAAATATTTTCTGTGCACCCACTAGCCACGAGATATGACGGTACGTCACATAAATGGACATTTGGGGAAAGGGAAAAGAAGTTTTTGCTACGACACGTGTGAAACATAAATTATCTAAAGACTAAGTACATGTGCGCGATGTATAACAAGTAGTAAAGAACGTAAGTTATTATTATCAAAACACAAATATCGATGTAATTAACAAAAACACAACTTTTTTGGTATAATCTCTGTGTAACATAGGCCATGAATATCAGACACAATGCTTTGATTGAATCAAGTCTCTTGTTTCGTCGAGCGGTAGGCCGCCATTGTAGTGCTGTCTGATAATTAACGTACGTTTTATCTGTATTTTTGAAATATATAATAAAAATTGTTATTAGAAAGTGCGTATTATTGATTTAGTTGTTACCTCTCATGATCGCAACCATTAATTCTCATTAACCAAATTTTTGCAGAACTTTGTAGTGCAGGGAGCTCATCTCCGCTAGCAGGATTCAGTCGGCCATTACGCTGACTGTATTATTTAATTAAAATTTCATGTCATAATATTAAATGTAAAACTGAAAGACTTCTCAATTATGATCTTTCGTTAATTTTAAAATTAAAAAGCGTAGTGATAAATTTCATTTACTAAAATTCACATCACTGAATGAGTTCATTATGTTTCATTTTGACCGCCTAACGGCAGATGAGATTCTCTCCAGTTTTGCCTTACAAATAATGAACAAGAAATATTGAAAATCATTACATTCTGCAATGTCTCAGTTAACCTTTTTGTAGTTTGGTACATAAATAACCAGTAGCCCCTGAGACCAATATTAATAATGACAAAACAGTACAGTCACCAACAAACTTTACATATTCACATACTCCTTTACCTTTTACCCAAATGAATACAGACTCATTTACAGATAATTTCCTCCTATTACGTGTATACAACGACAAAGCAGAAGGCAAAATATAAGCAGATTTACCAAAGTCTTTATTAGCAAGTTCCACCATATGGTAGGTGCGAAATGCAATAATGTCTCTGTCAACGAAACTTTCGAGTCAACCAACATTGGGTACTCCAGAACCTCCACGGACAATGGCTACAGTAAACCATCCGTTACCATGATCAAACGAATCATTAATCCCGAGTTCGAGTCTCGGTCGGGCACACAGTTTTAATCTGCCAGGAAGTTTCATATCAGCGCACACTCCGCAGCAGAGTGAAAATTTCATTCATTAATAATTACAGTTTGCTTAAGAATACGCATATTTTCTTTTCTAAATAGCAGCGTTCACGCAAACTATTTATTAGAAGGCGGTGAGTCACTCGTTGTGTTTAAAACATATTATATTGTACGTACTTCGGGGTAACCGATGTCCGTACGAGTGTTATAGCGGTATAAGTTAATTAAAAGTCTCGTGCTAGACCACAATATTTAAAGCCACCCCAACCAAAATGATAAAAAATATAATTATAAAAATAAAATTATACAGGGTGAGTCACCTAACATTACCGCTGGATATATTTCGTAAACCACTTCAAATACTGACGAATCGATTCCACAGACCGAACGTGAGGAGAGGGGCTAGTGTAATTGGTTAATACAGACCATAAAAAAATGCACGGAAGTATGTTTTTTAACACAAACCTACGTTTTTTTTAAATGGAACCCCGCTAGTTTTGTTAGCACATCTGAACATATACACAAATACGTAATCAGTGCCGTTTGTTGCATTGTAAAATGTTAATTACATCCGGAGATATTGTAACCTAAAGTTGACGCTTGAGTACCACTCCTCCGCTGTTCGATCGTGTGTATCGGAGAGCACCGAATTACTTAGGGATCCAGAGGGAACGGCGATGGACCTTAGGAACAGAAGAGACTGGAACAGCACATTACGTCCACACGCTAACACCTTTTTATTAGTCTTTTTCACTGACGCACACGTACATTACCATGAGGGGTGAGGTACATGTACACACATGGTTTCCGTTTTCAATTACGGAGTGGAACAGAGTGTCCCGACATGTCAGGCCAATAGATGTTCAATGTGGTGGACATCATTTGCTGCACACAATTGCAATGTCTGGCGTAATGAATGTCGTACACGCCGCAGTACATCTGGTGTAATGTCGCCGCAGGTTGCCACAATACGTTGTTTCATATCCTCTGGGGTTGTAGGCACATCACGGTACACATTCTCCTTTAACGTACCCCACAGAAAGAAGTCCAGAGGTGTAAGATCAGGAGAACGGGCTGGCCAATTTATGCGTCCTCCACATCCTATGACACGCCCGTCGAACATCCTGTCAAGGGTCAGCCTAGTGTTAATTGCGGAACGTGCAGGTGCAGCATCATGCTGATACCACATACGTCGACGCGTTTCCAGTGGGACATTTTCGAGCAACGTTGGTAGATCATTGTGTAGAAACGCGATGTATGATGTATGTTGCAGCTGTTTGTTACAACACGCAACTGAACGTCGAAGGTTTCAAGCGTCAACTTTAGGTTACAATATCTCCGGATGTAATTAACATTTTTCAATGCAACAAACGGCACTGATTACGTATTTGTTTTTATGTTCAGATGTGCTAACAAAACTAACGTGGTTCCATTTTAAAAAACCTAGGTTTGTGTTAAAAAACATACTTCCGTGCATTTTGTTATGGTTTGTGTTAACCACTTTACACTAGCCCCTCCCCTCACGTTCGGTCTGTGGAATCGGTTCGTCAGTATTTGAAATGGTTTCCGAAATATATCCAGCGGTAACGTTAGGTGACTCAGCCTGTATAATTGCCCAGTGATAAGTAGACACACACGGACTCATGTACAATTTTCTTTCGCATGCACATTCACTGTTCTAGTTTAAATAAAATTAGATAAGTAGTTCAGTAACGTATTTCCCCTCCAAAATAAAAAGTCATGAGCTAGAAAATCAAGCCACAGCCTGGTAATGAAAGTTAAGACTACACTTACCAACCTCGACTGAATTCGTATCGAGCCCGCTCTCTCCGTAAAATATTGTCTGTGCACGGACTAGCCATGAGGTCCACCGCAGACTATGAGAATTCAGTGTAGTCACCACATATAGGTGCTTGTCCGCACAAAAGATTTCACACGCGAGTAACCTCAGCTTAATTCTATACTTCACATGCAAATAATCTCATCTTACGCAAGCATCATCTGACCTCGGATCAAGCACGCCCCTCTGGGCATTTTGTGTGCAGCCAGCAACCACGAGGTCCACCGGAGACAAAGGATTTTCAAACAACTCACCATATATTCGTGCTCGTCCTCTCAAAAGCAATCACACGCAAGTAGTAATTCTACATCACACACACGAATAATTTCAGCTTAAGACTAGCAGCCACAGAAATAATTAGGGAACCAGATTGCAAATCATGCTCTTTTGTATAAGACAAAGGCGCCTGTTTGATTAAGTCGTTCCGACTGAATTGTCCAATGCATGTAAATTTAAAAAATCGCCCTTTCATTTACTCGTAATATTTCGTAAAGTGGAATAGATTTGTGCGTAATTCAGCCCAATTATTCCATATACAATACCCTCGTCGTCAGCAAAACTATTGGAGCATGTACTGGAGTCCTGTTTCCAGTTAGTGGTGGTGGTGAGGGGGAGGGGGAGAAGGGGGTGGTTTGGACTTTTCTAACAATCATGGCAACCACACCTGCACAACCATACACATCTTTGACCCTTCAGTCCTGCTTTGCAGTCGTTATAAGAAAACTAAAGTTGCCAACAGCTGGGACTGGACAAGCATCACCTAAGAAAGCGTCCTCTATAACCTGAGAAGATGACACACTTCAAGCCATTCACCATCCAAACCACCATCAGAAGAAAAAAATGAAAAACATAACCACAAAGACGATAAGGACACTTGAGATTAGGGAGGGATGTGCACTGAGAAATAAAATAACACCGTTTGTCCATTCTTCTCCATAGCACACTGGTACCATTGTACCAAAATACAGCTAAATTATGCGCACAAATCAATACCTGCTGATCTAAAGTGGACGCAAGTAAAAGGGGAAATGCAGTATCACTCCAAACTCAACTAGGCCCCTGATACTAGTCGTAAACATCACACTTTTTGCATCACAGATGTATTTCGCAGACATTTTAGAACATTGTGACATCAGTTAATTTAAGGCTCTGTTGTGCCTTAAATCAAGTGTGCTTCACAGATCGGACCTTCAATACTTTTATCCAATACAGGCACCACTTGGTAACAGTAGATGACAAACTGAGATGTGTAACAGGAGTTGATTTTATTTCGCGTTTTCACGGTTGGCGAAATAGTATTTAAAGTAAAACTCATATAAGACACCTGCGTATTCCTAATTCAATATTTATATTTTATAATTTAATGTGGATTTTTAATTATTTATAGAGAATGTATTAATACTCTTTCCATTATTCCATACTGAATGATATATGTCTTCGAATGACGTTTAGCGACATGACTAGCCAACCAGTACATAAACGTTTCCTTCGAAATCAGTAATGCAAACTTAGTTCGTCGCGTTCGGTATTTTAGGCGATTCGGACACTTTGACATGTTTTCTAACAAATATTACAGATCCTTTTTGAGCACAGTTCATCTGAGGCTATATCGTAATTGTAATACTGCGTTTGGAGGTGAGAGAGAGAGGGGTGTGTGATGTAATTTTTGATAAACACTTCATTCCAGTCGTTCAGATACTATTAAGCACAAAGCAGATGACGCTACACTGTAATTGGCTCTTATATTTTATTAGTAGGCTCTGTCTGGAAGAGAGAGAGAGAGAGAGAGAGAGAGAGAGAGAGAGAGAGAGAGAGCGAGAGAGAGAGGGGGGGGGGGGGTGGTCTGTGATATATTGTTTTTATGAGTAATTCAGATCGTTCCGAAACTTTTGAACACAGCCCAGATGGGGTTACGTAGTTACTGACCTTTGCTTTTTAATACTAGGATCTGATTGGGGGAGAGAAGAGGGAGGGTGGACCACTATGCAGTGTGTGTGTTTGTGTGTGTGTGTGTGTGTGTCTTTGGCCTTGTATTCACTTTAACGTTACGTCAGACGTATATCTGTGCACTTCAGTTGTAATTTAACACTATTTTCATGCCAAAGGTAAATGTCTTCCAGAAATAATGAGTGTCTTTTATTTTAATCTGAGGATTACATGTTTTGCTGCATATTTAGCACCATTTTTAATACTACACTCTGACTGGTTTTTAGGTAGGGAAGTTTATGTCAGAATTAATGTAATTTGACGCCATTTTTACATATCCTCTAAATGTTACGTTCCGATTGGTTGGAAACAGAATGGGACGTGGGGTATAAAGAAGACAATTCGTCTATTTCCGACATCTTGGATTTTTAAAACTGTGCTATGAATGGCTGGAGATAAGAAGTACTGTACTGTGTGACTGGTTCGAGATAGGGAGAGGAGAGGGAGTTTAAATTTTCCAGTAATGGAATTGGGTCATTTCTCTGAATCTGGACTTATAATACTGCACTATGATTGGCTGGAGATAAGTGGGCAAGCAGAGGGGGTGAGGTGGGGTAGGGGTAGGTAAGAGCGAGGGTTTTTCATTTCCAGTTGAAAACTGATTGTCTGGCTGATTGATTGATTTTATATTGGCTGATGATGTCATATGTTCAAGCACATGGATGACATCATTCATGACCTTGAAGAAAGATCAATGACTAAGTTCAAGTAGTGTGTCAGTAAGCATTCTAACTGGATAAAAATTTTTGAAATATGTGGTAAGGTCATATGGGACCAAATTGCTGAGGCCATCAGTCCCTAAGCCCTCTTACAACACCTGAAGGGAACACCTGTCACTAAAAGTTTAGAGACAAACGCTAGCTTACAGGAGACCGCTGTGAATGTATCGGTTTCTGTAAGGCACTTTTTAAATATAACGTGTTGGGTTCGGTTGTTTTTGGTGGAGGAGACCAAACAGCGAGGTCATCGGTCTCATGGCATTAGGGAAAGACGAGGAAGGAAGTCGGCGGTGGCCTTTCAAAGGAATCAGCCCGGCATTAGCCTGGAACGACTTAGGGAAATCGCGGGAAACAAAAATCAGGATGGCCGGATGCGGGATTGAACCGTCGTTCTCCCGAACGCGAGTCCAGTGTGCAAATATCACGTGTGTTATCTGAAATATCTACAGGCGCGATCTACTGTATATAACGAAATGAGGAGCACCAACATCGAAGACGTTACCTAAATTTTACGCTACTGGCCATTAAAATTGCTACACCACAAAGATGACGTGCTACAGACGCGAAATTTAACCGACAGGAAGAAGATGCTGTGATATGCAAATGATTAGCATTTGAGAGCACTCACACAAGGTTGGCGCCGGTGGCGACAACTCAAACGTGCTGACACGAGGAAAGTTTCCAACGGATTTCTCATACACAAACAGCAGTTTCGTGTAAGGAGGAGAAATGCGTACCATCACGTTTCCGACTTTGATAAAGGTCGGATTTTAGCCTATCGCGATTGCGGTTTATCGTATCGCGACATTGCTGCTCGCGTTGGTCGAGATCCAATGGCTGTTAGCAGATTATGGAATCGGTGGGTTCAGGAGGGTAATAAGGAACGCCGTGCTGGATCCCAACGGCCTCGTATCACTAGCAGTCGACATGACAGGCATCTTATCCCCATGGCTGTAACGGATCGTGCAACCACGTCTCGATCCCTGAGTCAACAGATGGGGACGTTTGCAAGACAACAACCATCTGCACGAACAGTTCGACGACGTTTGCAGCAGCATGGACTATCAGCTCGGAAACCATGGCTGCGGCTACCCTTGACGCTGCATCACAGACAGGAGAGCCTGCGATGGTGCACTCAACGACGAACCTGGGTGCATAAATGGCAAAACGACATTTTTTTCGGATGAATGCAGGTTCTGTTTACAGCATCATGATGATCGCATCCGTGTTTGGCGACATCGCGGTGAACGCACATTGGAAGCGTCTATTCACCGTCGCCATACTGGCGTATCACCCAGCATGATGCGAACCTCTTGTTCGCATTGACGGCACTTTGAACAGTGGACGTTACATTTTAGATGTGTTACGACCCGTGGCTCTACCCTTCATTCGATCTTTGCGAAACCCTACATTTCAGCAGGATCTTGCACGACTGCATGTTGCAGGTCCTGTGCGGGCCTTTCCGGATACAGAAAATGTTCGACTGCTGCCCTGGCCACCACATTCTTCAGATTTATCACCAATTGAAATCGTCTGGTCAATGGTGGCCGAGCAACTGGCTCGTCACAATATGCCAGTCACTACTCTTGATGAGCTGTGGTATCGTGTTGAAGCTGCATGGGCAGCTGTACCTGTACAAGCCATCCAAGGTCTGTTTGATTCAATGCCCAGGCGTATCAAGGCCGTTCTCACGACCAGAGGTTATTGTTCTGGGTACTGATTTCTCAGGATCTATGCACCAAAATTGCGTGAAAATGTAATCACATGTCAGTTCTAGTATAACACATTTGTCCAATGAATACCCGTTTATCCATCTGCATTTCTTCTTGGTGTAGCAATTTTAATGGTCAGTAGTATATTAATACAATACATTGCTTTAGAGCAAGCCAGTCACAAGTTCAGTAGTGACTACGACGCAACAAAAGTGTATGCCAACGTTGCTAAATTGTAGTTCCTAGAGCTCCAAATCTAGTTATTTGTTTTTTAGATAGATGCGATTTTGGTCTTAATATTGTGAGATATAAACCCTGAAAAACCTAATCAATCTGAGGAGGTGAATTATCTTTAAAAACGTGTCTACTAATTATATCTATACATCGTGTACAAAAAAAGTCGCAGCAGAAGGAAACAGTGTTGTTTTTGTTTGTAGAAACAAACTCGTGTCCTAAACAACCCTTATGTCTTTGCTTGTTAGTGTACTGTTGAATACTTCATATTCTGCTATAGCTAGAACCACTTGCTAAATGACTTGTAGCCATGAGTGTTGAATGTCCAAGTTGTCATTGAATAGCGAGTAGTGGGTTTTGTTGCCAGATTTGCAGGAAATATTTTAACTGGTTGGGAGTGGGCGAGGACGCAGTGAGAAGAACACTGAGAAAACGGAATAGGCTTTCTCCTGGAACTGCAGAAAAAGCAGGAAGATCGTTACAGAAAGCAAGGAAGGAACTGATGTGCAACATACAGAGGAGCAGGGGGGGGGGGGGGGCGAGGGAGGAGTCTGTGGGCTGGCAAGTGGTAAGAAAGTAGGGAGAAAGAGAATGCTCTCTGATAGTTTTATCATAAACATAAAATCAACTATCAGCCTCCGTCAGAGTTAACTGGAGAAGAGCCGTAGGCAGGACTAGGAGCAGGAAACGTGCAGTACAGTACAAGCATGAACAGGAAGCCAAGAGTGTGCAAGATGGCAGGACGAGGAAATCATTACAACTAAGTGTTATCCATGGACAAGGTATAGGCCCTAAGTTACACGAAAGTTTAGGAGCAGCGTACTACGCCACCACAGTCTTCACATTAAATCAATGGCTCAATCAAGTGATAGAGAACTTAGATTTTACTATAGATTGTACAACAGAGGATCATGTTGCGAGAGTATGTGGAGCAGAAGGAAGCTTGGATAGGAGCGAGGCTACTAACATTAGCAGCGATTTGGATAAGACAGCATGGCACCGCAGCACGCTTTGAGCAGCGATTCCGGTGTCATGACCTGTCATGTGCTAATGAGCTTTGAGGCAGATTTATGCATGGTTGGAAGTGGTACTAATGGGAACTGACTTCAGACATGCCGTGTTGGTATGGTACTAGACGAATACAATGGCAGATGGGGCTTCACTAAGCATGGTGTACACCCAAATAGGACTGGGAAAGGAAAATTGTTTCATTTACTTACTGAAAGTATAAGGAGTTAGACCTACGTAACACATGGTCTAACACCTGTCCTTATGGTAAGAAGAAGTTCATGTTTTTATTAACAAGTCGCTGCAACAGGTTCTTCTACTTAAAGAACGTGTTCCTTAGTTCAAAATCCGTGCAACAATTACTTAACGATGACTTCTGGCGCACCGAAAGGCACACCTACTGGACCTCATAAGGGACGAGAGTCATTGAGACAAGTAACACTGAACATTTCACAGACTTAACAATCCCTCGTCAAGACACGGAAACAATAAAAAGAATATAACAACTTGCAATAAAGCTCCACTCCTTTAACGCACAGTAGCTTATGTCACAGAACTCTAGAGGCACAGCAATTCAGCATATAGCATTATCGTTGCGTGAAAGGTCGTACTACAACCGTTAGACTGTTCACAGGGTGGAAAAAATTAGTTTATCTCAAAAAATGAACACAGTTTAAATAGACAGTTATTGAAGATAAAAATTTTGAAATATCAGCTATTGCAGTCTCAGCGCTCCACTTCAACAAAAAACTACTCATTATTTGTGTCAATCGGTCACCTATTAGGATAGTAGTGTTCATGCATTTTAATACATTATCAGAAGTTCTAGATAATGCCTCTTCAGTATCTTCGCTGGACTCGAACTTCGACATCGAGATGAACACACCAGCATTGGCCGTTCAGAGTTGCTTGGTGTGGTGTCTGCACCATGAACGTCATGAACTTCGTGTCAGAGGGCAAAACACTCTGGCAGCGTAAGTTGGGAAGAAGTGGTGTGCCTTCCACGTCCAGTTGTGCTTATGTATCCGAAGTTTTAGGTCGCTGACGTTATTTTCGAACGCAATTACTCGCTTGTTCTTGGTTTATCTCTCGGTTTGTTATTGTGGCTCTATTTGTACGCTGGTCACGATTCTTCACAATCACTTTTGAATTTGTGTACGGTTTTTGCCGTCCAACAATCGGTCTTTCAGACAACTTAGAAAATGAGTCGTTACTACACTGAGGTGAAAGAAGTTATGGGATACCTTCTAACATCACGTCGGACCTGCTTTTGCGCGGCATAGTACAGAATCTCGTGGCACGGACTCAACAAGTTGTTGAAAGTCCCCTGTAGAAATACTGAGCCATGCTGTCGCTAGAGCCGTCCATAATTGCGATAGAGTTGCAGGATTTTGTGTGCGAACTGACCTCTCGATTATGTCCCAGAAATGTTTGATGGCATTCATGTCGGGGGATCTGGGTGTGACATCAGTTGGTCGAATTCTCCAAACCAAAACATGTGGCCCGGTGACATGGCGGTTTGACATACATAATGTTTCCATCGTTGTTCGACTGCAAATGGTCTCCAAGTAGCCGAACACGACCACTTCCAGCCATTGATCGGTTCAGTTGGACCAGAGGTCGCACTTCATTTCATGTAAAAACAACCCACGCCATTATATAGCGTACGGAGATTTGTTGACAACTTGGATCCATGGCTTCATGGGGCCTGCGCCACAAGAACCTTGCCATTAGCTCTTATCAACGAAAATTCAGACTCATGTGACCAGGCCACTGTTCAACCGATATAGTTGTGAGCCCAAGAGAGACGCTGTAGGCGATGTTGTACTGTTAGCAAAGTCAACCAAGTTGGTCGTCTGTTTCAGTCTCGCCGCACTGTCATAACGGATACGTTCCTCGTACGTCCCACATCCATATTAATTTCTTCAGGTATTTCATGCAGAGCGGCTGCCCCCTTCGGAGGTTCGAGTCCTCCCTCGGGCTTGGGTGTGTGTGTTGTCTTTAGTGTAAGTTAGTATTAGTTAGATTAAGTAGTGTGCAAGCTTAGCAACCGATGACCTCATCAGCTTGGTCCTATGGGACTTACCACAGATATCCAAATGTTCATGCAGTTTTGCTTGTCTGTCGGCCCTGACAAGTCTACGCAAACCCGCTGCTCTCGGTCGTTAAGTGAAGGTCTTCGGTCACTCCGTGGTGAGAGCTAGTGCCTGAAATTCCGTATTCTCGGAACACTCTTGACGCTGTGGATCTCGGAATATTGAATTCCCCTATCGACTTCCGAAATGGAATATACCATGCGTCCAGCTCCAACTACCATTCCGCACTAAAAATCTGTTAATTTTCGTCGTGCGGGCATAATCGCACGTTAGACATCTTTTCATATGAGTGACCTGAGCACAAATGACACTGCAATGCACTGCCCTTTTATGCCTTGTGAACGCGATACTACCGCCGTCTATGTCGCTATCCCATGTCTTTTGTCAGGTCATTTTAAAATGTGGCGACGTAGCTGATTGTAACTTGGAAGTAAGCTTGTATTGATGACCTGTGTTGTCGTCCGGAGAGCGAGGTCCCAGGGCGTTGTATAGGCGCTGCAAGCCGCACCCACAAATGATCCCGGCGTTGCCACACCCACAAACGTTCCGCTACGCTGCCGCTGCGGGTATTCTACTTACTACCACTCAGCCCAGTCCGCGATCGTCCACTTAGACGACACCATTCTCGTCTAGTTGGAGAACTGTGTGATCAGTTCCAAGATATTACTCCAGGCGGGTGTACGAGTGAATGTGAGCAACGGAAAATAATAAACGCTAAAATGACTATTTGGCCCTGTCTGACTACCCCCTGAAGCAGATCTTAGGTTCTCTTAATGCTCTTTCGTAGATATAAATTACAATCTAAACCTAAATGAATGAAGGTAACTAATACTACTAAATCATAAACGTTGTTCTTCAATATATTTTTATTATGGATTAAAATCAACCCTAACTAAAATTAATAATCAATTGCCCAACTCTGCCCCTGATTATGACTGCGCAGTCTAGTACCACTAACACAAAATGACTGACATCATCTACGTACCAAACACTAGAAGACACTACTTTCAGAGATGATCTACGGTGGTGTCGAACTTCAGTGCAAATAAACTAACGTGATCACAGCTGTTTAGCTTTATAGCACTAATAGGCCGAAGCAATTTCCGATATCACCAAATGTACTGCGTCCGGTGCGTCGAAGAGTTAGTTCTCGTACTCGCCTGCGATGATCGAAGAACTTCACCTACAAACATACTCTTTCAAACACTAGGACGGCAGAAGGCGGTCCTCTGACTAATATACTCTAATTCCGTCTTCTCCTCTTTGTGTTCTACAGACGAGAAATCGGAACTCCCAGCCACAAGGACGGAGTTCAGATAACGTCTCAACGTAAGTATAGGCAGAGGCAGTGCTCTCAATTACTGAACGCTGAGTACTCAACGACGACTTCGAACCCGGAGGTGACGTCCAGAAACGTATAGGTTCGCAACATTACAGTCCCTAACTGTTCTAACTATGAATTCTGCTGAGAGCAAAGACAGCAAGTCCATCTGTACCAACAAAGCTGATATCGAACGACCGTCACACATGGGCGCTCACAACGGTAGACCTCGTCTCTCCACTGCTGGCCTCTCAGCAAGGCTCGGCTCCCCACCCTCGCAATTCCGAAAACGAATCATATTCCTGAAGCCACGGAATATTCTCCCTCTCTGTAGATTCTTCCGAACGCCGACCAACCATATTTTAGTCTTTTGTCGTCCAGCGCGGAAAGTTTGTGAAGAAAATACCTATACTTGTACAATGGTACGTTTCTGAGTAAAAGTCCTTGGAAATAACCCAGCTTGCGTGGTTTGCGAGATGCCGCTTCTTTGTTCCTCTCAGCTGCGTCCAAGCTTCCCAGAGTTGGGGGGTATTATCCAGTTATCCTTCTGGCCCTACTACAATAGTGGCCGGCCACCCCTCTTGAAACTTCCTCATTAATTATTTTACTTAAACTGCTGAGTGAAATTGAATGCAAGTGAACCTACTTTCTCTTTAGTGTTTTTAATCATGTCAACACTGACCCATAATATTCTAATGCAACGTAATCTGACTGCTCAAAAACAGATAACCTGACTTCGAATAATTAATTCAAAAGACTGGCCCTGACTAAAAAGAAATCCTAACAATAACCTATACATTTCGTTAAGCACTTACCTCACAAAAATCTTCATTACGCAAACTACTGCAATACAGCGAGCATCAATACTGCCAGCTAAATAAAAGATTCTAACTACTAAAGCCACTAACTAGTAATAGACATGTGGTTCGCAAAGGAAAAATTTTGTTGCAAACTGAATAATGTATCTTTTACCTTAATAATGTGACATCCAGTTCAGATACAAACATAAATCGTCATTGACATCTAGTACAAAGGTATATAATCGTGAATAATATTCATTCTGCAAGTCGAACATGTACAGATCGTTTGCCTACGCAAACACTTTAGACATCTACCCTCGATCAATACTAACTTCTCACATTTAACATTCATCACTGCTGGCTATTCACCTCCAACTGCCCAATAGTACTTCCATCACTGCTGGCGACTAACTTCCAACTGCCCAACACTACTGGCGATTAACTTCCAACAACGAGTCCAAGCAGCCACAGAGTGCCTTACAAAGAAAGCGCAGTCAGAAATCCAATGCAAAGCGCTACACAGTGGTGCCAACACAGAAGCAGCCCATGTACACTGTATTGTGTCATCGCACTCAGGTGTCCAGCTGTCTGTCTTGGCACTTCCCGTGTGCAGCTGGACCACCACACCTGTATGGGTCTTCCACCCAGAGCTTGAGTTCCGCCTGCTGTTTCATTTCCACTGTTCTTCCAACCTATACGTCGTTCTGATAATAAAGACACGCCGTCACGTTTCATGCAATAAGCGTTAACAATTATTTACAAGGTGTATGTGACGATGTCTGTCTCCTTTACATATTCATATATACGATGTACAACCTATCACATGATACCTAATTGTGGTTGTGGATCACGGCAAAGTATGTGGATGAGTGCTTGTAAGGTGCGGAATTATTGCCACCTTACATAGTTTGTTAGACAGAACACTGTGGTGTGTGAAAGTTATTGTCAAACGCACTCTGAGTGAGAGACTTGTTTATTGTCTGCATCAAGTGACACGTTAAAGCGCAGAGAGGGTTCCAAATACTCATGACATTCCTGTGGAAATGTACAATGTTAAGTAATTCTTCTTGACTATGTTGTAATAAAGGGAACTAATATTTTATCTGTTCTAGTATCCACTCGCTCTCCTCTCACGTTTAAATAAAAAACCAACCCTTCCAAAAAATGGTTGAAAGGGCTCTGACCACTATGGGACTTAACATCTGAGGACATCAGTCCCCTAGAACTTAGAACTACTTAAACCTAACTAAGCTAAGGACATCACACACATCCATGCCCGAGGAAGGATTCGAACCTACGACCGTAGCGGTCGCGCGGTTCCAGACTGAAGCGACTAGAACCGCTCGGCCACAGCTGCGGGCCCCATCCCTCCCGCGAAGGTTCGAGTCCTCCCTCGGGCATGGGTGTGTGTGTTGTTCTTAGCATAAGTTAGTTTAATTAGCATGTAAGTCTAGGGACCAATGACCTTAGCAATTTGGTCCCTTAAGAATTCACACACATTTGAACATTTGAAAGAACCCACCATTATTCTGACGAGTGTATTTTCGTCCAGGACAAGTAAAAAAAGTGTCTGGTGGTACGGCAGCATCAAACAGAAACAACGGCAGGACCAAATGCGACTGCAAAAACAACCGGAGCAAGAGCTGATGAAGCAAAATCCTGCGCTGATGCGAAACGTGAGCACGTGTTCGGCTGGACGAGCACCTGTGGAGCAACCTCCATCCCCGCCCCAGTATTCGCTATTAAAATGACACGATAAAGAGATAGGAAACCTACTTGCAAAGATTTATGCTGTACTGCAGGATAAGAAACATACCAGATTCCGCAGCCAGAGTGCACTGTTACTTAGCGGTAGTAGTAGTCTTTATGAGATGCTGCAAAAGCTGCATCGAGCACGGACCGTGAAGCATCAGAATTTAAAGTGTTGTGTAATTTGCTTAGTGAACGTTTCTGCCACCAAACGAATAATGTGACAGCGAGACTGCCATTTAACCAATGCGGGAAGCGTGGTAATCGGTCCTATGCGTCTTGGATAGCGGACTTGCAAAGTCTCGCCCGGAAATGCAATGCTGAACGAACTAACTTCTATAATATACTGATTCTTCACTCAGAGACGTAGCTGTCAGATTTGCACCGGACAAGGAGGTCCAGACTATCCCTTTTGCATCGACCTACCCCGAGTTAAAGTCATTCGCAGATACTGCCAAAACCTTTGAAGTGTCTGCAGCTGCTCAGAATTCGTTTTCACGTAGTGGCAAACAACTCAGCTCCCCGCTACGCGCCTACGAGTTAGTCCCCCAGATGAGACTTTGGATGTGCCTCCTGAGCAAGGCAGTGCTCTCCTCCCAAGCTGATTTCAATAGATTTAGCAAACAGACGCAACTTAGGTGGCGTCCATAAATGGCTTATGTTCCTTAGATAACAAGAAAAGTTCCCCTACTGCGTCGAACATTTTACCCGGAAAGAGGCGTACAGATAGGCAGCGCGGCCTTTCTGTATCTGCAGCAGAACAGAGATCGTAGGATTCGCCCCCATTTATGATTACGTCTTTTCCAGTCTGTTGGACCCACCAAGAGCGTCGCGTTACCAGTTCCACAGTTTTTTGACTTATGTTACTTATGTCTCAAGCGGGGTCACTTGACAGTAGTGAACCGATACGCCAGAGTTCGCCAGTACTAAGGGTGACAGAACTTCGTCAACAAACGGTGTTCGTTATAACTCCAGTGACAGCAAAACACACTCTCCAGTGAGTTGAAAATCAGTGGTCCTACGATCCAATTCAAGCCTGGCACGCGGACAGTGGTTTCTTTTATTAAGCAGGAAACCGGCGGTGTCTGGTTTCCCCCTGCCTACAGCGGCCACAGGGAGAGGTTATCCGATACAGCTGGCAAAAGATTGCTTTGAGAAGGAAAATTACTCTTCGAAAAAATACAACAATTTGCAACGGTAGCTCACCTTGTTCCTCGGCTCTAATCGTCTTTAGGTTATATGGGTTCACCGTATTTGGTTTCCAAGTATTGCGCGGAATGAATATGATGTCAGGCTCGGCACAATTCCAGGATTTAGGATCGTTATTGTAGTATGATCATGTTACTCCAAGCAACAATGGATAAACGCATAGTGTTTGAAGCACATATTTCACTCAAACAGGCCGCTGTGTCTACATTTTGTCTTGCACACCTATCCTCTTGGCAGTGTGGGGCGAAGTAAAGGCTGAGTTAGACACGTTACGTGAATCGAGAGTAACAAGTCAATACACTAAACCCTTGGTCATCATAAGCAAAGCAAGTGGGTCTGTGAGAATTTGCGATGATTTTGACGCATAAAGTGATATTGACATTTAGCGAATTCCTCGATCAGAGGAGGTTTAGTAAAGTTCATAGGGGATGAGCTGCAGGGTGGGAGGGAATACTCCTCAAAGATTGACTTAAAGGGTGTGTACTTGCAGCCACCTTGAGACGCAGGCACACAGAAACTCTTGGTAATAAACACACCTTTAGGAATGTATCAGTACAAGAGTTTACCATTTTGTGTAGCCTCAGCACCAGGAATTTTCCAAAGAAACGCACAGCAACTAAATCAAGGCATTACAAAGTGTATAAACTACTTGTCTGAATTTGGGTGACAGATGCTACAGGGAAGAAAACCAGCAAAACTTCCGAGCACTATTTCAGCAGCTGCCAAAGAGCGAACTCCATTGAAACTCTGAGGAAAAAGCAAGTTCTTTATCATGCGTGCAATATTTAGGGCATGAGTTGAAAGTTGTTTCTCATATTCACAACTTTCAACAATACATTTCTTTCACATGTTCTTAAATTGTACACTCTGAGAAGATATAGGGTGACTATATAAAAAAAAACATTAGTTACAAACTACGGCGTGCACACACTTTATTCAACATGTAAACGTCGCTGCAGATATTCGGATTCAGGTTATGACATGTTCGATATGCCTGGCATCATTGGCGATGATGTGATGCTGACGAATAGCGAAATTCTGCATGACCCGCTGAAGTGTCGGAACTTCGATGCTGTCGATGATCTGCTTTCAACTTAGCAATTGTTTTGGGGTTAGTGCTATACACCTTGTCTTCAATAAAGCCCAACAAAAACGAGTCCATGTGTTCAGATCCGGAGAAAATAGGGGCCAATGAAGCCCCATGTCAGAATGCGGTCTTCAAAGTGCTCCTCAGGACGTCAGACATTCTCCTGCTTCGATGGGGTCGCGCTCCGTCTTGCGTGAATTACATCTTGTCGAAATCAGGGTCACTTTGGATAATGGGGGTGAAATCATCTTTCAAAACCTTCACATAACGTTCTCTAGTCGCCGTGGTGTCAAGGAATATCGCACCGATTAGTCCTCACTGGGCATTACACACTCATTGAAGGTGAAGAGTCTTCTCAAGAGAAAAATGCAGATTCTCAGTCCCACAGACGGACCAATTTTGCATCTTGACGAACCCATCCAAATGAAAGTGGACTTCGTCGCTAATCCAAACAACAATGCACATGCTAACTCACATCATTCCCCGCGGCCAATCGTACAGTTAACATCCTATCACATACAGTTCACAGGGTATTACAATTTTATTTCACATAGTTGAGTAATTGTCACCCTGTATGTTCCGAGCTGTCAGTTTCTGCAAACGTAACTGTCTTTGACACGTTTGTCCTTTTCTGTGGATGCTTTAACAGAAATGAATGTAACTCGTCTGTAGAATGAGATTTTCAATCTGCAGCGGAGTATGGGCTGATATGAAACTCCCTGGCAGATTAAAACTGTGTGCCGGACCGAGACTCGAACTCGGGACCTTTGCCCTTCGCGGGCAAGTGCTCTACCAACTAAGCTACCCAAGCATGACTCACGATCCGTCCTCACAACTTTAATTCCGCTAGTACCTCGTCTCCTACCTTCCAAACTTCACAGAAGCTCTCCTGCATACCCTGCAGAAATAGAGATCTTGCCCGCGAAAGGCAAAGGTCCCGAGTTCGAGTCTCGGTCCGGCACGCAGTTTCAATTTGCCAGGATGTTTCGTAAATCGTCTGCTTTAGCTGCTGAGGAATTTGGCAGTTTATTATTTATGTATAAAATTGTGGTTGCTCTAAGCAATGAATTTTCAGCTTTTAGCAGCCTAAATTTATGCTAACAGACTCGACGAAGTATGTCCATTGCACTCAACTATGCTACAAACATAGTTGCTTGCACATTATTCATGTGAATTGGTATGTTAATAACAGCTTAGTAAGGCTAATGCAATTCAGTTAAAATTTTAGTTATGCGCTTCATATATACGTTGTGCAAAGCAAGTTACTATGTTGTTTTGTTATATTTCCTTCATGATTCAGTCAGATCATATTATTTTATGAACTGATGGAGCCAAACCTACATATATATGAGAGGGCATTTCACTTCAGGCCATATTTCAGGTTACTTTTTTGAATGTAATCAGAAATTTACAATAAAAAGGAACATGCCAACAGCAGAGCACATTGATAATAACTGCACCATAAAACTTAAAGGAACTGCAGCCTTTTCTGGGAAAAGTGACTACGCAAGGTGTAAGTAGGCTGTTTAGGTTTTTTTATTGGTAATGCCGCCGCCACGTAGAGCTCTGTATGAAAATTACTGGCTGTGCCGTGTGCAGTCTGTGGCTGGCTTGCAGTGTTGTCTGCCATTGTAGTGTTGGGAAGCGGCAGCTGGATGCTAACAGCGCGTAGCGTTGCGCAGTTGGAGGTGAGCCGCCAGCAGTGGTGGACGTGGCGAGAGAGATGGCAGAGTTTTGAAATTTGTAAGACTGGATGTCATAAACTGCTATATATATTATGACTATTAAGGTAAATACATTGTTTCCTATCAGTAGTTAGTGCCTTCAGTAGTTTGAATCTTTTATTTAGCTGGCAGTAGTGGCGCTCGCTGTATTGCAGCAGTTCGAGGAACGAAGATTTTTGTGAGGTAAGTGATTTGTGTAACGTATAGGTTAATTTAGTCAGGGCCATTCTCTTGTAGGGATTACTGAAAGTCAGATTGCGTTGCGCTAGAAAAATATTGTGTGTCAGTTTAAACACAGTCTTGTATAATTTTTCCAAGGGGCGTTTCATATGTCGACCCTTAGCCAAGGATACCTCACTGGAATCTTCTGATTTTTTTCTTGTAGTTTGTGTAATTAGTGTAGCTTTTGTTTATTGCTAGCGCGTAGTCATAGAGAGAATTTCCTTTGTAGTTGCAGTCTTTCGTTGTTGTACAGTAAAATAGTTGTGGCATGCATGTAGTTTTGCACGAAGTATTTCGCAGCTGCGCTTGCAATTAACTAGATATTATTTTCAGTGCTATGTTAATGTGTTCTCTTATTTTTGCTCTTCAAATTGTGCTTTTTTGTGTTATCATGTGAAATATTGTGACAATAATGGCGTGTGAAAAACGTAATACTAGGCTACAAAGTAAACTGAGAAATGACAGTGAAGACGAAAGCAGTGTGTTAGCGCCACTGTGTAATGAATTAACTAATGTTCAAAGTAGTAATTTGGTAACTGTGCATAGGGAAATGGACCAGGTTGCAATTAATGGTGTAGGCAGTGAAACAATTAGTGAACAGGGAAGCATTATCGATCGATTGGCCGGCAACAGCTCGCGTCAGGATTCCGAAATGACAGGACACAATCTTACAAATACTGTAGATTCAGGTTTTGCGTCCTCACCGCTTTCTCAAATAAGTCAAGACACATTTTCTGTTTTTCAAACTACGAATATTGCCGGTTCAAATGCATTGCCGAATAGCACTAAGGAACATGTTGCAGACACCAATGCATTGTTATTACAATTAATGCAACAAATGGGACAAAAGCTTCAAAAGATAGACACAATGGAACAAAATCAGAGACAAACACAGCAAACGCTTCAACAGTTAGACACAATGGAACAAAATCTTCAAAAGTTAGACACAATGGAACAAAATCTTCAAATGCTAGACGCAATGGAACAAAACCTTCAAAAGTTAGACTCGGTGGAACATACGCTTGAACAAACACGTGAAGATTTAACTACTGAATTACATAAAATCGAATCGAAATGTCAAAAAGTCTGTAATGACGTAAAAACACAAATTTGTGAGCATTTCCAACCTATTTTTTCGCGGCATGAAAATGCATTACAGAATCACGAAGCAGCCATAAAAGAACTGCAAACTATTGTTCATGAAAATCATGAGACCTTGCAAGCTAAAATTGCCTCAGTTGCATCTACCGATTCGGTTACGCAACTTGCAAAAACTCAAGAAAACTTAAAGGACACAGTAGATACTCTGAAAATTGGTTCAGAAAGACACATGGAGGAAATTAGTTCACTATCTGATAAAGTAGCCGAACATTCAGATCAGTTCACTAACTTATCTACAAAGGTAAATGATGATCTGAATGACACAAAACCTGTAGCCTTCACTGACACTGAAGAGTATGAACAAATTAGAAAATTCAAACAGAATCAAAATCAAATCAACACACAGTAGAAAAGAGAAATGCAGGAAATACAAGATCAGATGGCTCAAGTAATACAAGAATTACGTATTTCAGAGGACACTCGCGCCCCAGTACGGGAAGAGGTACATAGAAATACAGAACAACCACAAAATAATGACACAGGACATTTCGGAAATCATGGAAGAAATTGGCAAGGTACACCGAATTTTAGATGGAACCGCCAAAACGACGTAACAATGACCGACATACGAGTCGCCGACATGATGATTTTGACTATAAGATGTTCATTACTACACGTAAATTCAAAACATTTAAGAATTCTGGCAATGACATTCATCCACAATCGTGGCTTCATCAATTCTCTCATTGTTTTCCTCCCAACTGGTCATTAGAACACAGATTAGAATTTATGTGTGGCTACTTGGAGGATGAACCAGCTGTAAGAATGCGATCGGTCATTCACGATTGCCACAGTGAAGGAGAATTTTACCATGCCTTCCTCTCAGCATATTGGTCTCAAGCCACACAAGACCGAGTAAAACATGGCATCATAATGATGAAACATTTCGAACAATCTGAATTTTCCAGTCTTGTGAAATATTTTGAAGACGTTTTACATAAGAATCAATATCTTTCAAACCCATACAGCCCCACAGAACTCATCCACATTTTCTTAATGAAATTTCCTGAACATTTACGACGTATTATTTTGGCAGGACGTTGCAAAGACGACATTGAAGCTTTTCAGGGACTCTTACAAGAATTAGAAATTGACACAGACAGTCGCGGGATGCGAAAACAGGAAAACAATCACTACAGGTCACATCCGTCGCAATTCCACGATGAAAGAAACAATAACTGGACACGACAAGGCCATTCTCACAACACGAATCGTGACCAAAACAAACACCACCCATATGACAACCACTGGCAGAGTAATAGTTACAGAGAAAGATCGCATTTCCGTAGCAATGAATATCACAGAGACAATCAGAGAAACAGACAATACGGGAACCAAAATAATTATTATCAAGAGAGACGGAATAACTTCAGACGCAACGGTCCAGCGCGCAGTTACGATTCAGGGAGAAATTCTCCACCACATGACCGACAACAAAGAAACTATGGAATCTACCGACATGACGACACACGATATGATCGTAACGATAGACCTGAATTTCATCAGAACTGGCGGAATTCAAACAGGGCTGGGCCCTCTCGGCAAGGTGAATTTGTAGAAGTTAGGTCTCCTAATCCCAATAACGACGCACGCTAACAAAGAGGCAGACAATGACTCGCACTGCAGGCAGCCACGTGCGCCGGCTGGCTCAGAGAAAAATGACATAGACGCTAACCTTGAGAAAAGTTCCAGTATTCTTTACCGACGTATGCCGCATGATAATTGCGTTCAAGTTGAAACTGTGTACTGTAAAAGGTAAAGGATTGCCCTACATTTCACATGCAAAACCGTTTATTGAAAGATAATCTTCTTTATAACTTAGTCTCTGCCATAAAATTTTTCACTTCAAGTTACTAGTATACTTTGTCAGACTTATAAACTGTTAATATGCAACAATGTTTGAAGTTAACTATCCAGTCTAGAACCTAGGGAACATTTTTAAACAGAAATTACGAATACATTGTTATAGTGAACAGACGACATATTGTTGTTATTTGTATATTCTTGCTTGTTAGTTGCACGATTACGTAACGACTATAAGGCTTACATACTTAGAAATATACTGTTAATGAGATTTTAATGCAACATTTTGGTTTAGTTGAAAAGACATTCCTTATTTGAAGTACTTTCTGTGAGACTAAAGATGATTTAGCATTTGGTTTCTTTGATAGCTACACAATTATATCACGACGCTACTAATGTGTGACACAATTTACATTGTGCTTTTGCGATGTATCTGTTTTATATCTGCACAGTTTTCCTGTATTATTCTGGAAAGTAAAACATGTTTTAGCAGTAACTTTGTGGTATAGCTACAATGAGACAGCCTTTATCGTAGCACAACAATACGTTACATTATAATACTTTCTTGATCACGGTAAGGTACGTAATAACTACGATATCTATACAGAAAGCATTTCACTTTCGTTTATGATGAGTAAGTACATTGACTTCAGCAGAACTTTGCTTACAGAGGACGATAACTACGACAGTTCCACAGAATTATCTTACAGCAAAACGCACATTTAGCACTACAGTGATTAATTTGGTACTTAAACCAAAGCACAAGGAGCCCTAGCTAATATGGTATTTGTTTATACAACTTTACACATCGATACCATATTTCTCTAACACATAAATTACACAGCTATCTGATCATTTAACTGAGAGAGGCAAATATTTATTTTACTACATCAGTGACAGATGTTTACGTATTTAGACGGTTGGATAACTTCACACTTACGAAATTGTATTTTGTCTGTACTTTGTGAAATGTTCATATTTTTTTCAGAACCATTGTGATACTATGAGAACTTTGAATGATGTATTTGGTATGGGATCATGATTTTTAAAGTACGTTTGAGGTAGATAACACTACTGAAATGAGCAGAGATTTTTTTTTAGGTTTTGAAGTTATTGCAGAAAGCTACGATAATTTTGAGATTTGGCTGAGGTTTTATGATGTTATGATGACGATGTGTATTACGCTGTTGCGGTATGTTTATGATCAATAAGCTGATGCTATATGAGTTATTTGATTATGCTATGCATCTGTTATGATGAAATATTGAAGAAGTGTCGACGAATAAGGTAAGGAATAATGAGTAGTGGTTAGGGACTCTGGTTTGTGAAAAAGGTTGTTGGCAACCAAGTATCGTACTTTAAGAGTTATGAAATGTATGTAAATGCGTGAATGTATTACAATGCCGACGAAAATTTTTTGGACACTATTATATTTAAAGGATTTTGTTTCTACAGATTTGTAACGCAAATTCTTGACCTGTGAATTTTTTTTATATGAGACTGCCACTGTATCGGAAACTGGTGTCGTAAATATTTCGATAAGACAGTTAAGTGACCCCCTGCACGTAATACGTCGTGGGCACCCAGCTGTTCGACAGCCACCTGACAAAGAAAGCTATTAGGTGAAAAAAAGGAGGCCGTTATCCTCGCTATTGACATTCCTTTGTAGAAAGCATCGCAAAAACGACACGCTCATTACTTGGAAAAGATACTTATTTACATCTGCACACCTGATAATGACAAGCGTCTTTCTACGAGAGTTTAGAGAATTTGTACTAACTTATGAAATGTCACATGACCATTGAATGATATTTTTATGCTTTGCCTTTCATAGTTGCTTATTTCATTTGATATCTGGTTTCCAGCTGTGTTGCAGCATTGGTTTTATAAATAAAATTAAATGCATTCGCTAATGTGAACACTTTCTGTCAACAGATCTATTAAATAAACATTTTATGATCCACGTTCTTCGAAAAAGGAGCACTTCGAAAGGAAATAACAATAAGAAGGGATTAATAACAGTCACTGCACACTTAATTTTCTTTTCAACTACTTGGTAATTTTTTATAGAATTAGCTTTTGTGGTGCACCACTTTAATTATATAGACATTTAGATGTAAATAGACATCTCTCTTATCTGCATTGTTGTCTTTAGTGTACTATTTTTTTCTGCTTGAGCTTTGTCATGTTTAGATATAAGTTATTGCATTTGCTGCTGCTGTTTGCCAGGCATAGTGTTACTGAATTTCACTTTGTATTACTCTGTTAAGCCAGTTTTACTACTGATTTATTTTTCTTGTTGCTGCTCATTGCTTCATATTAGTTGTAATGTTGCATTTGCTAAGTCCTATATTGCTGCCTTTTTTCTGCCAATTTGCATTTTTTTGTCATTGCTGTTTGTGTTAATTGTTTTGTGCTGATGCATTGCGTCGTCCCTTAGTTTAGCATCTGACCTCAGTAGGTTTAAGTTAGCTTAAGAGGGGGTAGACTATATAAGAAACTAACTATGATGAATTGGAAGAAAAGCATTGAGAAGCTATAAGAAAATGGTTTGGCCAAAAAAGAAGTGTACAGTGGAGAAAAACTATTTTTGAAAGAGGATGTGAACAGAATACAGAAGGCATGCTTGGATATGATTTTTTTTGGCTGGAGCAAATGGTGAAATAAGAGGGAATCTATGGAATGAAGTTTTGGGTTGGACTGCAGTACCAAATGTTACACTGAAAACAAATCCTGCCCTTTCCTTTTGTGTTATCCCACTATGTGTTTGTGTACCCTTGTGTATTTGTTTTCTTCCTGTCTCTGTGTTCTGTTTCATAGACTTTTTTCTCTTCTAATGCTAAGCTACATTCACTATGATGAGGAATACTGTTATCCTCAAATATAATTTGCATTAATAACATGTTATTTACTTCGTAAAGATGTTTACACATTACTTATTCTGTTTTGTTCTAATACTCATGTTTGAAGTTGATGTTTCAAAAGTTATTCTGATCTTTTATGTACGTACTTATGTCATAATTTTTGTAACACGGATGTGCATGTTTATTTCTATTCTTTTGTAAAGCCTGTATTACTGCAAATTTATCTGTACTATTATGTTCTTTAGTGATATATTTTGTACCTTTGTTATTGTATTCTCATGTTATAAAATTGTAATTGACACCAGTTGATCAAATTAAGTTATTTGTAAATTACATTTCACTGCACACGTTTCTGTTGGTCATAGTATATGGACATTATGTGAGAAGAAGAACTGAGAGTGTTTGCACATGTGTTAATGATTCAGCAAGGGACTGGACAACAGCATTGCTGGTTCTAAGGACAATTCCAAAAACTTTGTGCGTGCACAAGTGGTGGTTTATAGACTTGCTATATTCTCTGCAAGACTCTGCGATGGTGATTGTGCACCTGCACAGTCGCAACAGATGGCTGCTGGCTATCTCTACAAGGACTAAAGTGGGTCTACACCTTTGATGACTCACCAATACCATTATTTCTACGAGGACTGCAGTGGGTCTGCACATCTGGTGGCCGACCAATACCGTAATCTCTACCAGGACTACAATGGGTCTACTCTGTGTTGACCTACCTGCCAATATTCTTCAAATCTTCAACTGACTCTGCTGTGGGTTTGCTCTGTTATGGCCCATTACATATCTGCATGTCAAGAGTCAGCACTGTCTTTCCGTTGGAAGGACAACACTACTTCTTCAAGACTGCATGGAAATCCACTACTTCTGTGTGCATTTTCTTTTACTACTCAGACTTTGGAAAAAACACTACAATTTTACTTTGATGAATGATCAGGACTGTGAGAAAATTTTAGCTTTTGACCAACATTGTATCGATAAGTGTGTGCATTTCATTTCTTTGTTATTGTAATTATGAAAAAAATTTTCAAATCTGTATTGGCCACTGCCCAAAACAATTAAAAATTTTTTGTGGGGAGCATGGGGGCTATGTAAGTAGGCTGTTTAGGTTTTTTTATTGGTAACGCCGCCGCCACGTAGTGCTCTGTATGAAAATCACTGGCTGTGCTGTGTGCAGTCTGTGGCTGGTTGGCATTGTTGGAATTCGCTATTGTAGTATTGTGCTGTTGGCTGTTAACAGCATGTAGCGTTGCGCAGTTGGAGGTGTGCCGCCAGCAGTGGTGGACGTGGCGAGAGAGATGGTGGAGTTTTGAAATTTGTAAGACTGGATGTCAATAACTGCTATTTATATTATGACTATTAAGGTAAATACATTGTTTGTTCTCTATCAAAATCTTTCATTTGCTAACTATGCCTATCAGTAGTTAGTGCCTTCAGTAGTTTGAATCTTTTATATAGCTGGCAGTAGTGGCGCTCGCTGTATTGCAGTAGTTCGAGTAACGAAGATTTTTGTGAGGTAAGTGATTTGTGAAACGTATAGGTTAATTTAGTCAGGGCCATTCTCTTGTAGGGATTACTGAAAGTCAGATTGCGTTGCGCTAGAAAAATATTGTGTGTCAGTTTAAATACAGTCTTGTATAATTTTTCTAAGGGGACGTTTCAAAGGTTCATTCCCCAGGCAGCTCACCTCACGCATCCATCGAATCATTTGAGGAAGAAATTTGTTACGTTCATTTACTCTCACAAGTGCCAAAAAGGACGCTTACATCGAAAAAATACCCAAGGTGAGCCCCATGCTTAGGACACTCACACCTGGCAAGTTCCTGACCCTTGCAACTGTAATGCCACAACATGGTACTGGAGCCATCCTGCCGCACAAGAAAGGCGATAGCACAGAGCAACCAACAGATTTTAGATGTAAGACACTCTTGCAGATACAGCAGAATTATTCACATATTGTGTACACCGTTGATAGACTATATGGGAATATGTTTCTGATATTCAAAGACCACAACCCCTTGTTCCACGTTCTCACCTTCCAAATGAACCGGCACAGCACTTGCAAGGCAGGGCATTATTCCTTATGCAGTTATCATTACCATATTCGTTTTCGTCCTACTGCAAAGCATGCAAACCTCGAAGCATTATAACACCTCCCTATTGGGCATGTACCACATTAGCGATTTATGACATTTTTAATACACTCCTGAAAATTGAAATAAGAACACCGTGAATTCATTGTCCCAGGAAGGGGAAACTTTATTGACACATTCCTGGGGTCAGATACATCGCATGATCACACTGACAGAACCACAGGCACATAGACACAGGCAACAGAGCATGCACAATGTCGGCACTAGTACAGTGTATATCCACCTTTCGCAGCAATGCAGGCTGCTATTCTCCCATGGAGACGATCGTAGAGATGCTGGATGTAGTCCTGTGGAACGGCTTGCCATGCCATTTCCACCTGGCGCCTCAGTTCGACCAGCGTTCGTGCTGGACGTGCAGACCGCGTGAGACGACGCTTCATCCAGTCCCAAACATGCTCAATGGGGGACAGATCCGGAGATCTTGCTGGCCAGGGTAGTTGACTTACACCTTCTAGAGCACGTTGGGTGACACGGGATACATGCGGACGTGCATTGTCCTGTTGGAACAGCAAGTTCCCTTGCCGGTCTAGGAATGGTAGAACGATGGGTTCGATGACGGTTTGGATGTACCGTGCACTATTCAATGTCCCCTCGACGATCACCAGAGGTGTACGGCCAGTGTAGGAGATCGCTCCCCACACCATGATGCCGGGTGTTGGCCCTGTGTGCCTCGGTCGTATGCAGTCCTGATTGTGGCGCTCACCTGCACGGCGCCAAACACGCATACGACCATCATTGGCACCAAGGCAGAAGCGACTCTCATCGCTGAAGACGACACGTCTCCATTCGTCCCTCCATTCTCGTCTGTCGCGACACCACTGGAGGCGGGCTGCACGATGTTGGGGCGTGAGCGGAAGACGGCCTAACGGTGTGCGGGACCGTAGCCCAGCTTCATGGAGACGGTTGCGAATGGTCCTCGCCGATACCCCAGCAGCAACAGCATCCCTAATTTGCTGGGAAGTGGCGGTGCGGTCCCCTACGGCACTGTGTAGGATCCTACGGTCTTGGCGTGCATCCGTGCGTCGCTGCGGTCCGGTCCCAGGTCGACGGGCACGTGCACCTTCCGCCGACCACTGGCGACAACATCGATGTACTGTGGAGACCTCACGCCCCACGTGTTGAGCAATTCGGCGGTACGTCCACCCGGCCTCCCGCATGCCCACTATACGCCCTCGCTCAAAGTCCGTCAACTGCACATACGGTTCACGTCCACGCTGTCGCGGCAAGCTACCAGTGTTAAAGACTGCGATGGAGCTCCGTATGCCACAGCAAACTGGCTGACACTGACGGCGGCAGTGCACAAATGCTGCGCAGCTAGCGCCATTCGACGGCCAACACAGCGGTTCCTGGTGTGTCCGCTGTGCCGTGCGTGTGATCATTGCTTGTACAGCCCTCTCGCAGTGTCCGGAGCAAGTATGGTGCGTCTGACACTCCGGTGTCAATGTGTTCTTTTTTCCATTTTCAGGAGTGTACTTTTAGAGCCGAAATTTTTCCATTTTTACTTTCTGATACCGTACATTAAATCTCTGTTCATCCTTGGGGAAACTAAAATATCAACCAGACATACTCATTCTCCACATCTTAGGCACCAGCGATAGTGTTTCCTATTGTGACTACTTTAAAATACTCGCAACGATGTGGAGCTATGTGTAATCTTGTGGTAATAATGCAGACTGTCACGTACATATCTTATGTGAAGATAAAAATTTCTCAAAATGTGTACATATTCGATAGACTAGTTGTCATCACACTCCTACACTATTGCATTTACCAAGCACTTTTCTCTTGAAGATATCGCCGTACAATACAGTAATTATCCCAGTCACCTTAACTCATTATACTGTGTCTCGATATTTTTCAACGCATCCAGCACCTCTCACTTTGATTTTAACTATAATTAGACCTTCGTGACGTTTATCTGCGAAAAATAACCTTTCGTGCCGTGAAGTATTTCAATTTGTATTGGTCGCAGCAACAATTAGACATAATTGCAGTTATTAATAAACAAATGTTAAAAACTAGATATTGTGGTACTGAAGTTTCGTATATAGGAGAAAGTATAACCCAGCAGCATTATACTGAAGTCACGTGGCAATCCTGCGACGTTTGCTGTGCGCTGCGTTCACTCCATAGATATTTACTCAGCACAGACTTGCCCTCGATCAAGGCTACCGCATTTATTACTTGCAGGGGTGTCCAGAGATGCGGGATGGACGGGGAGAGTAACACACAATCTGTTGATTGGCCTTCTCATTATAAGGACACAGGAAACCTGATAAAAAAATTGAGTTTATTCTTTATGGATCGTACATGAAGAAGTCATTATTGGAAAAAATCATAAAACTTGGCCCCACCGCGGGATGTTATTTGATGGCATATCTTTCTTTACCGGCTCAATTAGCTGATGAACTTCAGCAGTAATTCATCGGCACCGTAGCAACCAGAGGTTGACTGAAAATGGGCATCTGAATTCAACATGGCTGAGAAATGTCGATACGGTATTAGATGCCTAAACAAAGAGTGTGGACTTCCTGATTCTCCGAACTTTTTCCGTGTAAAATTTGATTCGCTACGCCGCCAGTACATTTGTATTTTCCACATGTCATTTTAGAGGGTGTCGGCTTGCAGATATACTGGCGCAAAGCATGTATTGCATATTGCTGAAAGCGCCATATCGAATTGCAGCGACGCTCGGAACGAGGCAAAGACAAACAAAACCAACAGAGAAAGCCCAGTGTGGATGTCACTGGGAAACAGTGGAAGCAGCCACTGTTGCAGGGGATGAGAGCAGCATCGGGTGTCGGCCGGCGCGCAGTCACTCACAGGGTGGAGACGCCGAGGGTGCACACCCTGGGACAGAGCCGCCTTTCTCACTCGCACGAATACTGGCTGGTGCGTCATATTTCATTTCGTTCCATTGCGTTTATTGCATGCCTGAAGACCTGTTGCCTAATGTTACAAAAACAGGTCGTACACTTTACAGTGTGTTATGTAATGACATGTAGTGTTTCATATTACTAGCAGATTTCGTTTTGAGCAACTCCTGGTCTTGCGGTAGCTTTCTCGCTTCCCGTGCACGGCGGGGTCAGAGATTTTCTCTGCCTTGAGATGACTGGGTGTTGTGTGTCTTTCATCATCATTTCATCGTCATTGACTAGCAAGTCGCCGAAGTGGCGTCAGCTGAAAAGGACTTGTAATTCCGGCGGCCGAACACGCCGCATGGGGTCAGGGACCAACAATGCCGTACGATCACTTCATATCGTTGAAGGGTGGCTACACTGAGTCACAGCGCCAGATATTGCGCCAAAGAGTATTATTCAGCCGCCTCCAATGTCTGTTGCAGCTGAGAAGTTGCTGTGGGCAGTAGTAGTTCTGAGGTAGGCGTGATTTGTGCTTGTTGAGACGTCGATAGAGTATACTAGTTGTTCTGTTGGGCAAGACACTATATGTTATTCGATTGGGGATGTTGTAATGATCAAAGTGTACTTTTCGTCAATATATACACTTCTGGAAATTCAAATAAGAACACCGTGAATTCATTGTCCCAGGAAGGGGAAACTTTATTGACACATTCCTGGGGTCAGATACATCGCATGATCACACTGACAGAACCACAGGCACATAGACACAGGCAACAGAGCATGCACAATGTCGGCACTAGTACAGTGTATATCCACCTTTCGCAGCAATGCAGGCTCCTATTCTCCCATCGAGACGATCGTAGAGATGCTGGATGTAGTCCTGTGGAACGGCTTGCCATGCCATTTCTACCTGGCGCCTCACTTGGACCAGCGTTCGTGCTGCACGTGCAGACCGCGTGAGACGACGCTTCATCCAGTCCCAAACATGCTCAATGGGGGATAGATCCGGAGATCTTACTGGCCAGGGTAGTTGACTTACACCTTCTAGAGCACGTTGGGTGGCACGGGATACATGCGGACGTGCATTGTCCTGTTGGAACAGCAAGTTCCCTTGCCGGTCTAGGAATGGTAGAACGATGGGTTCGATGACGGTTTGGATGTAGCGTTCACTATTCAGTGTCCCCTCGACGATCACCAGAGGTGTACGGCCAGTGTAGGAGATCGCTCCCCACACCATGATGCCGGGTGTTGGCCCTGTGTGCCTCGGTCGTATGCAGTCCTGATTGTGGCGCTCACCTGCACGGCGCCAAACACGCATACGACCATCATTGGCACCAAGGCAGAAGCGACTCTCATCGCTGAAGACGACACGTCTCCATTCGTCCCTCCATTGACGCCTGTCGCGACACCACTGGAGGCGGGCTGCACGATGTTGGGGCGTGAGCGGAAGACGGCCTAACGGTGTGCGGGACCGTAGCCCAGCTTCATGGAGACGGTTGCGAATGGTCCTCGCCGATACCCCAGGAGCAACAGTGTCCCTAATTTGCTGGGAAGTGGCGGTGCGGTCCCCTACGGCACTGCGTAGGATCCTACGGTCTAGGCGTGCATCCGTGCGTCGCTGCGGTCCGGTCCCAGGTCGACGGGCACGTGCTCCTTCCGCCGACCACTGGCGACAACATCGATGTACTGTGGAGACCTCACGCCCCACGTGTTGAGCAATTCGGCGGTACGTCCACCCGGCCTCCCGCATGCCCACTATACGCCCTCGCTCAAAGTCCGTCAACTGCACATACGGTTCACGTCCACGCTGTCGCGGCATGCTACCAGTGTTAAAGACTGCGATGGAGCTCCGTATGCCACGGCAAACTGGCTGACACTGACGGCGGCGGTGCACAAATGCCGCGCAGCTAGCGCCATTCGACGGCCAACACCGCGGTTCCTGGTGTGTCCGCTGTGCCGTGTGTGATCATTGCTTGTACAGCCCTCTCGCAGTGTCCGGAGCAAGTATGGTGGGTCTGACACACCGGTGTCAATGTGTTCTTTTTTCCATTTCCAGGAGTGTATGAAGGTAATGAAATTTTTTTTTATTTTAGACGTCCTAAATGACAATGCCTCTTGGTCACAGGTTCAGTCAACAAAGCATCTGGCTCGTGTTCTTGTATTTGACTGCAATCATAGTATTTCTGGTTTTTTTTAATTACTTCATTGTAAATGGCGTTTAAAGCATCTTGTCGTTTTTGAGGAAGAACCGTGCCAGATGTGTACGTTGAATCACACTTCCACACACAGAACAGTTATATTTGTGCTTTGTTGTTTCGTAGCTTTTATAGTTGCTGGGGACTTATTAATTAATTGTGTGAACGGAAATTTCCTTTCATTCTTTGTTGTTATTCTGTGCAGCCAGATTGCGTACTAATATTATTCAGGGCCAACCGGTTACGAGACTGCGTAACTGGACAAACAGCGACTAAAATTAAAATTATTTGCATTCTATTTAATTAAGCCCCCATGCACGTGGCGACCGCTGTTTTGGATCGTCCCTTGGAATTCTTTTAATAGTAAAAGTAACAAACAGTAGTATTGTTGTGGTAATTTGTAGTTTAGTAACTGAAGTCTATATTGCATGTGTAGATTTGGTAATGAACATTTGTACTTGTCTTGTCTTTCTTCTAATGGTATCTTTGCAGAATTTAATTTTTGATATCTTGTATACAGGTTTGACAATTTTGTGCAATTATGAACATTTCAGTTGTTCGTTAATCGTGTTTGTCGGGAAGCATTTCGTGTGAATGGTATTGTTGGTGGTAAAGTGTCATATTGTGTGTAATTTTCGTATAGTGACGAGTTTTGTATGTTTTGTAAATGATTACGTCATCGATGAAAAAGGCAAAAATGATGGATAGGGAGAATGAAGAAAATGTTAACATGGCGAACTCGCCAACACAGGAGAACAGTATGATGAATAATGAAACAGAAAACAATTTAATAAGTCGGGAAAATAGTCCGGAACCAGATCAAAATTTTTCACAATCAAAAAATTTTCAGAATATGAGATTAACGATAGAAGATTCTGAAATAGTATCGAACACAGATAGCTTTACGGCTATTCCAATTAATATGGAGCAGTTGATGAGTGCAATATTAAATTTGGGATCACAAACAGGAACAATTAAAACTGGTATGGTAACAATGGAAACACAGTTAAGATCTGAATTAAAAACAGAGATGGGAACATTGGCAACACGGTTAGAAACTGATATGGACACAATGGAAACACAGTTAGACTCACGAATAGGGGCATGTTTTAAAAACATGAAAGATGAATTAAAGAAAGAAATTAGAGAAGAAGTACAACCGATTTTGAATGCTCACAATAATAGATTAATTTCAGTAGAAATCAGACAAAAGGAACAGGATAGAGAACAGGAAGAAAGAGATCGCGTGACAGTACAAAAATTTTCAGAGTTAAATTGACAACGCGCACACGATAAGGAAGAAATATTTGAAAGAATCGAGGAATCTGTACCAAATGAAAGAATAAATAACCTAACACAACAATGTGAACAGTTAACTACTAAATGTGTCAATACTGAAACCCGAGTCGCGACACTTATGGAAGACGTAAATAAACAGAAAGGACAAGTAGGTGACTTATCGGAAAGAGTTGAGGAGATTTCAGATAAATTGACAAATCTTAGTTTCAATGGGGACAGAGATTCAGATGATACAGCTCCATTGCCATTTGTAGAAACCGAAGAGTACCAGAACATAAATAAACACGTTGAAAATCAGGGAAAATTTAATGAACGCGTTAAAAGGGAATTTGAAGTTTACGGAAGCAAGTCAAACAAATTGAAAGCGAAATCGTGGGAAAAGACAGCAGAAGAAATTTAGAATCACAGATAGCAGAGGGCTTTGAAGAAAATAGTTTATTTCATTTACGAGATGCAACAAGAGAGCGCCAGGCGCGCGAACTTGACAATAATCAACATTCGGACTGGGACAGACGCGGTAGGTCTTTGTCGCCACGAGTCGAAAACTTTGTCTATAAACACTTTTTACTGTTCAGAAATTTAAGATCTTTCGCAATTCTAAGAATCACATACATCCATGTTCATGGTTAGATCAATTTATGTACGCACTTCCACCACATTGGCCACTAAGTCTCAAACTGGAATTTATGTGTGGATATTTAGAAAACGAACCGGCGACGCGCATGCGCGCACTTATTAGAGATTGTAATAATTTAAATGATTTTTATCATGCATTTCTATCGGCATATTGATCCGAAAACACGCAAGACAGAGTCAAACATAGTCTTATTAGACAGCGTAATTTTAAACAGTCGGAGTTCCGCAAGCCGGCAGAATACTTTGAAGATATGATTCGAAAGAATCAGTTCCTTTCCAACCCTTATAGCCCGACTGAATTAATTCGCATTTGCTTAACTAAGCTGCCACAATCGATAAGACAAATTGCTTTAGCCGGAAGATGTAAAGACGACATTGAGACTTTTAAGACTTTGCTACAAGAACGACGACGGGACTTCTTGTAATTTTTTCAGTAACGGTAATCAAAACAGATTTTCAGAGAGAAGGGATAATGATCGGAACGGTCGTTATATGGGTAATTTTGAGAATGACAGACGAACTAGACAGGATAATAGATACCAGCCTTATTCCTACCGGAATGATCAACCATATGGAAACAGTAATCGGTATCATCAAGACAGAAATTATTCATACAATAATATAAATTCTTACTACAGAAATAACCAGGGTAGTAGATCTAACAGTAATTTCAAAAGTGAAAGTCGAAATTACACAAGAAGTAGTCATGCAGATAGCCAGGAAAGCAGAAATTTTAATAACAGACACAACCAAGAATTTACATGTAACAGACAGGAGGGATCTAATTGGCATCCTCCGCGTGACAGAAATTCAGAGAGACAAGTGCAAATCGTAGAAACTGATCCGCGAAATGACGGGAATAATCAAAGACGTGACGCGAACAATCGACAAAGACTTGTAGCTTCGGTTCCTGGCAGCAATATAGACGGTTCAGAAAGTAATGACACTACGACTTTACACTACGTACGCCTGGAAGATACGAGAGACATTTTGCTAGACGAAAAGGAAAATAATGTAGACGCATTTTTACACCCTGTTATTGAAGTATGTGTGGGTAAGAATAAGTTCACTGCAGTTGTAGATTCTGGGAGCCCATTGAATGTTATTAGTGAATCAGTTTTTCGTATATGTGTAAGAACTATTGCTTGTCCTGTGTTACCTGTTTCTAAAACTACAATTCGAGCAGCTATTTCTGGAAAAAGTGTGGAAGTTAAACAACAGACCAACTTAAATTTCATTTGTCAAGGATATGAATTTTCTGCTAATTTTATTATTGTTCCATTACTCGGTACACAAATTATATAAGGTATGGAGTTTCTTAACACACATAAGGCAATTTTAAACTTTAAGGAAGGAAGTGTGAACTTGACTGTTGCCGGAATGCCGAGATGTTTGAAATTTTTCGAGTGTTTAACGAAATATGAATCAGACGCAAAATGTTTAAGGTTTCTTACTTCTGATGTTTTCTCTGAGCATTATGACGACAATGTGTTCATTCACGACAACGACAATAGATACAGAGACGCAATGGATGATATAATAAATAGTGAAGAATTAATTAATGAAAAGGTTAAGAAAGCTGAAGTGCCAGATGACGTTGCAAGAGAAGAACTGCACCAAATTTTGACGTCACATGCTACAGTATTTAGTCATCACAAAGGAACTATACAAGGCTTTCAATATTTATTTAAAGTAAAAGAACACACGCCATTTCGAGGAAAAACGTACGCTATTCCTTTGGCTTATAGAGACAAGGTTAAGAGTGAACTTCAATGCAGGTTAGATCAAGGCATTATTGAGCCAGCAGTCAGTCCTTATACCAGCCCATTACACGTCGTTCTTAAAAAGGATGGGTCAATTCGTTTGGTTCTGGATTCTAGACAGATAAATAATATCATCATTCCTGAAACTGATCGCCTACAAAATTTAGACGAACTTCTTCAACATTTCCATGGAATTAAAGCTTCATCCACGATTGATATGCGCGCAAGTTTTTGGCAAATAGAACTCCACCCTGATTGTAGAAAATACACTGCCTTTTTAGCCTTTGGCAACTGTTACCAATTTCGGAAATTACCGTTTGGGCTTACTGTATCTTCAGGAGAATTCATTCGTAGTTTAAACGAAATTTTATCTGTTTATCTTCGTGACATTATTACTTCATATGTTGACGATATTCTTATTGCTAAACGTTCTTGGAGTGAGCAGAACAAAATTTTGTATTCATTATTACGTATTTTTGCAAGAGTTGGCATTACAGTGAACTTGGAAAAATCTGAATTTGGTCGTTCTCAGATGAAATTTCTTGGTCATATTATTGCTACAGAAGGTATTCTTCCTGACCCAGAGAAACTAGACGCTATTCGTAATTATGCTGTTCCTACTACAAAACGTGATGTTCGTAGTTTCCTTGGTGTCTGTAATTTTCTTAGACGCTTTGTTAGATTGGACGATTTGGCCACACCTCGTTAGTGTGAACTATCTGGAAAGAATAGTAATTGGTGTTGAGACGAGGAAGCTCAGTCAGAATTTGAACAACTTCGTGATGCCTTAGTTGCTACTCCACTTCTTTCACATCCGGATTTATCTAAAGACTTTTCTTTTGGCGACGGAATCATCATACAAAGGCCTAGGTGCACACTTATTTCAAGAGATAGAAGAAAACGGCGTTGTAGTACAGAAAACTATTGCATTTGGAAGTCGTGTTCTCTCTAAATCAGAAAAGAATTATTCGATTACGGAACTTGAAGCCTTAGCTGTTGTTTGGGCTTTCACAAAATTTCGCATATTTTTGTATGGCAGACATACTAAGGTTTACACTGATCATCGAGCTCTGGAATTTCTTATGTCAGCAAAATTAACACATGGAAGATTGTCACGATGGGCGCTGTATCTACAGGAATTTGATTTAGTATTGTTTACATACAGGGTTCTACAATTATTATTGCTGATGCTTTATCACGTGCACCTATGGGTTTGAAACAAAGAAGGACTGCAAAGAAAACAATTATTGTTTGATGTATATTCAAGGTGTTGCGTTTGAAAATTTTATTTCGTCTTCGCTGCAGAACATCGCTAAGGAGCAAAACAAGGATCCAGTCTGGAAGGACATTAAGGAGAAGTGGAGGAGGAAGGAAAGCGTAGCGATTTGACAGTATTATTTAGTTCGCAATGATATTCCTTTTAAACGAGAATCAGTCGACAACTCTGTTTGGTTAGTTTGCATTCCTGTTTAGTGGGTTAATAAATTGATTTGGTATACACATTTCAGTTATGCACACTTTGGTCCCAGAAAATGCTTTCATAAATTACGAAAAAATTGCTACTTCAGTAATATGGAAAAACGTATTCAATCTGTTCGTGCCAAATGCAAATTATGTCAAAAGGCTAAGCTGCCAACTATTTCTCACAGAGCACCGTTGTTTCCTATCATTCCAGCGAAATTAAAGGACATGGCTGCAGTCGATTTGTTCGGTCCAGTGGTTCGTTCTACTAATGGTTTTTCGTACATTTTGGTAGCAGTGGAACTGACATCAAAATACGTATGTTTTACACCTGTACGCAAAGCAACAGCTCGTTCAGTCTCTAATGCTTTCATTAAACATTTTCTTAAAGAAGTGGGACATGTTGATAAGGTTATTTCAGATAATGGATCACAGTTTCGCTCAAAAATTTGGCTTCGTACTCTACGGCGTCGTAAGATTAAACCAATTTTCATTTCACTTTCTCACCCTCAATCTAACGCTTCAGAGAGATGAATGAAGGAAATCAATAAATTGTGTCGATTTCATTGTCATCCGAATCATACACTCCTGGAAATGGAAAAAAGAACACATTGACACCGGTGTGTCAGACCCACCATACTTGCTCCGGACACTGCGACAGGGCTGTACAAGCAATGAACACACACGGCACAGCGGACACACCAGGAACCGCGGTGTTGGCCGTCGAATGGCGCTAGCTGCGCAGCATTTGTGCACCGCCGCCGTCAGTGTCAGCCAGTTTGCCGTGGCATACGGAGCTCCATCGCAGTCTTTAACACTGGTAGCATGCCGCGACAGCGTGGACGTGAACCGTATGTGCAGTTGACGGACTTTGAGCGAGGGCGTATAGTGGGCATGCGGGAGGCCGGGTGGACGTACCGCCGAATTGCTCAACACGTGGGGCGTGAGGTCTCCACAGTACATCGATGTTGTCGCCAGTGGTCGGCGGAAGGTGCACGTGCCCGTCGACCTGGGACCGGACCGCAGCGACGCACGGATGCACGCCAAGACCGTAGGATCCTACGCAGTGCCGTAGGGGACCGCACCGCCACTTCCCAGCAAATTAGGGACACTGTTGCTCCTGGGGTATCGGCGAGGACCATTCGCAACCGTCTCCACGAAGCTGGGCTACGGTCCCGCACACCGTTAGGCCGTCTTCCGCTCACGCCCCAACATCGTGCAGCCCGCCTCCAGTGGTGTCGCGACAGGCGAGAATGGAGGGACGAATGGAGACGTGTCGTCTTCAGCGATGAGAGTCGCTTCTGCCTTGGTGCCAATGATGGTCGTATGCGTGTTTGGCGCCGTGCAGGTGAGCGCCACAATCAGGACTGCATACGACCGAGGCACACAGGGCCAACACCCGGCATCATGGTGTGGGGAGCGATCTCCTACACTGGCCGTACACCTCTGGTGATCGTCGAGGGGACACTGAATAGTGAACGCTACATCCAAACCGTCATCGAACCCATCGTTCTACCATTCCTAGACCGGCAAGGGAACTTGCTGTTCCATCAGGACAATGCACGTCCGCATGTATCCCGTGCCACCCAACGTGCTCTAGAAGGTGTAAGTCAACTACCCTGGCCAGCAAGATCTCCGGATCTGTCTACCATTGAGCATGTTTGGGACTGGATGAAGCATCGTCTCACGCGGTTTGCACGTCCAGCACGAACTCTGGTCCAAGTGAGGCGCCAGGTGGAAATGGCATGGCAAGCCGTTCCACAGGACTACATCCAGCATCTCTACGATCGTCTCCATGGGAGAATAGCAGCCTGCATTGCTGCGAAAGGTGGATATACACTGTACTAGTGCCGACATTGTGCATGCTCTGTTGCCTGTGTCTATGTGCCTGTGGTTCTGTCAGTGTGATCATGTGATGTATCTGACCCCAGGAATGTGTCAATAAAGTTTCCCCTTCCTGAGACAATGAATTCACGGTGTTCTTACTTCAATTTCCAGGAGTGTAGAACGTGGGATAAGTATCTTCACATTTTTCAAAGCATTCTGAATGAACTCCCTAATGATTCAACTTCCTTGCCGCCTATATTGATATTAAAAAATAAAGCACAGACAAATCGCATTTCTGAAATCGTTCCTTTTCCTCCTTCACGGAAACTGCGGCATTCTGAAGTTGTCAACCTGGCTCTACAAAATATTGCATCTGCGGCTGCTAGAAGAGAAAAATCAGCTAAACGTCCTGGTCGTTTAAAAACCTTGTCAGATGGTCAAAAGGTGTTAATTAAGTCTCATCGTTTGTCTCACAAAGGAAAAGGCTTGTGTCGCAAATTTTTTCTGCTTTATAACGGTCCATATAGAATTCGCAAAATTTTTCATGAAAACACTGTCGAAGTAGAAACTCTTAAGTCTCGGCGCTCTAAGGGAATACATCATATATCGAACGTTAAAATTTTTGTGGAATGACATACTTTTAAGAAACTAACAGTTAAACGAAACACACGGAGAGTACAAGGATACCGCGCCGTGTCCCGGCGGCGGCACATACTCAAAGCAACAGTTAAGTCTGCGCGCCGGATAAGGCAGTCGTTGACCGCAAACAATTACCTCTTACGTCACGCCTACCTACAGCTGATCGAGCGCTCAGTGCGAATGCACTGACAGCCGTAAACAAATACACAGTCTAATTTCTCTGATTAAATTCAGTATAAAGCTATAGTGACTTGATAAATGATGTTATTAACGTTCAGTATATTTTCAGGATACAGTTGTATAAAATATTTAAGAACTTCAGGTAAATTCTGTGTGTGTCCGACGTTAAAAGGACTTGCTATACAGAAAATTTCAGGAAGAATGTAATTTCGAAGAAGAAAGTAATAAACTAAAAAGGTAACTATTAATTGAGTTTATTTTTCAGGTAAAGTATTTCCATTTAGGTACGTACTTTAGGCGTAATTTGCTGCTCGCGATTACGTGATTTATACTTGTGTTAACTGATTTTGACAAAGATTGATTAATGAACAGGGTTGTTACTTATGTATATTATGCATCGCTTGGCTGCTGTGTTTTTTCACTGATGTCATTTTTTTTACTATGTGCCTGCTGTGCTTATTTACTTAAATTATAATTGTCTCCTGATTAATTGTGCTGATATGGTTATGTATGTAGGTTATACTTTGTGATTTATCTGCTTGCGCCTTCATGTTTACTTATTAAGATTACATATGAACATTTATTTGCTTATGCTGATATGATGCTAATGATCTGTTTATTATGTAAGATATATATTTGCTGCTTTGCGTATGGATTGCATATTTACACATTTCTGCTTTGTTGTCATAACTATTCATTAATTTTGTATATAGAAATGCTGATGTACGGTGTACGAACTTGGAGTTTGGGTCACACTATGGTATTAATTATAGATTGTTCGCTTGGCAGAGCCTCGTTGTAGGGATTGTGCTGCATACACTTGTTGACATTCTGTTCTCTACTGGTATATTTACTCGCTATTGCATGTTTTGCTTACGCTCAGTGCCTTATATTTTAATATAAGAAAATGAACTGCTATAATTATACGAACGACATTGGTACAAGAAACTTCATTGAACTCATATGAGCTGGAGGTTTTATGGAAGCTGTATAAATTTATGCTAATAGGAAGGAAACTAATGACATGACATACCAACACTAGGTTTAGACCATTGACAGTTATTACACTGCATTCTTTGTGAGCAATTGAAATAGCAAATGACACTTGACACAAGAAATACTCCACATGTTTGCTTCTGTTTTGCCCTGATCCTTGAAGTGGTGTACACACTGTGAAATATTACGATCATTCACACTCTGTACTCGTCCTTACTTACTGAAAGTTATTCAAACTAAAGGCTGTTAGAGGTCAAGTATGCATTTCTCTTATTTAATGATGGACAAGGTAATCAAAATGTATTTTATAATTCATAATGAGTAGAAGATTTGGGTCAGATGGATTACACAGAGGCTGTGGACATTGTGTCTTCGGATTGTATGGGATGATGAATTGAAGTTTGCACTAGGATTTTATCTGTACTTGTTCGGGGAGACTGACCAGAGGAAAGAGCTGTTATGGAAGTGAAATGATATTGGTGGTAAGGTTTACATGTATCGACGTATTGAAGAGGTATTATTGAGGTATTGAGATTGTGTAAAGTAGATGATTATTGGAGTTCTGGTGGATAAGAGGTAAGGTAAATGATATTGGTGATAAGGTTTATATGTATCGACGTATTGAAGAGATATTATTGAAGTATTAAGATTATGTGATGCTGATGATTATTGGAGTTTGGTGGATAAGAGGTAAAGTAAGGTGTATATGGAACAAGGAGGATGAAGATGGCAGACTAGAACACTCAAGTAGAAGGAAGATTGTCTACACACAAACACACTTTGTTAAATCAATAAGCAGTATATACTTTTTTTTTTGGAGAAAGGAAGTATTTGCATATCATGGCACACCGACAGTTGTTCAGAAAAAGTTATATTGGCAAACATTGGTCTTGACATGATGACTATGACGTTGACTAACTATTACTGACTGTTATACACTGTACCACTACTACTTGATACACACATTGAGCATCAAATTTTGACAGAATTGCATTTACACAGTTGACAATATTCAATCACACAGTAGTACTTAAATGTGGATGAAAGATGAGTGAGTGTGTTTTGTGTGTTTTCCATCCCCAATCCCAAATAATTGGTACCGACCTACCTCCTAAACATTATTTTACTTGTTTGTTGTGGCTTGCACTGACACCCATAAATATTATAGGTTTACTGATATTTGTGTATTTGTAATAGTTAATATGACAATCATCTGATATCATATGTGTGTTTGCTATAATTTGTATGTTTCGTGTAAGAGCACTGATAATGATTTTGTAAAAGCAATTGTGTGTGCATTCAAACTGTTGTTCGTGCTTACACGTATTAACATTGGTGGGTGCCACTTGGAAATGTTTAATTTCGGCTGATGAACTCTGATGAACTGTCTAATTAGTGATAGTGAGTATTATGGACTGTTATCTGCACTTGTTCAACATTGATGGGTGCCACTGATGGAACTGCTTCTACTGAAATAATCTCACTTGTTGGTGTCTGCACGTGCTGAACTTTGCTGGGTGCCACAGATTGAACTGCTTCTACTGAAATGATGTCACTTGTTGGTGTCTGCACCTGCTCAACATTGCTGGGTGCCGCAGACGGAACTGCTTCTACTGAGGTGATGCTTCTACTGAGATGATGCAACTTGTTGCTGTCTGCACTTGTTCAACAATGCTGGGTGCCACTGATGGTCTGCTTCTAATGAAATGATGTCACTTGTTGGTGTCTGCACCTGTTCAACATTGCTGGGTGCCACTGATGGAACTGCTGCTACTGAGATAATGTCACTTGATGTTGTCTGTGCCTGCTCGCCATTTCTGGGTACCACTGTTGGAGCGGTTTAAAAACTGCTGATGAAATGTTATGAGACTGCTATTTGCACCTGTGACCATTGCTGGGTGATACTGTTGGAACTGTCAACTACTCTGAGGAGTGCTACTTGTTTATTGAACTATTGACAGGATTTTATGTGAATATTTGTATAAACTGATTTTTTGTGTGTTTACTGTTTATGAATTGTTATGAGACTGCTATTTGCACCTGTTGACCATTGCTGGGTGCTACTGCTGGAACTGTCAACTACTCTACTTGTTTATTGAACTATTGAAAGGATTTTATGTGAGTATTTGTATAAACTGATTTTTTGTGTATTTACTGTTTATGAAATGTTATAAGACTCTTACCTGCACCTATTCGTCATTTCTAACGCTATTGATTGAATTGTTTAACCACATGATACTTGTGTAAACTATTATGTAAAATCATATGTATGAATGCATTTGTATTCCTTACTGTATTTTATATATTAGGTTATTGAAGGGTCAGTGCAAAGCCAAAATTTATTTAGTTATGTGATATTTACTTATTAATATTACTTTTTAATTTTTGTCTTTAGTTTTTGGACGAATTTGGTGGTATTTTCACCACCAATGCTGTCAAAAATTCCATCAAATTCTAGGCCATGGAGGAGGGGCATATGAAAGGTGGCTACACTGAGTCACAGCGCCAGAGATTGCGCCAAAGATTATTATGCAGCCGCCTCCACTGGCAGTTGCAGCTGAGAAGTTGCTGCGGGCCGTAGTGGTTCTGAGGTAGGCGTGATCTGTGCTTGCTGAGACGTCGATAGAGTACTAGTTGTTCTGTTGGGCAAGACACCATATGTTATTCGATTGGGGATGTTGTAATGATCAAAGTGTATTTTTCGTCAATATACATGAAGGTAAAGAAAATTGTTTATTTCAATTGTCTTATGCCTCTTGGTCACAGGTTCAGTCGACAAAGCGTCTGGCTCGTGTTCTTGTACGTGACTGTATTTCTGGTTTCTATATGCAATTATAGTATTTCTAGTTTTTTTCAATTACTCCAGTGTAAATGGTGTTCAAAATATCTTGTCTTATCGTGGAAGAACCGTGCCAGACTTGTACGTTGAATCACACTTCCACACATTTGTGCTTTCTTGTTTCATAGGTTTTATAGTTGCTGGGGACTTAATGAATTAATTGTGTTAACGGAAATTTCCTTTCATTCTTTGTTGTTATTCTGTGCAGTCAGATTGCGTACTAATATTATTCAGGGCCAACCGGTTACGAGACTGCGTAACCGGACAAACAGCGACTAAAATTAAAATTATTTGCATTCTATTTAATTAAGCCCCCATGCAACGTTTTGAGCAATTAAAAGTGATAACAACGAGTTACAAAGAAAAGTAAAGTAGTTAAAGAAAGCGGAGGATGGTATATAAAGAAAATACAAGATGTACAACATGCTTCCTACGTTTTTTTCCCCCAACATTTGGGGCTTTAATGAAACAAATTGCTTCCACATGTATCATTCAAAGTATTTTCCAACGCTGGCCACTACTCTCTCCCCTCTTTTGTGCAGTGCACGAATCCCGCGTCGAAAAAAATTGTTCATGTTTTGTAGCGATCCACGAATCGATCCAATTTGTGACTTCTTCGTGAGATCGGAAGTGTTGGTCAGCCAGGCCATGCGCCATACATCTAAACAGGTGAGAGAGGGAGCAATGTATGGAGAATGCGGCGGGTGGGGTTGGACTTCCGCTTTAACGTTTCCAAGTACGTTTTTAACTCTTTTGCAACGTGGGGTCGAGCGTTGTCATGTTGCAAAATCACTTTATCGTGTCTCTCGCTGTATTGCGGCCGTTTGTCTTTTTATGCTCTGCTGAGATGCACTAATTGCGTTCGATATCGAGCACCTGTGATTGTTTCACTTGGTTTTAACACCTCATAGTACAAGACGCCGGACTGGTCTCACCAAATACAGAGCATGATTTTGGAACCGTGAATATTCGGTTTGGCCGTCGACGTGGAAGCATGGCCGGGATATCCCCATGAGTTCTTTTGTTTAGGGTTATCGTAATGAACCCATTTTTCGTCCCCGGTCACAATGCGATGCAGAAATCCCTTCCGTTTTTGCCTCTGAAGCAACTGCTCACAAACACACAAACGCCGTTCGACGTCTCTTGGTTTCAGCTCACACGCGACCCGAGTTCCTTATTTCTGAATCATGCCCATAGCCTTGAGACGTTTTGACATGGCTTGCTGTGTCACTCACACTAACCGTGCCAATCCGTCTTGAGTTTCACGCGGGTCTTCAATCAGCAATGTCTCTAATTCTGTATCTTCGAAAACATTCTCTCTTCCACCAGTATGCCGGTCTATGACGTTAAAATCACCGTTCTTGAAGCGTTGAAACCACTCACGGCACGTTCTTTCACTAATAGCGTCCTTACCATACGTACTTGAGAGCATTCGATGAGACTCAGCCGCTGTGCTCTTAATATTGAAACAAAACAGTAACATACAATGTAAGCTTTCACGGCCGGTATTGTCTTCACTTAAAACTTCCGGGCCGATAGGCCGTGGTCGAAGTATAAAACTCTCTCCTGACGTTTCGTCTCCGACTGCGGGAGACATCCTCGGAGGTAAAGCGGCGAACTGCGATGAGAACTCGAGGAAGCGCTGATTATATAGGCAGTACCGAGGGCGCCAATGTTGATCACGTGGCGTCGGCTATGAGATTGTCTCTGGTAACGCCGACATTCTCGATTGAAAGTAATCGATCGTCACTCTTGTCGTGCAACGCTGACATCCAAATTTTATCCAGTTTAACACCTTCGTCTTTCCTGTTAAAATTATTACGATGTTTATCAATCTCGATCGCCTCTCTATACAAGCGTACATAATAATGCGAGGTTTTTGATATGACGCTCGTCTCGCTGAATTTTATTTCATGATCACCTTCCTGGTAAACATGTTCCGCTACGGCCGATTTATCCGTGTGACCCAGGCGGCAATTCCTCTTATGTTCAACAAGACGGGTGTTCACACTTCTCTTTGTGGTACCGATGTAAACCTGTGCACAACTACAAGGAATTTTATATACCCCCGGTGTAGCCAAAGGGTGTCGTGCATCTTTTGCTGACCTTAAAAATTCTTTTATTTTCCTCGTGGGTCTGAAAATAGTTTCCACCCCATACTTGCCTAAAACTTTCCCAATGCGGTCTGTGACCTTACTAATGAACAGAAGAAAAACTTTGCCCTTGGACCACTGTTGTTCGTCGTTACTCCTTACTCTCTGCCTAGAGCGCAGTGCTCGATCTATATCCTTGTTAGAATAGCCGTTCGTCATGAAAGTTGAGCGTAGATGTTCAATCTCATCTTTTTAATAAACAGGTTCACAAAGTTTGTACGCCCTGTCTACCAAAGTTTTCATTACACCTCTTTTTTTGTCTAGGGTGGTAGTTTGATTCTTTGTGTAGGTAACGATCAGTATGTGTGGACTTTCTATGCATCTTATGGCCCTACGTCCCGTCCCGTCGTTTAACCACAGACACATCCAGGAAGTTCAATTGCCCATTCTTTTCCGTCTCCATGGTGAATTGGATTTTCGGATTACTGCTGTTTAAATGTGTCAGGAAGGCATCCAACTCCTCTGCTCCGTGTGTCCATACTACGAACATATCATCGACATAGCGATACCATCTGGCTGGTCTCTTATTGGCAGTCTGCAACTCCCGTTGTTCAAAAGTCTCCATAAATAAGTTAGCCACAGCAGGACTGAGAGGACTGCCCATAGCCACCCCGTCAATCTGTTCATAAAAGTTATTATCGTATTGAAAGTAGGTTGTGGTGAGGCAGTGTCCGAATAATGCCACAATATTGGTAGGAAAAATATCCGCTATGCGTAAGATAGCTTCGTTTACCGGAATCATGATAAATAACGACACAACGTCAAAACTGACGAGGATATCATCCGGGCCCAAGCTCGTTTCCTTTAACTTGTCAATGAAATGATCTGAATTTTTAATATGACTGTCCGTCCTACCAACATAAGGCTGCAGCATTGAGGCAAGGTGTCTAGCTAACTCGTGTGTTGGTCCGCCTATAGCGCTGACAATTGGCCTCAACGGAATCCCAGGTTTATGAACTTTGGGTAAGCCATAAAGTCTAGGTGGGTACGCTTCTGTTTTACAAAGCAGCTTCTTATCGTCGGAGCCAAATGAAGACCAATTGATTTGTCATTCTTAAAATCTTACTAGTCGGATCTTTCTGGAGGCTTTTGTAATTGGAGGGAACCAAAATATCATTGACTTTTCCATGATAGTCCTCACTGTTCAGTATGACGGTGGCATTACCCTTATCTGCATTAAGAACAATAATGTTTTTATCTCCATTTATATCCCTCAGCGCCTTCCTTTGAGCCTGCGACAAATTACTTTTAGGTGGCTTACATATACGTAAAATCCTAGCCGTTTCCATCCTAATTATATCAGCGGACTGCTGTGGCAGCTGACGGATACCGACCTCAATATTTGCTACAATATCCTCTGTGGGTACGTTTTGGGGGGGGTCACAGCAAAATTGTCTCCTTTCGCTAGTACAGAAATTTCAAGTTTCGACAAATCTTTATCAGACAGGTTAATAACAGTTCGAGAATTGTCCTCAATTGAACCTCCAGAAATGTTGTTCTGTAAGTTATTGAACTTCTTCTTCTGCCTATTTGCAGATATTTCTACACTAACTTCCATAGTTTTGAATGTTAGACCGTCAATCTTATTCCAATCACCACACTGCATAGTATTACTAAGAAACAAATGGAGATGAAAATGTTTGGAGTCTGCAATGCTACGTGAGAGGATTCATCAGACGCGGCGGGCACTGGCGGTAACCAGCAGTAAACTTTACTTACCGTTGTCACCATCTATCGGCAAACGGCGGAAGTAAAGTTGTACACCTTTTAATAGAAAGATAAGAAAGGAAATATTTGCAGTTGAATCAACGTACAAAGTATAAATTATGGTTCGTGTTGTCGCTGTTCCAAATGGGATAGACTCTACAGAATATCGAGTCTGTCTCGCCTGAAGTAACATACCAAATTATGTCTTCTTGTATTAGTAAATGTAAAGCATCACGAGTGATTCTGTCTGTATTTGTATCTGCTGTATGAGAACTAGTACTGCTTGGACCTCGTAAGATTTCTTTGATGTCATGGCATTCAGTTGTAGGTCTTAGCGTATTGTAGGTCTGAGGTTGTTATGTAATGTCACGTGTTCAGGAGATCCGTACGCTCCACATTTACACATTAGTGCAAGAGGGGATGGATATGAAAATTACTGCACAGTGTAGCACTGGTGACTACAAAGGTTAACCTAACCGAAACGTTTCAAATATGGTTCTGAGCACTATGGGACTTAACCGCTGAGGTCATCAGTCCTCTAGAACTTAGAACTGCTTAAACCTAACTAACCTAAGGACATCACACACATCCATGCCCGAGGCAGGATTCGAACCTGCGCCCGTAGCGGTCGCACGGTGCCAGACTGTAGCGCCTACAACCGCTCGGCCACTCCGACCGGCTCCGAAACGTTTCCCAACACTCTGCCGCACATTAGCAGCACACCGGGAAAGAGGACTGAAGAAAAATCTGCTGTTGCCGAACACAACCTCACGAATGAACATCAAATTTTGTTTGCGAAATCTGCCACCGTAGCTGAGTGGTGAACGCGGTTGACTGCTATGTCTCGGACTCAGGTTCGATTCCCCGTACTGCCAGGGATTTTTCCTTGGTGGACTGACATGGGGACCATTCAGCCTCGACAGATTATTAGAGATTTCTAGCTCAAGATACCCGACATTGTCCGGGACAGATCCACATGCCCATCCGTACCGAATCCGATGATGTCATTGGCAGAGGATGACACGGCGGTCAGTCGAGCCCGATTATACCGTCCAGGACCATAACTCAGAGCTTCGCTTTTACTCTGAGGAGACGTGGATTTTACCCGTGCTTCAAGGTACTGGCACTGAACCATCAAAGAGAGTGTTGAAATTACAACGTGTGTCAGAAACCGAAAGAGAGTTACGGAATGAACGGTGACCGTTCCGAACAAGAAAACAGTGGTGCTGTGATTTGATAGCTGTTTTAGGGCGCTAAACGGGGAGGTCATCAGAGCCCTCGCATGAAATAAAGACGACGGTGGTGAAAATGTATTAAAAATAACAATAAATTTTAGAACTAATCTGTAGCAACCAACAAACATTTACAATATAGCAGTGGCATCCCGAGATTCATCGAGGCCCGCCATGAAATTGAGACAGAACATAGCGGAGTAACTAGCTAAAACCAAGTAAAAGATACCAGTGCAGGTCCATTTAACATGCAACTAAATTGCTGCGGCTTGGTGACTACCTAAAAATAATGGACGACCAAGCAACTCTAAAATAGCGCACCTGATATTTTGGAGAGGAGTCCTAACTTCACGCGAAACTTTAAAAAAAGAACCAGTCTCACTTCATTACGAATTAAAAGGTTGATCCTGTGAGAGACCCAGGTCTGCCCTCTGGTCTTCATATAAAACGCATTCCAATAAGATACGCCGTATTTACAGCTATGCTCCACATCTTTGATACATCGGTGGCTGCCCGGGACATAAGAGAAAGCCATGTGTCGATCGATAATGTCCCCGTCTGAGCCTTGTAACGGCTTCTTCAGCTCGTCTTGGTGGGAAGCGACCGCACTGAAGATTCCACTGCACGCAGCTTATTACTCCTCACTTTCAGTCACTGAGCCTTCCATCAAGAAATGATCTTCTGAGTCACGTATGTGGTAACATCCTGCGGGGAGCGTAAAAGCGAGAGTTAGGTGCAAGAGAGCAAGCATTCTTGGCAACCGTGTCAGCCGAGTTCATTTCCAGGGATCCCTATGTGCCTTGGAAGCCAGAAGAAAATTATTTCCATTTCCTGCCTTTGCAAGAGAAAAACAGCGTCCTGAACATTTTGTACCATCCGGCCTGTTGGGTCCCAATAACAAGAAGGGGGCTGTGGGAATTGAAGGAGATGAGGAATTTCTTGCAATGTCGACGCCTCATCAGCTCCATTGCCCTCAGGGTAGCAAATAGCTCCGCATAATAAACTGAGAACTGTTCTGAAAGATCTATTCTGAGAATGTCGGAAAGCACGACGGAACAGCCAATAAAATCCCCCCTCTTAGAGGCATCCGAGAAAACACTGATAAAAGCCGGTCGGTGATATAATAATATCTCGTTAAATTTGATTTCAACAATTTAGTCAGAGGCACAAGTCTTCCTTTACCCATTCAATTCTAAAACTAATCTAGGCCCTTATAGTAATTGGTGGATCCCCTACAAGAACCCATGGCTTTGGACCTTAATGCCTTCCACCTGCAATAACTTATGGCTCTCTCTCGCACGGATCGCAAATGACTCATTGCCCGCAGACGCTTATGGAATAGACATTTCGGAGCGAGCCGTGGAACGAAGATGAATCCTGGCGATTTTGAAACAGGGCCTGAGTGCTTGGCTTACCACAAGGCGGTCCGCCCCTGGTAGCCGAGTGAACGCCGGCACGGTAACACAGCGTGTTCGGCCAGAGGGTTAGCTGCCCTCTGTAATAAAAAAAAAAACTGAGTTGATGGATCAATGACGAACTGAAACGGGTGTCTTGCGACGTCTGCCCTGAGCAAATACAACGAACAAAATGAGATTTTAAAAAAAAAAAGTGGTCAGAGTGACTGAATGTCATACATAACGGCCCGGGTTCGATCCCCGGCTGGGTCGGAGATTTTCTCCGCTCAGGGATTGGGTGTTGTGTTGTGCTTATCATCATCATTTCATCCACATCGACGTGCAAGTCGCCGAGGTGGCGTCAACCCAAAAGACTTGCACCAGGCGAAAGGTCTACCTTCCGGAGGCCCTGGCCACACGGTATTTCCATTTACCACAAGGCGAATGTTGTAACGCAGTGACTTAATCAAGCACGTAGCAAGGCCACACCATCTGTCCAGACCAATCCATAACACAAAGGAAGAGAGAGAGATAAAATTATTCCTTAAATTCTGTTCACAGATTCGAACTCGATACACAGTTCTGAGATAACTGATACCTAACTCCGACCAGTCGAATTTTTAATTACTGTAGTAATTCATCACACTTGATCATTGAATTAATACCATTAAATTAATTTTCCCAAGTCCACAGACACTATCGAGATATACTCTATGTAGAAGACCAGCAGTTAGAGGATGCAGGGTAATTGTAGTAGTCCCGGTTTAATTCATTTGAAAAAATGCCCAAGGCGACGAAATCTATCTTGCTGTTCCGACCTTTAGAAAATACCAACGATGTCGACATCTGACGTGCTGTTCTGGCTGTCATTGGAGTCACGCGGTGGCTGAGGCATACACGGACCTCTCGCCTTTAGACATTTCTCGTCTGTACAGGGCACTCAACGTGAAAGGCAGAACTGCCAGCCGGAGTGACCGAGTGGTTCTAGGCGCTACAGTCTGGAACTGCACGACCGCTACGGTCGCAGGTTCGAATGTGTGTGATGTCCTTAGGTTAGTTAGGTTTAAGTAACTCTAAGTTCTAGGGGACGGATGACGTCAGAAGTTAAGTCCTATAGTGTTCAGATCCATTTGAATCAAGGGCGGAACTATCAAGCCTGGAGGCCAGAGCAGCAGCAACTGTTCCACGTCTCACCACTGTTGGGTTGGCTACGAGGACCTTTTCGCGTACTGCGGAGGTCTACTGTAGCTCATTGTCTGAGCTTTTAAATAACCTGATGAGCAGCTCAGCAGCCCCATTCCGTTGCAGTGTACATTGCGAAGTTCAGCGTACGGCAATTGCCGCCATTTAATGGCTAGTGCGTCCCATTGCCCTGGGGACTTCATGGGCTTAGTCGTCCGGGAACTACTCAGGCTCTATCTGAAGCACTAAACTATCTATCTCAAGCATTAAACTACGGTCCTAACTGCGTTACTACTGCGTCCGTACCGCAAGATACTGGCGCTTCAGACCAGGATGTAGTGTAGCAGGCTATTTTTGCCGACTCTCGTTGCTGTTAGCGTGACCAATATCTAGTTTCTTTGTTTATAGTGATACCCGCTATCTCATTTCTGTACTCTCTATGGAGAGACTGTTTACTGGATAACCGGTTTCAACACTCTAAAGGTGCCATCATCGGATCTGAATGTAGATTAACATTTACAAATCATTTGGATATAACAATAAATGAGGCAGACCAGCTGATCTCATGTATCGTTATATCCAAATGGTGTATACATTCAGGCCCAATGATGATACCTTTAGTGTGCTGAAACCGGTTATCCAGTAAACAGTATTTAAGAATGAGATTTTCACTCTGCAGCGGAGAGTGCGCTGATATGATGGAAGGTAGGAGACGAGGTACTGGCAGAAGTAAAGCTGTGAGGACGGGGCGTGAGTCGTGCTTGGGTAGCTCAGTTGGTAGAGCACTTGCCTGCGAAAGGACGGGGCGTGAGTCGTGCTTGGGTAGCTCAGTTGGTAGAGCACTTGCCAGCGAAAGGCAGAGGTCCCGAGTTCGAGTGTCAGTCCGCCACACAATTTTAATCTGCCAGGAAGTTTCAACAGTATTTAAGTTATCTTGGCTTTTAAATTATTTCTAATTTATGAATACTTGTGACAGAGCTACCTCTGAATTTATCTGTTAATTTCTGAATATATGTTTCGCCAGATTACCCAGACTTTGTCTCTGGCTTCCCTACTGTCCTCTTTGTAAACCAATTCCGTACTAGGCTACGAAACACCAGCAGAAAATACGACGTCTGGGACAGAAGTTCCTTGGGTGAGTGATCTGTTAGGGAACATTGTCAGTAGGAGATAAATTGTTAATCTGCTACAGCTACTTACACCAAAAGCCCCAGAAGCTACAGGTGACCTGACACGGGACTAACTAGGTTTGACAGCTACGATATTTTCTGAATGAAATGATAATTAAATCAAGACCCTAAGCTGTCGATAGGCATCGATATATATCAACGAGGAGAGCTGAAAATGTGTGCCCCGACTGGGACTCGAACCCAGGATCTCTTGCTTACATGGCAGACGCTCTATCCATCTGAGCCACCAAGGGCAGAGAGGATAGGGTGACTGCAGGGATTTATCCCTTACACGCTCCCCGCGAGACCAACGTTACCAATTTAATGACCACACACTACATTCGTAGTGTACCTGCCCATTACACTCATTACTCGCGGCAGACAATCTTACCGTCCCGTAAGAGTTCGGGCAATGCGTGTGCATCCAGCACAGAAGAACAAGGTGAGGTTGGCCTTAACTACATGAAGGTGGTATCTGTTCTTTCGGACGTGTCCGAAAGAACAGACACCATCTTCTACATCTACATCCATACTCCGCAAGCCACCTGACGGTGTGTGGCGCAGGGTACCTTGAGTACCTACATCGGTTCTCCCTTCTATTCCAGTCTCGTATTGTTTGTGGAAAGAAAGGTTGTCGGTAAGCTTCTGTGTGGACTCTAATCTCTCTGATTTTATCCTCGTGGTCTCTTCGCGAGATATACGTAGGAGGGAGCAATATGCTGCTTGACTCCTCGGTGAAGGTATGTTCTCGAAACTTCAACAAAAGCCCGTACTGAGCTACTGAGCGTCCCTCCTGCAGAGTCTTCCACTGGAGTTTGTCTATCATCTCCGTAACGCTTTCGCGATTAGTAAATGATCCTGTAACGAAGCGCGCTTCTCTCCGTTGGATTTTCTCTATCTCTTCTATCAACCCTACCTGTTACGGATCCCACACTGCTGAGCAGTATTCAAGCAGTGGGCGAACAAGTGTACTGTAACCTACTTCCTTTGTTTTCGGATTGCATTTCCTTAGGATTCTTCCAATGAATCTCAGTCTGGCATCTGCTTTACCAACGATCAACTTTATATGATCATTCCATTTTAAATCACTCCTAATGCCTACTCCCAGATAATTTATGGAATTAACTGCTTCCAGATGGTGACCTGCTATTTTGTAGCTAAATGATAAGGGATCTTTCTTTCTATGTATTCGCAGCACATTACACTTGTCTACATTGAGATTCAATTGCCATTCCCTGCAGCATGCGTCAATTCGCTGCAGATCCTCCTGCATTTCAGTACAATTTTCCATTGTTACAACCTGTCTATATACCACAGCAATACGATATTTTCTATGATACTGCTATTGGCCGCTCTTGACCAAGTCGTAGCGGTGACAAGAACGGCACTTACTGCAGGTGGCGACCGACATTCAAGTTTTTTTTCCAAGTGGCAACACTGCTGACGGCAGGACTAGGGCTGGACGCCCCTTTGCCCAGAAATAGCGGAACCCGGCCGTGGCATGGAGCTGACGGTCAACGTTCCGCGAGGGCACCAGCCGACCATCCCGGCGCCCAGGCCACCGAGCACGAAGCTCCGGTCACAACTGCGACCGCCGGCGCCCACGCCAAAGGCGACGCCCACGCCGTCCCCGCCGCCACCACAGAGCCAACCGACGCCCACAGCGACGCTGATGGAGAGACTGAAGCGCCCCCGCAAGCACCGCCAGTTGCAGATGCAAATCACGACCAGACATAATTTGCAGAACTGTGCAACTTCCTCGAGTGCGAAATTAGATTCTCAAAGAGCCGAATGGCGCACCTCCCTGAGAGCAGAACTGCGCGTTGAACACGAGGAACTAAGTTTGGAGTTGAACGATAGGAATTTTCGAACCGACTTCACGTGCAGGCACATGATTTACAGAAGCAGTGGGAGCTGCTACATCAGGTTGTAGTGGTCCAGAAAAATGTATCCACTGTTTAAAAGTCATAACTGGCAAACTAATTGACGGAGTTGTCTCATCTTTGGTAATGTAATACACTACTGGCCATTAAAAGTGCTACACCACGAAGATGACGTGCTACAGACGCGAAATTTAACCGACAGGAAGATGATGCTGTGATATGCAAATGAGCTTTTCAGAGCATTCACACAAGGTTGGCACCAGTGGCGACACCTACAACGCACTGACATGAAGACTTCTCATACAAAAAACAGCAGTTGACCGGCGTTGCCTGGTGAAACGTTGTTGTGATGCTTCGTGTAAGGAGGAGAAATGCGTACCATCACGTTTCCGACTTTGATAGAGATTGAATTGTAGCCTATCACGATTGCGGTTTATCGTATCGCGACATTGCTGCTCGCGTTGGTTCAGATCCAATGACTGTTAGCAGAATATGGAATCGATGGGTTCAGGAGGGTAATACGGAACGAAGTGCTGGATCCCAACGGCCTTGTATCACTAGCAGCGAGATGAAAGGCATTTTATCCGCATGGCTGTAAAGGATCGTGCAGCCACATCTCGATCCCTGAGTCAACAGATGGGGACGTTTGCAAGACAACAACCATCTGCACGAACGTTTGCAGCAGCATGGACTACCAGCTCTGAGACCATAGCTGTGGTTACCCTTGACGATGCATCACAGACAGGAGCGCCTGCGATGGTGTGCTCGACAACGAACCTGGGTGCACGAATGGCAAAACGTCATTTTTTTCCCAGATGAATCCAGGTTCTGTTTACAGCATCATGATGGTTGCGTCCGTTATTTGGCGACATCGCGTTGAACGCACATTGGAAGCGTGTGTTCGTCATCGCCATACTGGCGTATCGCCCGGCATGATGGTATGGGGTGCCATTGGTTACACGTCTCGGCCACCTCTGTTCGCATTGACGATACTTTGAACAGTGGACGTTACATTTCAGGTGTGTTACGACCTGTGGCTCTACCCTTCATTCGATCCCTTCGAAACCCTATATTTCAGCAACATAATGCACGACCGAATGTTGCAGGTCTTGTACGGGCCTTTCTGGATACAGAAAATGTTCGACTCCTGCTCTGGCCAGCACATTCTCCAGATCTCTCACCAATTGAAAAGGTGTGATCAATGGTGGCCGTGCAACTCGCTCGTTACAATACGCCAGTCACTACTCTTGATGAACTGCGGTATCGTGTTGAAGCTGCATGGGCAGCTTTGCCTATACACGCCATCCAAGCTCGGTTTAATGCCCAGGCGTATCAAGGCCGTTATTACGGCCAGACGTGATTGTTCTGCGTACTGATTTCTCAGGATCTGTGTACCAAAATTGCGTGAAAATGTAATCACACGTCAGTTATAGTATAATATATTTATACCAATGAATACCCGTTTATCACCTGTATTTCTTCTTGGTGTGGCAATTTTAATGGCCAGTAGTGTAGTATTTTGAATTCGTTTAGAGAGGAATTACGTCAGTCCCATGAAAGCGACAGCTATTCGTTTGTGCAACAGACCGTTCCTTACACTCACCCAAACTGGGAGCGTGTTGGTGGGATGAACTCAAGAATCCACCCCACGGACTTCCTCCAAAATTTCCAAGAGTGATACGAGTCTGGTAACATCAGCCAAAGGCAGTTACTAAACTCCTTCGGACAACACCTTGCGTCCGACGCGAACCTGTGGAGGCAAATAACCGGATGGTGGTGTGCAGACTTTAGCTGAGGCGTGAGTTCGTGGCTCAGTACTGGAACTGCGCAAGTCAGCAGAGGGTTTGAAGTTCCTGATGACGGGGTCGGATGATAGTCCCAGTGGCGGAAGCCTGCGTGAGCTTTTTCTATGCAAAATTTTCGGCTGTACGGCACCTGGAGCTATCCGTGGCTCCCGAGGAAATGATTCCATTAATATACCATAGGATACCAGAATGGGCGACGCGACGATTATTAACCATCCCGATCGTCAGTATAGAACACTGACTGTGGGCGCTTGACGACTTCCAAGAGGAGAGAAATCGTCGTTCAATACCTATGGTATATATACCTATGGTATAGATTGTTTCAGTTTGGTGGCATGTATTCACAAATGTTATAAGTAGTCTAAACATTAAATGTACTTATGATATATCCTGATGTGTGAATACTTCTGTCCGCCAGTGTAGCTGAGGCGAAACTGAACTGTGGACAATTAATGTAGTGGAGTCGCTAGAGAACAGATAGCCCAAAGACCATTCGGCCTAGAAAAAGGGATTATGTACGAATTCTGGGAGCTAGAAAGCTGAAATGGGATCGCCTGCCGGGGTGGCCGTGCGGTTCTAGGCACTACAGTCTGGAACCGCTCGACTGCTACGGTCGCAGGTTCGAATCCTCCCTCGGTCATGGGTGTGTGTGATTTCCTTAGGTTAGTTAGGTTTAAGGAGTACTAAGGTATAGGGAACTGATGACCTCAGAAGTTAAGTCCCATAGTGGTCAGAGCCATCTGAACCATTTTTTGAAATGGGATCACAGAGTCCACAAGTCCGATTAGAGAAGCTGAGTAAGTAAGAAAGTGATGTCATTAATATGTAACTTTTTGTGTTAGTTGTAAGATGTTTAACTGTGCCATCGTAGCCTGTCGCCGGCAATTGTCTCAGAGAATACTGAAAACACACGTCTCCGGCGAGTTTACCTGTCAACTTTTACAAACCGTTAACAGCTGGCGGCGAGCGCACGCCTTTCAAGGTCGCGGGCAACAAGCAGGCGAAAGGCTGAGGCAGTGGAACTGTTTGAGAGTCTCCGACAAAGGGCTGCCGCTGCTGCCGTGGGGGCGTGGTTATTGCAGCTGCTGGTGGGCCCTTTGACTCACCTCTCCGCCGGAAGCGGCCGGAGTAAACAGCAGGTGGCTTCTCCGCGTTTGTCAGACAGAGTGTAGTGACTATGAGTGTTTAGGGTAAAATTATGAAGGAAAACTAACGCTTTAATCTAGTGCAGTGATGTGGATAGAATTAATGACGGTCGTAGAGCGTTGATAAAAATTGGTCACACTGTCCTCCCTCTCTCAATGAAATTAAATTCTGAAAAAAAAGAAAAGTATGAAGGCAGTATTGAGGGCAAATTGTATTCTAAGGAATTAATTTATAAGGTTCTTTTACAGAGACAGTCTCGCTACGGTTTTTTATTATTATTATTATTATCGAGTTCTATGGACTGCGTGGTAACAACCAAATTCATTTTAGTGTCTAGGTCTTGTTCTTGTTCCAGCTTTGACTTCCTGTCAGTATCTTCTGAGCCCACCATGAAGCGCCTGATTATGCTCTTCGGATAATGGTTCACTCCGTCTTTTGGACGTTGATGCCATTTTAAATCTTTGGTAGTTGTTCACCAATCTAAATTTGCTCCTGTCAGGAATATCTCTTTCTGAGATACCAATCTGCCTAAGATCTTTCTCACGTTCTTCGAACCACCTTCGTGTTGTTTCCTTAGATTGGATAAAACTCCATGTTCTTTTAGTTAGTCGATCACCACCCATCATGAGATGACCGTAAAATAATAATCGTCTCTTCTTAACTGATGCTGCGATAGGTTCTGTCTCGCTGTACAAATCCTCATTTGCTCTCATTCGACATTGTCCATCAACCCATCACCTAGGATTTTCCTTAATATCCTACGGTCTCGCTTTTCCAGCCGCTCAGCTTGACCTTGTCCATTCATGGTCAAAGTTTCGGACGCATATTAAGCCCTCATGTTTCAAAACTGTATAATAATGTCGGAACTTTGCCCCTATACTCATAGATTTTTTGTTACTGGTATCCTTTGTCAGTTGGTATGCTTGGTCTAACTTCCTCATCCTGGCATTAATTCCTTCTTCTTCTAATCTATTCTCCTGGTCGAACTTCACTGAAATACCTGAAATTCTCATTAAAAAAGTTGTTTGTATATCATATGTCTTAATTTTATTGTGTGTGCATTTCTTATTGTTGTTATGTACTGGAATTGGGAAGGACACTGTTTTCTTCGAGGACAGCTGTTTCCCAAATCGGGTCTTTGAGGGGGCAACTGTAACGCAGTGACTCTGTCAAGCACATGGCAAGGCAATACCATCTGTCTAGAGAGTCCTCGCCACAAACGGAGAGAGACAACTAAAATTATTTCTTTAATTCTGATCACAGATTCGAGCTCCATACACAATTCCGAGATGACTGATACCTAACTCCGCTCAGTCAAATAATTAACAATTCATCAAACTTGATCATTGAATTAATACCATTAAATAAATTTTCCCAAGCCAACAGAAACTACCAAGGTACAGTTTACACAGACGACCATCGGTTAGAGGGGGCAGCGCAATTTTAGCATTCTCCATTTAATTCCTATAGAAAACGCCCAAGATAGCGAATTCTAGCTTGCTGTTCTGGCCGCTGTGGCGGAGGCACACACGGTTCTCCCGCCTTCTGAGAATTCTCGTCAGTTCAGGGCACTCAGGGTGAGGGGTGGAACTCTACAACTCCAGGCGGCCAGAACAGCAGGACTACGAAGAGCTATCCGCGTACTGTGGAGGTGCACTGTAGCTCATTGTCGGACCCTTTAAACAATCTGCAGAGCAGCTCTCCGTTGCACTTCCTACAAGAGTCAACGTCGCGAAGTTCAGCGTACGGCAGTTACCGCCATTTAATGGCCTGTGCGTCTCATTGCCCTGGGGAGTGCATGGGCTTACGTCATCCGGGAAACGCGCTGTTTCTGAAGCACTCCGAAATTACGATGGTCGCGACAGCGTTAGTACTACGTCTGTACCGCGCGATACTGGCGCTGCAGACGAGCATGTAACGTAGTAGGCTGTTTTGGCCGACATTGTTGCTGTTAGCGTGACCCATGTTTAGTTTCTTTGGTTATAGTGATGCCCGCTATTTCATTTCTGTGCTCTCTCTGGGGACTGGTCTTCGTGCTGAAGACGGATTTTTGAGTGATCTTGTGTACTTTCAACTTGTCCTACAGCAAGCGTGGTCAACCAGAGGCTGCATTTCGTGTGTAATAACTTATGAATACAAACCATCCTGTCAGAGGAACATACGCAACTGAGCATTATACCACAGATTGAAAATACCGTTGCCGGCTGGAGTGGCCAAGCGGTTCTAGGCGCTTCAGTCTGGAACCGCGGGACCGCTACGGTCGAAGGTTCGAATCCTGCCCCGGGCGTGGAAGTGTGTCATGTCCTCAGGTTGGTTAGGTTTAAGTAGTTCTAAGTTCTAGGTGACTGATGACCTCAGAAGTTAAGTCCCATAGCGCTCAGAGCCATTTTTTATTTTTGAAGGACCGTTACTGCTGTAAGGTTCTTTTATATGAGACACGGCCGGTTTCGGGCTCTTATACACCCACCTTCAGGTGTCGCAACTTGTTACTTCATGCTCTGCGCTGGCTGGTAGCACACTGCTTCTTGCACTCGTCCACCGCGGCGCTCGGAGTCACAGCACCAAGTTACGACTCCTGAAGATGGACGTATAAGAGCCAGAAACCGGTCGTGTCCTAAATAAAAAACCTTACAACTGTAGTGGTATTTTCAACCTGTGGAATTTATGTGTTTATTTCTGAACATAGTTTCGCCAGATTACCCCGACTTCGATTGTCTGTGGCTTCCCTACTGTCCCTCCTGTAAAGCATTTTCTTACTAGGCTGCAAAACACCTTCAGAAGAGACCAAGAGCAACGCCTGGGACAGAAGATCCTCAGGTGAGTGATCTGTTATGGAACATTGTCAGTAGGAGCTCCCTTGCTAATTTCCTGCAGTCCACCAAAAACCCAATTGCTACAATGTCCAACAGACAGTAGTGGCTCGTGCAGTCCACCAAAAACCCAATTGCTACAATGTCCAACAGACAGTAGTGGCTCGCCAGCCTGTGCATACAGGAACTGCACTTGTACAGTAAGCCACTATTTGCAGCCTAATAGCCGGCGGCTGTGGCCGAGTGGTTCTAGGCGCTTCAGTCCGAAACCGCACAGCTGCTATGGTCGCTGGTTCGAATCCTGCCTCGGGCATGGATGTGTGCGATCTCCTTAGATTAGGTTTAAGTAGTTCTATGTCTAGGGGACTGGTGACCTCAGATATTACGTCCCATAATGCTCAGAGCCATTTGAACAATTTCTGCAGCCTAATACCGTATTCAGCGTTCTGGGGTATGAACGTCTTGCTGATCCATAAACAAGGTATGAGCATTCGAGCTGGGGCCGCAGGAAGACTTCGTCAAATTGGAGCAGATGTGCCTTGTCTGCTCCCCAACCTATGACTGACGCATCTGAAAAGCTTCATGGCCTTAATGTAATTTCCGTTCCGTAAGTCAATCGTCAAAAGTGAAGCCTAGATATTTCACTTTTTAACTTAAAAGCAAGAACGATATCGTCTAATTTTAAAATTGTTAAATTAAAATGAATGCCGGTGTGATTAATATCTACGCATACAGTTGTCAATAACCAAGTGGTCTAGTGGTAGCGTCTTTGATTCATAATCAAAACGTTTTCGGTCCCGGATTCGATCCCCGCCACTGCCTAAAATTTGATAAATAATCAGCATTGGCGGCCGAAGACTTCCGGCATAAGAAGTCAGCCTCATTCTGCCAACGGCCTTGTCAAAGAGGGCGGAGGAGCGGATAGAGGTTCAGGGCACTCTCTTGTCCTAGGGGTGGGAAATTGCCCCTAAAGGCGGAAGAATGAGCAGTGATCAACGACATGAGGATGCAGAAGGCAATGGAAACCACTGCGTTAAAGACACGTAACGAGTATCCGCAGGACATGTGGCCTGTAGTTGAAGAAGTGTCATGATGATCTCTCCATTGGCAAAAGATTCCGGAATAGTCCCCCATTCGGATCTCCGGGAGGGGACTGCCATGGGGGAGGTTACCATGAGAAAAAGATTGAATAATCAACGAAAGGATAATGTTCTACGAATCGAGGCGTGGAATGTCAGAAGCTTGAACGTGGTAGGGAAACTAGAAAATCTTAAAAGGGAAATGCAAAGGCTCAATCTAGATATAGTAGGGGTCAGTGAAGTGGAGTGGAAGGAAGACAAGGATTTCTGGTCAGATGAGTATCGGGTAATATCAACAGCAGCAGAAAATGGTAGAACAGGTGTAGGATTCGTGATGAATAGGAAGGTAGGGCAGAGGGTGTGTTACTGTTGAACAGTTCAGTGACCGGGTTGTTCTAATCAGAATCGACAGCAGACCAACACCGACAACGATAGTTCAGGTATACATGCCGACGTCGCAAGCTGAAGATGAACAGATAGAGAAAGTGTATGAGGATATTGAAAGGGTAATGCAGTATGTAAAGGGGGACGAAAATCTAATAGTCATGGGCGACTGGAATGCAGTTGTAGGGGAAGGAGTAGAAGAAAAGGTTACGGGAGAGTATGTGCTTGGGACAAGGAATGAAAGAGGAGAAAGACTAACTGAGTCCTGTAACACGTTTCAGCTAGTAATAGCGAATACCCTGTTCAAGAATCACAAGAGGAGGAGGTATACTTGGAAAAGGCCAGGAGATACGGGAAGATTTCAATTAGATTACATCATGGTCAGACAGAGATTCCGAAATCAGATACTGGATTGTAAGGCGTACCCAGGAGCAGATATAGACTCAGATCACAATATAGTAGTGATGAAAAGTAGGCTGAAGTTCAAGACATTAGTCAGGAAGAATCAATACGCTAGGAAGTGGGATACGGAAGTTCAAAGGAATGACGAGATACGTTTGAAGTTCTCTAACGCTATAGATACAGCAATAAAGAATAGCGCAGTAGGCAACACAGTTGAAGAGGAATGGACGTCTCTAAAAAGGCCCATCACAGAAGTTGGGAAGGAAAACATAGGTACAAAGATGGTAGCTGCGAAGAAACCATGGGTAACAGAAGAAATACTTCAGTTGATTGATGAAAGGGAAAATCAGGAATACAGAAATACAAGTCGCTGAGGATGAAATAAACAGGAAGTGCAGGGAAGCTAAGATGAAATGGCTGCAAGAAAAATGTGAAGACATCGAAAAAGATATGATTCTCGGAACGGACTGACTCTGCATACAGGAAAGTCAAAACAACCTTTGGTGACATTAAAAGCAACGGTGGTAACATTAAGAGTGCAACGGGAATTCCACTGTTAAATGCAGAGAAGAGGGCAGATAGGTGGAAAGAATACATTGAAAGCCTCTATGAGGGTGAAGATTTGTCTGATGTGATAGAAGAAGAAACAGGAGTCGATTTAGATGAGATAAAGGATCCAGTATTAGAATCGGAATTTAAAAGAGCTTTGGAGGACTTGCGGTCAAATAAGGCAAAAGGGATAGACAACATTCCATCAGAATTTCTAAAATCATTAGGGGAAGTGGCAACAAAACGACTATTCACGTTGGTGTGTAGAATATATGAGTCTGGCGACATACCATTTGACTTTCAGAAAAGCATCATTCACACAATTCCGAAGACGGCAAGAGCTAACAAGTGCGACAATATAAAATGGCGCAAGCTGTTCGAGATTCTTAAAAAAGTAGAGGTAAGCTATAGGGAGAGACGGGTCATATACAATATGTACAACAACCAAGAGGGAATAATAAGAGTGGACGATCAAGAACGAAGTGCTCCTGTTAAGAAAGGAGTAAGACAAGGCTGTAGCCTTTCGCCCCTACTCTTCAATCTGTACATCGAGGAAGCAATGATGGAAATAAACGAAAGGTTCAGGGGTGGAATTAAAATACAAGGTGAAAGGATATCAATGATACGATTCGCTGATGAAATTGCTATCCTGAGTGAAGAGAACTAAATGATGCTGCCTCAACCGGAATGAACAAGTACTGGTAAGATGGATCTGCTCGATGGCTGTTATGAACTTGTCTAATGAGTACGACGTGTATGGTTTGAGAGTAAATCGGAGAAAGACGAAGGTAATGAGAAGTAGTAGAAATGAGAACAGCGAGAAACTTAACATCAGGATTTATGATCACGAAGTCAATGAAGTTAAGGAATTTTGCTACCTAGGCAGTAAAATAACCAATGACGGACGGAGCAAGGAGGACATCAAAAGCAGACTCGCTATGGCAAAAAAGGCATTTCTGGCCAAGAGAAGTCTACTAATATCAAATACCGGCCCTAATTTGAGGAAGAAATTTCTGAGGATGTACGTCTGGAGTACAGCATTCTATGGTAGTGAAACATGGACTGTGGTAAAACCGGAACAGAAGAGAATCGAAGCATTTGAGATGTGGTGCCATAGACGAATGTTTAAAATAAGGTAAGGTTGAGGAGGTTCTACGCAGAATCGGAGAGGAAAGGAATATGTGGAAAACACTGATAAGGAGAAGGGACAGGATGATAGGTCATCTGCAAAGACATGAAGGAATGACTTCCATGGTACTAGAGGGAGCTGTAGAGGGCAAAAACTGTAGAGGAAGACAGAGATTGGAATACGTCAAGCAAATAATTGAGGACGTAGGTTGCAAGTGCTACTCTGAGATGAAGAGGTTAGCACAGGGGAGGAATTCGTGGCGAGCCGCATCAAACCAGTCAGTACACTGATGACCAAAAAAAAAAAAAAAAAAAAAAAAAAAACACAGTTTTCTCCAAGAAGAATTTGAAACCTGTGCCACCTTTGAGGTGGTGCAGTGGATAGCACACTGGACTCGCATTTTGCAGGACGACGGTTCAAACCCACGTCCGGCCCTGCTGAATTTAGTTTTACTTGATTTCTCTAAATTTTTTCAGGCAAGTGCTGTGATGGGACCTTTGAAACGCTACGGTACTTTATTAACCCGATGGAACTGATGACCTCGCTGTTTGATCCCATCCCCAAAATCAACAAACCAACCAAACTTGTGGCGTTAGTTGAGCGGAGCTTCACTGACGCCTCACTTTCAACATACTGCAGATACCAGCTCAACACTGTCTTCCAGACAGCGAGTGTCCGCCTTACACTGCAGTAACTTGTCTGCCGCTACAGCACCAGAATGTTAGATGAAAACGAAAATGCACTCATATGACAGTGCGATTTGGCTGGACTAAGTAAAGACTTGTTGGGTTTATCCTTATGGTTGTTCACCTACCGTCACTTTGGACGAGTCACTTTGTGGAGTGCCAGCTTTTTTTTCCTTTTCATCACTCTTCTGACTGGTTTGATGCGGCCCACCACGAATTCCTCTCCTGTGCTAACCTCTTCATCCCAGAGTAGCACTTGCAACCTACGTCCTCAATTATTTGCTGGATGTATTCCAATCTGTGTGTTCCCCGACAGTTTTTGCCTCTACAGCTCCCTCTAGTACCATGGAAGTCACTCCCTCATTTCTTAACAGATGTCCTATAATCCTGTCCCTTCTCCTTATCAGTGTTTGCAACATGTTCCTTTACTCTCCGATTCTGAGCAGAACCTCCTCATTTCTTAGCTTATCAGTCCACTTAATTTTCAACATTCGTTTGTAGCACCACATCTCAAATGTGCTAGCTGTACACATGAGTAAAGAAGTGGTCAAAACATTATCATGTCCTCAGCAGGATCTTCTTCTGCCTTGCAAGTTGCAAAGGGACATCCTCCTCTAGCATTACTTTTCCTCAACAGAAGTAGTTGATACCAGAAACATCTTCGAACTTTGAACACGTTAATATTATCTCAGCTGTTTTTGTAAAAAAAAAATTCACATGATTTTGTACACGAGGTGTTATATTTCAAACTAAAATCTGTAAAGGAAATTACTTTATTTTCCTTGTTAGAATCGATGTATATGTACGGTAAAAATCATTTTTTTGAAACATTTGAAATTACGAAATATTTGGCATGGTTAAAATTTCTATTATTAATTGCGCAATTTGGTGCTATTTATTTTGTTTATTTCTGTATTCATTTACAAAATAATAATATAAACTACTAGAAATTCGTTTGTCAAGAAAGATGCTAAACCCTTTGGAATATTGTTATTACCGCAGAGTGAAGCAGTACTGGGGCATTCCTGATGTGACCGGACTTTTTTTTATATTTTGGGAGAACCATGTAATTCCGGCTTTATTAATGTGAAAATTGGAAAGACAGTGTGATATTGAAAAATGTGAGAGAATAAATTATCGTGAAAACAAAAAATCTGCACAGGGAAAGTTAATTACGTCAATTGGAACCATGAGAACCTAAAACGTCAAAAATTTTAGCTTTAAGAATGAACCCCTAGACATGAAGAACTGGAACTAACTACGAGAAAAGAAGATAAATAAAACGTTTATTGTAAATCTTTTTCCTATCTTATTTTTGAAGAAAAGAGACTTTACCATCGACAGTAGTAGGGACATCAACAGATTCTGGGAGGGGGACATTACGACGTCCACCCATTTTTCGGCAGAGAACCACACCCACGCCAAACAAACCTTTTTCCCTCTTACAGTAAATAAAATAAAATGGTTCAAATGGCTCTGAGCACTATGGCACTTAACATCTGAGGTCATCAGTCCCCTAGAACTTAGAACTACTTAAACCTAACTAACCTAAGGACATCACACACATCCATGCCCGAGGCAGGATTCGAACCTGCGAGCGTAGCGGTCGCCCGATTCCAGACAGAAGCGCCTAGAACCGCTCGGCCACACCGGCCGGCAGAGTACAGAAGACTTCGTACTTTTAAATCTTAAGCGAAAAAATCCCAAATTTAACTACGTAAAATTTCTGTTCGATCACAGAAAACACATGCGACTGACGATTTATCGTTCACACAGTTCTTACCTGTGGGCTCAGCGGGCAGTAGTACATCTGTTATATTCGTATGACTCCGCTACCCATCTGGCAGTAAATACCTTCCCTAGCGTTCTCGCTTCCCACGCCAGGGTTCCCGGGTTCGATTCCCGGCGGGGTCAGGGATTTTCTCTGCCTCGTGATGACTGGGTGTTGTGTGATGTCCTTAGGTTAGTTAGGTTTACGTAGTTCTAAGTTCTAGGGGACTGATGACCATAGATATTAAGTCCCATAGTGCTCAGAGCCATTTTAACCATTTGAATACCTTCCCGACGAAGACAGTGGTGGTTATACTCGAAACTTCGGACTTTTGTAGAGAATTAATGTGACAAAGTATACAGAAAACGGTTTACACTGGCTGCCAACTGGTGCACACCAGACAGCTGAATGGTGGCTACACTGAGTCACAGCGCCAGAGATTGCACCAAAGAGTATTATTCAGCCGCCTCCACTGGCAGTTGCCGCTCAGAAGTTGGGGAGAACAGTAGTAGTTCTCAGGTAGGCGTGATCTGTGCTTGTTGAGACGTCGATAGAGTACTAGTTGTTCTGTTGGGCAAGACACCATATGTTATTCGATTGGGGATGTTGTAATGATCAAAGTGTGTTTTTCGTCAATATATATGAAGGTAAAGAAAATTTTTATTTTTATTTTAGACGTCCTAAATAACAATGCCTCTTGGTCACAGGTTCAGTCAACAAAGCATCTAGCTCGTGTTCTTGTAACTGACTGTAATTCTGGTTTCTATGTGAGATCATAGTATTTCTGGTTTCTTTTAATTGCTTCATTGTAAATGGCGTTTAAAGCATCATGTCGTATTGAGGAAGAACCGCGCCAGATGTGTACGTTGAATCACACTTCCACACACAGAACAGTTATACTTGTGCTTTGTTTTTTCGTAGCTTTTATAGTTGCTGGTGACTTAATTAATTAATTGTGTTAACACAAAGTTCCTTTCATTCTTTGTTGTTATTCTGTGCAGTCAGATTGCGTACTAATATTATTCGGGGCCAACCGGTTGCGAGACTGCGTAACCGGACAAAAAGCGACTAAAATTAAAATTATTACCATTTCATTTAATTAAGCCCCCATGCACAGCTTAACCTTATATTATATGAAAACTCATAAACCATGTAATAAAAAGTATCTGGACACCTGGCTGAAAATGACTAACCAGTTCGTGGCGGCCTCCATCGGTAGTGCTGTAATCCAAAATGGTGTTGGTCTACCCTTAGCCTTGACGACAGCTTCCACTTCCACGTTCAGTCAGCTGCTGGGAGGTTTCTTGGGGAATGGCAGCCCATTCTTCACTGAGTGCTGCACTGAGGACAGGTATCGATGTCGGTCGGTGAGGCCTGGCACGAAGTCGGCGTTCGAAAACATCCCAAAGACGTTCTACAGGATTCAGGTCAGCACTGTGTGCAGGCCAGCCCATCACGGGGATGTTATTGTCGTGTAACCACTCCGCCACAGGACGTGCATTATGAACAGGTGCTCGATAGTGTTGAAAAATGCAATCTCCTTCCCCGACTTGCTCTTCAACAGTGGGAAGCAAGAAGGTGCTAAAAACATCAATGTAGGCCAGTGCTGTGATGAGGCCACGCAAAACAACGAGTGCAAGTCTCCTCTATGACAAAAACACAACCACACCATACTGACAGATGTCGTTCACTGGGCATTCTCCTTACCCACAACAGCAACCGGATCGCCACATTGCGTACCGTGATTCGTCACTCCACACAACCTTTTCCCAGTGGTCAATCGCCCAATGTCTACGCCCATTACACCAAGCGAGGCGTCTTTTGGCTTTTGCTGACGTGATGTATGGCTTATAAGCAGCCACTCGACCATGAAATCCATATTTCCTCACCTCCCGCCTAACTGTCATAGTACTTCCAGTGGAACCTGATGCAGTTTGGAATTCCTGTGTGACGGTCTAGATAGATGTCTGCCTATTACACATTACGACCCTCTTCAACTGTCAGCGGTGTCCTTCAGTCAAAAAAATGGTTCAAATGGTTCTGAGCACTATGGGACTCAAAATCTTAGGTCATAAGTCCCCTAGAACTTAGAACTACTTAAACCTAACTAACGTAAGGACATCACACACACCCATGCCCGAGGCAGGATTCGAACCTACGACCGTAGCAGTGCCGCGGTTCCGGACTGCAGCGCCAGAACCGCACGGCCACCGCGGCCGGCGTCCTTCAGTCGACAGACGAGGTCGGCCTGTACGCTTTTGTGCTGTACGTCTGCACTTCACTTTCACATCGGAAACCGTGGACCTAGGGATGTTTAAGAGCGTGGAAATATCACGTAGAGCGTATGACACAAGTGATACCAGTCATCTGACCACGTTCGAAGTCCGTGAGTTCCGCGTAGCGCCCCATTCTGCTCTCTCACGATGGCTAATGACTACTGAGGTCGCTGATATAGAGTATCTGGCAGTAGATGGCAGCACAATAAACTTAATATAAAAAACGTATGTTTTGGGGGGTGTCCAAATACTTTTGATCACATAGTGTATTATACAGTTCTGAACTAAGCAAAGTAAGAACCATACACTCGGCGACACTCCATGTGTGAAGTTCTTGGACATCGAGATGTATAATAAACGTGATGGCACCAGCATGTGTAGAAGTTTACCAAAAAGCGCAGTTCTACAAAGAATGCTTACTCATTCTATTGACTTCTCGACACCATTCTGCAATGGTGACGGCAATGAGGACACTAATATTGGCTTGGAAGGTCGCTTCTGACACAGAATTGTTTGTGCAGGAATTTTGGGTTTAGTTCAACCAGTAACGTAGGAGAGTAGAGCCAGGAGAGCTAATTCAGTAGTCGGCATCCGGCAGTATCTGTGGTCACCTCGGCTGCGGTGTGCTACCTCAGCATAACTTGTCTGAGGCATATGTGGCCCTGCACCAACCACTGCTCGTAATAGGTTGCTGATACAGCAGTGTCTGGAGGGCAGCCTTGCTGATACGAGGATGTCGTCAGGTGTCCAGTGGCGGGTGTATGCTGGACTGCTGTTGACAAATCACAAAAGCTGGTGAGACTTGCAGGCGCCCCATGGTGAACCCAGGACCCTCAGAATCGAATGGAATGTCAGACTACGACACCCTAGACGTAGCCTCCACTCGGAGACACCAACTTGAGACCTGGAACCATCAGGTCTAGCTGCAGTGACGTAGCGAGTTGGAAGCTCCTCGGCCACACATTCATGTAGAGGCTGTCATGGCGTCGGCTGAAGTCAGAAGTCCAGGACCCAGTCGAATCACAAGCGTTGCCACTGGTTGAGCGGTGGGTCAACTATGTTGTTACCTAGGGCTGCCTCCTACCACATAGGTGGCTGCAGAAATGCATATGGTAACTCAGTCCACGGTTACAGCATCAGACGGTTGTACTGAAAAGAGCTGCTCAGCAGTATTCTGGCACTTGGTGGCAGGATAAAATACTCAGCTTTTCTGCAAGGCATTCAACGGATTGTGAAGTCTGGATGACACAACAATATATTGCACACTTTCTGTCAATACTGTCCTAAGACATGATCTTCTGGAGCAAAACACCTAAGATGAAAAAAATATCTATTTCACACGGCCATACAATGAAAATATTATGTGAAGTTTACAACTGAACATGATGCAAAAGACTTTTCTGGAGACGTCATTTATACGCTTATGACACTACTAATAGCTACTAATGATGTTTGTGATTAAGACAACAGCAGGAAATTCTCCTACCAAATGAGTTGCACACATGATTCACGACCAATCCTCACAGGTGAGTTAAAATACACATTGAGGTGAAAAAAAAAGTCGTGGGTTAGCGATATGCAAATATACAGATGGAGGTAATATCACGCACACAAGATATAAAAGGGCAGTACATTGGCGGAGCTGTCACATATACTCATGCATTCATGTGAAAAGGTTTCAAACGTGATTATGGCCGCACGACGGGAAGTAACAGACTTTGAATGCTAGTTGCAGCTAGATGCATGGAACACCTATATCGGAAATATTAAGGGAACTGAATATTCCGACATCCAAAGTGGCAAGTCTGTGTGGAGAATACCAGATTTTATGCATTAACTCTCAAGACGGACAATGCAGTGGCTGAGGTTCTTCACTTAACGATCGAGAGCAGCGGCGCTTCCGTAGAGTTGTCAGTGCTAACAGACAAGCAACACTGCACAAAATAACTGCAGAAATAAAGGTGGTATTTACGACGAAGGTATCCGCCAGGACAGTCCGGCGAAATTCGGCGTAAGGGGCTTTGGCAGCAGACAACCGACGCGAGTGCCTCTGCTAACAGCACGACGTCTTCCGCAGCGCCTCTCCTGGGCTTGTGACCCTATAGATTGGATAGATTGGACCCTAAATGGTTGTAAAACCGTGACCTGGACAAATTAGTCCGGATTTCAGATGGTGAAAGCTGATGTTAGTGTACGAGTGTGGCACAGACCCCTCGAAGCCACGGACCCAAATTGTCAACAAGGCACTGTGCAAGCTGGTGGTGGCTCCAGAATGGTGTGGCCTGTGTTTACGTGGAATGAACTGCGTCCTCTGGTCCAACTGAGCCGATCATGGACTGGAAATGCCGGCCGCTGTGGCCGAGCGGTTCTAGGCGCTTCAGTCCTGAACCGCGCTGCTGCTACGGTCGCAGGTTCGAATCCTGGCTTGGGCATGAATGCGTGTGATGTCCTTCGGTTGGTTAGGTTTAAATAGTTCTAAGTTAGAGAATTGATGACCTCAGACGTTAAGTCCCATAGTGCTCAGAGCCATTTGAACCATTTTTTTGATGGACTTCGTAAGTGAACGAGTGAAGACATCTAAAACGCGATCGATGTTTCCCTCGGATGTTCTTGCTCGCCCGCTTCTCCCTTTATCCAACACTGTCCCTGTCTCCATAAATTTTTTGTGCCATGTACGGACCGAAGGACGCATGGTGGATCCATACTTCGTTCTGAAGTTTCGTTGAGTCTCAACATCCGACTGGAAATTATTATATTCGGCTACTTGGAGACCATCTGCGGCCTTTAATGAACTTCATGTTCGCAGACGCTGATGGAATTTTTATGGATGACAGTGCGCGATGCCAGAATATTCTGGACAGTTGACGCAAATGATCTGGCTACCCGGATCGTTTGACACGAATACTATCGAAAATTTATGGGACATAATCGAGAGGTCAGTTCGTGCACAAAATGTTTCACCGGCCGCATTTTCGCAATTATGCACAACTATAGAAAAAGCTTGGCTGAATATTTCTGCAAGGGGCTTCCAACGACTTGTTGAGGCCATACCACATCGAACTGCTCCACTGTGGCGGGCAAAATCAGAGCCGACACCATATTAGGAGATGCCCCACGACATCGGAAATAACGACTGAGAATGGATAAGCCATTTCTACAAGACGGTCTTTCTTCCATAAGAGTCCAGCAAGGTAATCATCAGAAGTTCTGTGAAGTTTGACAAGAGGAAGAGAACAAGTGGTGGAAGTGAAATTGTAATGTCGGGTCGTGAATCGTACCTCTCTAGCTCTGTTAGTAGGAGTTCTTCCTGTGGAATGAACAACGCTGGCCTAGGCACTCCTCATAGAGCTTCACTTCATCTACATCAGCATTTACGTAGATACTCTGCAAGCCACCGCACGGTGCGTGGCGGAGGGAACCCTGTTCCACTACTAGTCATTTCCTTTTCCTGTTCCACTCGCAAATAGAGCGACGGAAAAACGACCGGCTGTATGGTTCCGTACGAGCCTTAAGGGGACATTGTACGTGAAATTCATTTAAATTTGACATTTTCTGTTTTCTACTCCATAATGTACTTTGGAATTTCCTGAATTTTTTGATATATAATACATTGAAATCAGACAATTGTGAGGCCTTCAAATAATATTTTGAATGAAACTTCCTGGCAGATTAAAACTGTGTGCCCGACCGAGACTCGAACTCGGTCGGGCACACAGTTTTAATCTGCCAGGAAGTTTCATATCAGCGCACATTCCGCTGCAGAGTGAAAATCTCATTCTGGAAATATTTTGAATGTTGATGTGTGACTGTCAAATTTCGCGGCTACGAATATACCGCCACAGGTGAGCAGTCGTATCTTGGGAACTACAAAGTCTAGAAGGCTGTGAATTGCTTTGTTTTTGTGCCTACTGCTACGTCTCAGAAGCTGGCATTACGAATAAACAAATCAGTCCTAGGTTTCTGATACTAGTTTTCGTTGAAAGTGGTGTGATCATTGGCTATTTTTGTAGTAAGTTAACTTCTCTTGTTCTTTATACTTAAATAAAACGACTAAGCCTAAAAGTAATTTCAAGAAACGCAAACTTTTGGGTAACAGATATATGAGACCTGCATTTTCTTCTGAAGTACTTGAAAACACGTGTGCTAGCAGTGAAGGAAACCATGTTTCTGAAGTAACCACGCCCCCTAGTGCATCGAAGAGGAAAGTAACTTTAGGAACGGCTGACAGTGGTAAAATTAATGATATTATAGACAATGTCATTATTGATCAGCAAATCCTTGCACAAGTTCTTTCTGAAACTGTCTCTTGCCTTCTTTGTGGTGGTGAAGTTAAACTTTATGAGGATATTGGAGCTAGAATAGGTGTTGTGTCTAAATTAATTATTAAATGTCAGAAGTGCAAAAACGAAGAAGCATTTCATACTTCATCAAAGTGTTCACATAATGAACTGTATGAAACTAATGTGGACTGTTATATGGCCTTAGATACATTGGTGAAGTTGCAAGGGCTGGTAATGTTCTCTGCACTATGTTGAATTTACCAAAATATAGATATACGAAGTATGTAACAGCAATTGGGGACTCTCTAAATGCTGTGGCTGAAGATTCAATGCGTGCTGCTACATCAGAAGCTGTTGTACAAAATGAGGGAGACAGAGACATCAGCACTGCTGTGGATAGATCCTGGCAAGAGCGTGGTTTTAGTTCTAAAAATGGTTTTACGTCTGCAATAAGTATTGACTCTGGGAAACTTTTGGATTTTGAATTTCTCAGTAAGTACTGCCAAGGTTGTACACTGAACCTGAAGAACAGATAACTTCATAAGCAGCAGTGTATGAAAAATTATGATGACACCACAAGTGGAGGAGTCGTAGTAAAAACAGTAGTTAACATTTTCCAGCATTCGCAGAATGAGAGAGGTGTCAGATATGTGAATTATTTAGGTGATGGAGATGGCAAGACTTTCATTGCAGTACAAAACAGTAAGCCACATGATGTTCCTATACAAAAACCTGAGTGTGTAGGACATGTCAGGAAAAGAAAGGAACACGTCTGCATAACCTAAAAACCAAGCTGGGTAACACAAAATTGTCTGATGGCAAAACAATAAAATGTGCTGTAAGACTAACGGATTAAGTTATTGATGAATATTATGGGATGGCCATTAGAGGTAACTGTGACAGTTTAGAGAAGATGAAAAGAGCTGTGTGGAGCACTTTCTTTCGTCTAATACTAACCAATGAAAAGCCATGTCATGCTTTGTGTCCACCACCACCAAACACCTAGTGTAAATATAGGCAAGGTGAATTTTCTGGCAAGCTGCATGAATTTACACATAAACATTCTCTTCCTTTGGCAGTAATGGAGGCAATGAAACCTACACTACTGGCCTTTAAAATTGCTACACCTAGAAGAAATGCAGATGATGAACAGGTATTAATTGGACAAATGTATTATACTAGAACTGACATGTTATTACATTTTCACGCAATCTGGGTGCATAGATTCTGGGAAATCAGTACCCAGAACAACCACCTCTGGCCGTAATAGCGGCCTTGATACGCCTGGGCATTGAGTCAAACAGAGATTGGATGGCGTGTACAGGTACAGCTGCCCACGGAGCTTCAACACAATACCACAGTTCATCAAGAATAGTTGCTCGGTCACCATTGACCAGACGTTTTCAATTGGTGGGAGATCTGCTTGCCAAGGCAGCAGTCGAACATTTTCTGTACCCAGAAAGGCCCGTACTGCATTACTGATTATAATCCATCTCAAAAACCATCAACGTAAAACTTTGCAAAAATTTTATTGTTGTCAAGAAAAAGTGTAACTATGAATTATGTAACTTCAGTCAAATTAATTAACGAATAACGTAAGCTTTGCTATTAAAGAATAACGTCAGCTTTGGTAATAAATACAACCAGTTATTATGACAGCCCACCAGCAGTTAATAGAGTATAGTAAACCAGAGTAAGTATATTCATGTCGCAGTTCGAGGTAGCAGTCAGATGGCGATCCAGTAACAGCGAAAAAGGTAAGGAACAGTTTTGGGTTATTGCATATAACGACTGAGGGCCACGACGACGACACATTCTATGTTTCGTCGAAATAATCATAAAATCACTTTTAATAAGCAGCAATTAAATTTGTATGCGAAGATGGAGAAAGAGAATAAATTTCAAAGGGAAGATTTCATTTGTTATTATTAAGCAAGAGATAGAAATCCTAAGGAAAGGATTCATAGGTTAATGTAGAAGGGAATAAAAGAGATGTTTGTTATTATTAAGCAAGAAATATCCTAAGGAAAGGTTTCATGGGTTACTGTAGAACGGAACAAAAGAGATATAGAGGAGACGGGAAGGTTTCAGCATTAACCTACATTTCCCCACATTTACGACTAGCTGTCATTCGTCACACCAACTGGAAGTTTTATCTATGTCGTCTTCCACACAGGCACTCAACTTCGACACCACCGCAATCGATGGTCCACTTACGGCTGAGCAAAGGAACGCTCGGCCCAGTTTGCAGTATTCGATCAAGACGACAATATTGTCTCAAATAGGAAACCAGTGTGTTATGCTACTTTGTCAGAACTTCAATGTGAACATTATGTCATTTATACTTCAAGCGAAGAGTCTGGTAATGTTGTCTGTATCAAGTGGTACTTTAATAACGAGACAGTTGTAAATACTCAGAACATTCCTATGGATATAGATTGTGCCAAGTTAAGCGCGTATTCCTATCTATATTGTACTAAAAAGAAGTGATAAATTATGTGGCATAGTTTTACTCAATCTTCTCCCGGAGAAATCCAAAGAAACCGTCGTTGTTCCAGCGAGTGTATTTTCGTCCTGCCCAATAGGGAAGGTGCTGGGTTCGAGCACCTGTCCAGAAGACAGTTTCTGTCGGCCAAGAAGTTTCAAGATATTCGCTGTTTACCAACTGAGTGGTGTCTTCGTCGTCACAATGCGAGATGCCGTCATGATACACGGCAAGAATGTGCACATCGCACTGTGACCTTTTGACCAGATTGCGCACGTAAAAGCACCGAGAGCGAATAGGAACCGCCAGTGTGCGCTTAATGCCCGTCGGTGTAGCAGCTGCTGCATTATCTGCCATGGGAGTAGCGAGCCAACAAAAGCGGCTTTAACGCGGATATCCGCGCGCAGCACCTCAGCCGCAAGTTGGCCGCGGATTACCAGAGTGCGCTCTGCATCGCTGCATTTATTTGGCTCGCAATTGCCGATAGCGCGGTGCCCTTTCCTGCAAATGGAAACCCATCGCTTCCAAAGCTGATACTTTACGTATTCCACCGCTGCTCTGTTGTTTTGGTCAACAAAGGGTACAGAGCGCGAGACCCGCTGATGCTAGCTGAATTTCCGCCTGTTGCCTCGTTTGTTGTGAGATAAAAAGTAGATCACGTAGGGGAGGTATTGCGACTCCTACAAGTGTTGTCATTATGAAGAAACGCAGAAGTTCTTATCTTCTCCCTTACGAACTCTGCTTTCGGGAAAACATTCTAAATAAAACATTTGACATATCTAGCTCACGAACATACGAAGGGGCTCAAAAAAAGTCATGCGTCTTTTTGCAGATAAGCGTTCGCTTAATCTACGAATTTGATGTATACTTTTGTTGGTAAAGCATTCTCTTCGGAAAAGAGAATGCTTTATTACCCTCCGTCTAGAGGAAGACGTCCTTTTGAACGTACAGGGTGATCGATAGAAGTGAAACAACCCTTCTAAAACAAAAACAGGTTGATAAACAGAAATTTATATTAGTTTTATGTGAGAGAGAGAAATCTGTGAAGCTATTTTGAAAGGCGCCGTATTTGATGAAACTCGCATCTTTCAAATGGAAAGTGCGCCTTTTGACATATCAAACAAGTAACAGAATTCCGCGAGAAAAACAATATCAGCACAGCTTTATTCATTATCGAGTTACGACTGATGTTTCTTCCTTACAGATGGGGGACACGTTTACCGGAGAGGATTTCTGAAGTGACGCGACAAGGTCACACTAAGCAAGAACGGACTCTCATGCAGACAAAGACAGTAATCATTTCATTAGCAAGAATGTGAAAGAGACACTTTTCTCCAAACCGCAAGGTCTGCATATAGTTCAGTCAAAGAAACACAAGACTTCTTGGATCAGGTGGAGATATGTCAAAGTGTTTTATATCTGTATAACTACAGACAGGTTCGAAATTATAGTTTAGTAGAGGAATGCTGTTGCTGTGAACCGAACAGTATATGTTCTACGTCCAAACGGAGCACAGTTTGGACTGCTGTCCAGAATTCACAAACACAGAAAAATTATAAATGTAGACTGGCAATGGCAAGGAAAGCGTTTCTGAAGAAGAGAAATTTGTTAACATTGAGTATAGAGTGTCGCCCTAACCGCCGTCTGCTTCACGTCTGCTGTGCAGCGAGCTACCTTAATTTAAGTATTAAAAGTATTTCTCTTACTTGTCACTTCTTCCATGTGTTTTTATTTGTCGAGTGCTATTAATAGTGTTCCATAGATTTCGTGTTTGTTTTGAATACAGTCAGAGAGAGTCCCTTTAGTCAGCCATAGTGCTAGTAGTGCTAGTGTTTGTTTTCAATACAGTCCAGAGACAGGTAGTGCTATTTTCATTGTTTTATACAAGAAGTGGTTAGCAATCACAGTTTAGTCAATAATCAGACGCCTTTAGTGAATTAGCAGTCTAGTTAAAAGTTGATCAAGTCTCTTCAGTAAATTGATTCCTTAGAATGGATAGGATGTGTGACTGCTGTGTACGGACGCAGGAGGAGCTGGCCACTCTTCGCGAACAGCTGAGTGTGTTGATGGCCGCGATCAGCTGTCTTTCAGGCTGCTGCCTCGGAGTGTAGCGGCAATGGGGAGTCTGGTGCGTCGCAAGGTACACCCCAGGTGTTACATGCTTCACCCACTGTCCCTGCTGTCGAGACATCTTCGCGGTTACCGGGCGCAGTTGGGCCACCCTCTCCCCAAGGGGAGTGGCGGGTGCAGCGGCGTTCGCGGCGCACGAGGCGGAGGGTCAATGTGGAGGCTGGCCGTGTGGCATCGCCCGCTCTGCCTGTGAGTGGACATGTGGCTGCTTCTTCAGCAAGGTCCGAGCAGGCACACGAGGGGTGGGGTTTATTAGTTATTTGGAGCTCTAACGTTAGGCGGGTGATGGAACCCCTTAGGGAAATAACGGAAAGGTCGGGGAAGAACGCCAGTGTTCACTCTGTCTGCTTGCCGGGGGGTCTCATCCGAGATGTGGAGGAGGCCCTACCAGCGGCGATAGAGAGCACTGGGTGCACCCGACTGCAAATTGTTGCTCATGTCGGCACCAATGACTCCTGCCGTCTGGGTTCAGAGGTCATCCTCAGTTCGTACAGGCGGTTGGCGGAATTGGTGAAGGCGGAAAGCCTCGCTCACGGAGTGGAATCAGAGCTAACTATTTGTAGTATCGTTCCCAGAACCGATCGCGGTCCTCTGGTCTGGAGCCGAGTGGAAGGCTTAAACCAGAGGCTCAGACGATTCTTCGGAGAGCTGGGGTGCAAATTTCTCGACCTCCGCTATCGGGTGGAGAAATGTAGGGTCCCCCTGAATAGGTCAGGCGTGCACTACACGCCGGAAGCGGCTACAAGGGTAGCGGAGTACGTGTGGAGTGCACATGTTTTTTTTTTTTTTTTTTTTTTTTTTTTTTTTTAGGTTAGAGCATTCCCTCCCTAAGCCCGACAAGACGCGGCAAGGCAGGAGTAGGCAAAATGCAACAGGGAATAACAATATTAATGTGCTAATAGTAAACTGCAGGAGCGTCTATAGAAAGGTCCCAGAACTGCTCTCACTAATAAACGGTCACAACGCCCATATAGTACTAGGGACAGAAAGTTGGCTGAAACCATACGTAAACAGTAATGAAATCCTAAACTCAGATTGGAATGTATACCGCAGAGACAGGCTGGACAGTGAAAGGGGAGGCGAGTTTATAGCGATAAGAAGTGCAATAGTTTCGAAGGAAATTCACGGAGATCCGAATTGTGAAATGATTTGGGTGAAGGTCACGGTTAAAGCAGGCTCAGACATGGTAACTGGATGTCTCTATAGGCCCCCGTGCTCAGCAGCTGTTGTGGCTGAGCACCTGAAGAATAATTTGGAAAATATTTCGAGTAGATTTCCCCACCATGTTATAGTTCCGAGTGGGGATTTTAATTTGCCGGATATAGACTGGGAGACTCAAACTTTCATAACGGGTGGTAGGGAAAAAGAATCCAGTGAAATTTTTTAAGTGCTTTATCTAAAAACTACCTTGAGCAGTTAAACTGAGAACCGACTCGTGGCGATAACATATTAGACCTTCTGTTGACAAACAGACCCGAACTATTTGAATCAGTTAATGCAGAACAGGGAATCAGCGATCATAAAGCGGTTACTGCATCGATGATTTCAGCCGTAAATAGAAATATTAAAAAACGTAGGAAGATTTTTCTGTCAAAGTGACAAAAAGCAGAGTACTTGATGGCTCAACACAAAAGTTTTGTCTCAAGCACAGATAGTGTTGAGGATCAGTGGACAAAGTTCAAAACCATCGTACAATATGCGTTAGATGAGTATGTGCCAAGCAAGATCATAAGAGATGGAAAAGAGCCACCGTGGTACAACAACCGAGTTAGAAAACTGCTGCGGAAGCAAAGGGAACTTCACAGCAAAAATAAACATAGCCAAAGCCTTGCAGACAAACAAAAATTACGCGAAGCGAAATGTAGTGTGAGGTGGGCTATGCGAGAGGCTTTCAATGAATTCGAAAGTAAAGTTCTATGTACTGACTTGGCAGAAAATCCTAAGAAATTTTGGTCCTATGTCAAAGCGGTAGGTGGATCAAAACAAAATGTCCAGACACTCTGTGACCAAAATGGTACTGAAACAGAGGATGACAGACTACAGGCCGAAATACTAAATGTCTTCTTCAAAAGCTGTTTCACAGAGGAAGAATGCACTGTAGTTCCTTCTCTAGATTGTCGCACAGGTGACAAAATGGTAGATATCGAAATAGACGACAGAGGGATAGAAAAACAATTAAAATCCCTCAAAAGAGGAAAGGCCGCTAGACCTGATGGGATACCAGTTCGATTTTACACAGAGTACGCGAAAAAACTTGCCCCCCTTCTTGCAGCGGTGTACCGTAGGTCTCTAGAAGAGTGTAGCGTTCCAAAGGATTGGTAAAGGGCACAGGTCATCCCCTTTTTCAAGAAGGGACGTCGAACAGATGTGCAGAACTTTAGGCCTATATCTCTAACGTCGATCAGTTGTAGAATGTTGGAACACGTATTATGTTCGAGTATAATGACTTTTCTGGAGACTAGAAATCTACTCTGTAGGAATCAGTATGGGTTTCGAAAAAAACGGTCGTGTGAAACCCAGCTCGCGCTAGTCGTCCACGAGACTCAGTGGGCCGTAGACACGGGTTCACAGGTAGATGCCGTGTTTCTTGACTTCCGCAAGGCGTTTGACACAGTTCCCCACAGTCGTTTAATGAACAAAGTAAGAGCATACGGACTATCAGACCAATTGTGTGATTGGATTGAGGAGTTCCTAGATAACAGAACGCAGCATGTCATTCTCAATGGAGAGAAGTCTTCCGATGTAAGAGTGATTTCAGGTGTGCCGCAGAGGAGAGTCATAGGACCGTTGCTATTCACAGTATACATAAATGACCTTGTGGATGACATCGGAAGTTCACGGAGGCTTTTTGCAGATGATGCAGTGGTGTATCGAGAGGTTGCAACAATGAAAAATTGTAGTGAAATGCAGGAGGATCTGCAGCGAATTGACGCATGGTGCAGGGAATGGCAATTGTATCTCAATGTAGACAAGTGTAATGTGCTGCGAATACATAGAAAGATAGATCCCTTATCATTTTGCTACAAAATAGCAGGTCAGCAACTGGAAGCACTTAATTCCATAAATTATCTGGGAGTACGCATTAGGAGTGATTTAAAATGGAATGATCATATAAAGTTGATCGTCGGTAAAGCAGATGCCAGACTAAGATTCATGGGAAGAATCCTAAGTAAATGCAATCCGGAAACAAAGGAAGTAGGTTACAGTACATTTGTTCGCCCACTGCTTGAATACTGCTCAACAGTGTGGGATCCGTACCAGATAGGGTTGATAGAAGAGATAGAGAAGATCCAACGGAGAGCAGCGCGCTTCGTTACAGGATCATTTAGTAATCGCGAAAGCGTTACGGAGATGATAGATGAACTCCATTGGAAGGCTCTGCAGGAGAGACGCTCAGTAGCTCGGTACGAGCTTTTGTTGAAGTTTCGAGAACATACCTTTACCGAAGAGTCAAGCAGTATATTGCTCCCTCCTACGTATATCTCGCGAAGCGACCATGAGGATAAAATCAGAGAGATTAGAGCCCACACAGAAGCATACCGACAATCCTTCTTCCCACGAACAATACGAGACTGGAATAGAAGGGAGAACCGATAGAGGTACTCAGGATACCCTCCGCCACACACCGTCAGGTGGCTTGCGGAGTATGGATGTAGATGTAGTAGATATAGGTTTAAGTGTCAGGAATGCGTTTCTGAAAGTATTTCTATGGAGTGTGGCCATGTATGGAAGTGAAACATGGACGATAAATAGTTTGGACAAGAAGAAAATAGAAGCTTTCTAAATGTGGTGCTACAGAAGAATGCTGAAGATTAGGTGGGTAGATCACATAACTAATGAGCAGGTATTGAATAGAATTGGGGAGGAGTTTGTGGCACAACTTGACTAGAAGAAGGTATCGGTTGGTAGGACATGTTCTGAGACATCGAGGGATCACCAATTTAGTATTGGAGGGCACCGTGGAGGGTAAAAATCGTAGAGAGAGGCCAAGAGATGAATACAGTAAGCAGATTCAGAAGGATGTAGGCTGCAGTAGGTACTGGGAGATGAAGGAGCTTGTACAGGATAGGGTAGCAGGAAGAGCTGCATCCGATCAGTCTCTGGACTAAAGACCACCAAACAACAATAGAAAGAAATCTAAGACCGCTGGAAACAAGGTCATGGCGCTGGATTCCTTAGAGGCCAAAGTCACTGAGCATATGCTGGTGGTAGACTGCTGGTGGGTCGTGAGGGTTCCGAAAGTGATGGTGCTCAGAAGGGTGAGTCAGCTTCTACTGCCTTGGCTGTGGGCGTGGGTGTACCGAACTCATGATATAACATAAAGGCTATGACGGGTACAGGCATTTCTTTTTCCTCCATCGTCGGACGCGTACAGAAAACCTTGCCCATCAGTGGGCAAGGGCAGAAACAATAAACCTGCTATTATGACGACACATATGGAATATGTGCACGAAGTGCCAAGCAATGCTGCAAGCCAAGTGGGGGCAAACGAGCGCTCTGCCTCCTGTCTGATTTAAGGCTCCCGCACTTGACTTCATGCAAAGCGAGTAATGGCACCTCACTTGACAAGCTGCAAGCGGCTACAGTGAGCCGAAGGCGAAGGTCTGAAAGCGTATCGCTTTTGCTTCTGGAACAGCCCCGGACCTACGATGTTTCGGATCTGGGGCAAAAACTTTATAGTCACGTCCCACCCCCTCCCCGCCCTCGAGCGTTTGAGACCGAATGAAAGGAAATAGGCCTATCTGATATTTCAGCAATTGTGAGACACGCCAGCCAAATAAACGAAACTGTTTTGGCACAGATGGTCATTTTTATCTACCTCATTTACATAAATAACACTACACAATATAATTTACGAAGTACCAATATCAAATGCTATTAGGTCTACCACAAGCAAAAAGTTTTATGTTACGAAATAGTTTCAAATTTCATTCGTACACTCCAGCTCCTTAAGCATGAGATCGAAAAATAGTTGTACGAAATTTTTATGCACATTTGGAATCGTCATATTCTTCCACATAATTTGTGTGATATCCTTCGTTGTGACAATGCGGTTCTAGGCGCATCAGTCCGGAACCGCGCGACTGCTACGTCGCAGGTTCGAATCCTGCCTCGGGTATGAATGTGTGTGATGTCCTTAGGTTAGTTAGGTTTAAGTAGTTCTAAGTTCTAGGGGACTGATGAACTCCGATGTTAAGTCCCATAGTGCTCAGAGCCGTTTGAACCATCTTCTCCTTCCTCATTCTAAGAAACAATCTTGTCGTCAATAATTCTGTAACCATTCCTGCCACTGTGAAAAGTTATTATCCACTTAACTGCACGAATCCTGCCAGAATCACCAGTTTGTTATCGTGCGTTTATTCTCCGGTTAGGCATTATTATGTGTTCGTACAACGCGTTGTCCGCGCTATACTGAGAATAGAATGTTAAGCGAGTGCTAACCGGGGACAGTACAACACAGTAGTGTAGCGATCTGGCAAAACTATTCCCAAATTTTCATGTACTTGGATACAGCGAGAAAATTAATATGTAATACTTCTAACCTGTTTTTTTCTCTCCAGAATGAGATTTTCACTCTGCAGCGGAGTGTGCGCTGATATGAAACTTCCTGACAGATTAGAACTGTGTGTCGGATCGAGACTCGAACTCGGGACCTTTGCCTTTCATGGGCAAGTGCTCTACGAACTGAGCTACCCAATCACGACTCACAACCCCTCCTCACAGCTTCAATTCTGCCAGTACGTCTCCTACCTTCTAAACTTCACAGAAGCTCTTCTGCAAACCGTTCAGAACTAGCACTTCTGGAAGAAAAGATGTTGCGGAGACATGGCTTAGCCATAGCCTAGGGGATGCTTCCAGACTGAGAGTTTCACTCTGCTGCGGAGTGTGCGCTGTTTTTTCCTGTTGGTCATTTGTTTCCAGACCGCTGGTCTAAATCTATGGATTTCGCTATAAGAATGCTGATCACTCGCACACCCAATCGATCACATAAAGAAACAGCGACTGGAATTCCCCCGTTCGGATTTATTCGGCTCAGCTCGTATAAGCCCGTCCCTTTTTATCTGTGGGGAAGCTTTTTTTTTATATCTAGATGTGACGGGTATCCCCCTGGCAGAGACTCATGTATACTGTGCACCCATTCAAAATCAACTTGTGATTCGTTAAGAAATCAACTTAGAATATGTTCAAAAATCAAAAACCAGCAGGAATTTGTTTCAAAATCACATGAAAAATTGATAGACCAATGTGCGGCGGATGCTACGCACTTTGTGAAACAAGTTTCGGCAGATACCCCGATCTGCCCCCCCCCCCCCCCCCCGTCCGTCCCTCCTAGATGCAGACCTAGTCTGCAAGAATGGCCTCCCTTATGAAGGAGTACTGAGGATGGTTTGATGAAATTCTTCCATCGTTTTGTTAGCTACCTATAGTCTTGAGAATAGCTGCAGCAAGTCTACACCATTAATGATCTGTCTAATATATTCATACGTAGATCGACCCAGCGAATCTTTCATTTCACCTCCTGCTTCACGTCCCCCCCCCCCCCCTCCCCCTCAGAACACTCCCGGCTGCGAACCATATCGTCTGTTCAGTTAATTACGTTGTAACACTATCACAACAGACAGAAGAATGAATTTTCGAAATATCGTCTGCCACAATATCTACACAGGGACGCACAATGATGCTACGTATGATTTAATGATTTACGTATGAAAGTCTATTGCGTCCCCAACTGCCCCCCCCCCCTCTTCGTAATTGAATTCTAGCCACTTTGTTTACGTCGCGTCTTGTAGATGTTGCTCCAATTGGTTTCTTTGCGTCGGTAGCGACTTCAAATGCTTGTACAATAAACAGTGCATAATAATGTGACAAGTAGAGAGGTTTAAATGCTGAACCATTATGATACTCGTTACATGTTAGGATGTCAACTAATTTTGTCTTATTTGTCCAATTAAAAATTTTTTATTGATGTTGTGGTCTTCAGTCCTGATACTGGTTTGATGCAGATCTCCATGCTACTCCATCCTGTGCAAGCTTCTTCATCTCCCAGTACCTACTGCAGCCTACATCCTTCTGAATCTGCTTACTGTATTCATCTCTTGGTCACTCTCTACGATTTTTACCCTCCACGCTGCCCTCCAATACTAAATTGGTGATCCCTCGATGTCTCAGAACACGTCCTACCAACCGACTTCTTCTTCTAGTCAAGTTGTGCCACAAACTCCTCTTCTCCCCAATTCTATTCAATACCTGTTCATTAGTTATGTGATCTACCCATCTAATCTTCAGCATTCTTCTGTAGCATCACATTTCGAATGCTTCTATTCTCTTCTTGTCCAAACTATTTATCGTCCATGTTTCACTTCCATACATGGCCACACTCCATACAAATACTTTCAGAAACGACTTCCTGACATTTAAATCTATACTCGACGTTAGCAAATTTTTCTTCTTCAGAAACGCTTTCCTTCCATTGCCAGTCTACATTTCATATCCGCTCAACTTTTACCATCATCAGTTATTTTGCTCCCCAAATAGCAAAACTCCTTTACTACTTTAAGTGTCTCATTTCCTAATCTAATTCCCTCAGCATCACCCGACTTAATTCGACTACATTCCATTATCCTCGTTTTGCTTTTGTTGATGTTCATCTTATATCCTCCTTTCAAGACACTGTCCATTCCTTTCAACTGCTCTTCCAAGTCCTTTGCTGTCTCTGACGGGATTACAATGTCATCAGCGAACCTCAAGGTTTTTATTTCTCCGTGGATTTTAATACATACTCCGAACTTTTCTTTTGTTTCCTGTATTGCCTGCTCAATATATAGATTGAATAACATTGGGGATAGGCTACAAACCTGTCTCACTCCCTTCACAACCACTGCTTCCCTTTCATACCCATCGACTCTTATAACTGCCATCTGCCTTCTGTACAAATTGCAAACAGCCCTTCGTTCCCTGTATTTTACCCCTGCCACCTTCAGAATTTGAAAGAGAGTATTCCAATCAACATTGTCAAAAGCTTTCTCTAAGTCTACAGATTCTAGAAACGTAGGTTTGCCTTCCTTTAATCTTTCTTCTAAGATAAGTCGTAGGGTCAGTATTGCCTCACGTGTTCCAACATTTCTACGGAATCTAAACTGATCTTCCCCGAGGTCGGCTTCTATCAGTTTTTCCATTCGTCTGTAAATAATTCGCGTTAATATTTTGCACCTGTGACTTATTAAACTGATAGTTCGGTAATTTTCACATCTGTCAACACCTGCTTTCTTTGGGATTGGAATTATTATATTCTTCTTGAAGTCTGAGGGTATTTCGCCTGTCTCATACATCTTGCTCACCAGATGGTAGAGTTTTGTCAGGACTTGCTCTCTCAAGGCCGTCAGCAGTTCTAATGGAATGTTGTCTATACCCAGGAGCCTTGTTTTGACTCAAGTTTTTCAGTGCTCTGTCAAACTCTTCACGCAGTATCATATCTCTCATTTCATCTTCATCTACATCCTCTTCCATTTCCATAATACTGTCCTCAAGTACTTCGCCCTTGTATGGACCCTCTATATAGTCCTTCCACCTTTCTGCTTATCCTTCTTTGCTCAGAACTGGGTTTCCATCAAAGCTCTTGATATTCATGCAAGTGGTTCTCCTTTCTCCAAAGGTCTCTTTAATTTTCCTGTATGTAGTATCTATCTTACCTCTAGTGAGATAAGCCTCTACATCCTTACATTTGTCCTTTAGCCGTCCCTGCTTAGCCATTTTGCACATCCTGTTGATATCCTTTTTGAGACGTTTGTATTCCTTTTTGCCTGCTTCACTTACTGCATTTTTATATTTTCTCCTTTCATCAATTAAATTCAATATTTCTTATGTCACCCAAGGTTTCCTACTAGCCCTTGTCTTTTTACCTATTTGACCCCCCCTGCCTTCACTATTCCATCCCTCAAAGCTACCCATTCTTCTTCTACTGTATTTCTTTCCCCCATTCTTGTCAATTGTTCCCTTATGCTCTCCCTGAAACTCTGTACCACCTCTTGTTCTTTCAGTTTATCCAGGTCCCATCTCCTTAAATTTCACTTTTTTGCAGTTTCTTCAGTTTTAATCTACAGTTCATCACCAATAGATTGTGGTCAGAGTCCACATCTGCCCTGGAAATGTCCTACAATTTAAAACTTGGTTACAAAATCTCTGTCTTACCATTATATAATCTATCTGATACCTTTTAGTATCTCCAAGATTCTTCCATGTATACAACCTTCTTTCATGATTCTTAATCCAAGTGTTAGTTATGATTAAGTTATGCTCTGCACAAAATTCTACCAGGCGGCTCCCTCTTTGATTTCTCAGCCCTAATCCATATTCACTTACTATGTTTCCTTCTCTCCCTTTTCCTACTAACGAATTCCAGTCACCCATAACTATTAAATTTTCGTCTCCCTTCACTACCTGAATAATATCTTTTATCTCATCATACATTTCTTCAATTTCTTCGTCATCTGCAGAGCTAGTTGGCATATAAACTTGTACTACTGTAGTAGGCGTGGGCTTTGTGTCTATCTTGGCTACAATAATGCCTTCACTACGGTGTTTGTAGTAACTTACCCGTACTCCTATTTTTTTATTCATTATTAAACCTACTCCTGCATTACCCCTATTTGAATTTGTATTTATAACCCTGTATTCACGTGACCAAAAGTCTTGTTCCTCCTGCCACCGAACTTCACTAATTCGCACTATATCTAACTTTAACCTATCCATTTCCCTTTTTAAATTTTCTAACGTACCTGCCCGACTAAGGGATCTGACATTCCACGCTCCGATCCGTAGGACGCCAGTTTTCTTTCTCCTGATAACAACGTCCTCTTGAGTAGTCCCCGCCCGGAGATTAAAAAATTAGGAAAACGATTTCTTGAGCCGTTCTACCGTTAATATTCGTAACAAGATTCTCAGTCATTAATCTTTAATTACCGAACATTTCAAATGTCACAAAAATGCTTATCACGACCTTGGAATCAACGTGACATCGCAAAATGTTTTCCGAGACAGCTTTAACGATTATTTCTGTCTTTACGCGGCGTTACACTTCACATACTAGTTGGCGTGTTGCCGCCTGTAAAACTGACCGTAGACTGTCTTGAATTAACACTACGTCGCACAAGTACGTCATCAGACAAAATTTTTCAACAAACTGATCCGTGTTTACGCGATATCTGACTTAATTGACGGATTTAGGTATTACCTTGTCCAGACCGATCATAGAGTAGTCCCCAGCCATCTTATCAGATTGTCGCCTTCCCCTTAGCGCACATTTGTGAATGGTCCGTCATTTCTATCAACAAGCACTGACAGTAACTAAAATTTGTAATTGCTATTTCCTGATTAATTGAGCAATATTGAAATCATTATTAACAAGTTCTCAGTGCAGGTAACGTCATTAGGACAGTTGGAGCTGTATATCAGTATTTAAGCAGTAAATATAAGTAAAAGATTCGGTTCCTCGCGCTCAGTGTTGTGGGTGAGTCCCCACTTCCTTTCTCTCTTCCCGTACCACCTGCTGAGCAGTTCAGTGAGTCTGCGTTTGATCCTATCCACACGATAGCCTCCCGTAACAAAATCTCCCTATACTGTGCATTAAAACATGACAACAAAAATGTAATAAATATGGGCAGGAATGTAGCATAAACGCCACAAAGTTCCTTATTAGGCATCTGTTTCATGCTGACTTGTTCAGGACGCCATCATTCATTACTCACTTTGTTGTATCGGCCAGTAAATACAAGCAGACATCTATAAAAAAGCACACATTAGTAAGTTTATTTACACAACGTACACCTCATGTTGAGTTTACACAACTTTGAGTGCTGTAGGTTTTTCTGTGGTGCTGAGTTATATGCAAATGATTGTAATGTTCTTTATTGCAGCAATTAGTCTTGAGTTCTGATTCACGTAGGGTCACTGGAAAAAAAAACTTAGTCACTCCAGTCTGCATGCACAGATGAATCACTAAGCCTTTACAGATGGCGCAGCGATCGAATCACGTGCTGCCTCTATGGGAGCATAAGGCAGTATCGATCAGTGAGACATGTTTCAAGCGGGCAACGAACATAAACATGGGTAAATGTAAGGACGTGACGGAATGGCAGAAAGGAGGAATCATGTTTGGCGGTGCCCATGGCCATACGGTGTGTGAACTTATTGTGTTGATGTTTCGCGGCGAACTCTTCAACGTGTGTGCAAGCACGAACAAATTCAAAAGTAATAGCAGTGTACACGGCTACAACACTAGGAGAAAGAATGATCTTCACTACTCAAGGTTAAATCTAACTTTGGCTCAGAAGGGGGTAAATTATGCTGCCACAAAAGTCTTTCATCATTTACCTAATAGCATCAAAAGGCTGACAGATAGCAATATAGCATTTAAAAGGAAATTAAAGGGATTTCTTAATGGTAACTCCTTCTACTCATTAGATGAATTTTTTGATATAGTAAGTGGGTAATTTCGCCAACTCTCCACAAAAAAATATTAATTGTCATGTAATATTTTGTGTAATGTAATATCTTGTATAGACACCTTTTATTAACCTGGCACGTTCCACATCATTACGAAGTGTCGAATTCATGATCTATGGAACAAGAACTAATCTAATCTCTAATCTAATCTACGACAACAGTATTGTGTTTGTGGAAGGATTCTGACCGTAAGGGATCGGAGACGCGTTTCATGGCTTGTGGATAAAAATCACTTCCAAACCCGACAGGAGCTGCTGCGAGCAGCGAAAGGAGGTTCATCCCAACCCGTTAACGAGGGAACGTTGAGACGCGAACAGCATGCGATGAACATCTGGAGTCGGTCACCTCACAAGAGAATATTCCTCAGACAGGCACATGAAGACAACAGCGAAGTTCATCGGGTTGATAGAATAAGTGGCTGGTTCAAAATGGCTCTGAGCACTATGCGACTTAACATCTGTGCCCATGAGTCCCCTAGAACTTAGAACTACTCAAACCTAACTGACCTGAGGGCATCACACACATCCATGTCCGAGGCAGGATTCGAACCTGCGGCCGTAGCGGTCGCGCGGTTCCAGACTGTAGCGCGTAGAAACGCTCGGCCACCGCGGCCGGCTAAGTAACTGGTTTTCTGAACACTTCTACACCCTATTACATGTCAACTGGCCTGGTGAATCACCTGTCTAGAATCTCATGAAATATCTCTGAGACATGTTGGAACAGAGGGTAACAACCATCATCATCCTGGAACTGCACGATCAAATCCTCATCGAGTGGCTCAACATATATGTGACGTGTCAGCGCGACCTTGTGGAATAACTTCCTAACCGAATGGAGTTAGTTATCCAGCTGTCAAGGGATTACACGGTATGAAGCAATGCTTCTAATCTTGTAATATGCTACTGGCCATTAACATTGCTACACCAAGAAGAAATGCAAATGATAAACGGGTATTCATTGGACAAATATATTATACTAGAACTGACATGTGATTACATTTTCACGCAATTTCGGTGCATAGATCCTGAGAAATCAGTACCCACAACGGTCACCTCTGGCCGTAATGATGGCTTTGATACGCCTGGGCATTGAGTCAAACAGAGCTTGGATGACGTATACAGGTACAGCTGCCCATGCAGCTTCAACACGATACCACAGTTCGTCAAGAGTAGTGACTGGCGTATTGTGACGAGCCAGTTGCTCGGTCACCAATGACCAGACGTTTTCAATTGGTGAGAGATCTCCTCGCCAGGGCAGCAGGCGAACATTTTCTGTATCCAGAAAGGCCCGTACAGGACCTGCAACATGCGGTTGTGCATTATCCTGCTGTAATGTAGGGTTTCGAAGGGATCGAATAAAGGGAAGAGCCATGGGTCGTAACACATCTGAAATCTAACGTCCAGTGTTCAAAGTGCCGTCAATGCGAGCAAGAGGTGACCGAGAAGTGTAACCATTGGCGCCCCATACCATCACGCCGGATGATATGCCATTATGGCGAAGACGAATACACACTTCCAGTGTCCGTTCACCGCGATGTCACCAATCACGGATGCGACCATCATTATGCTGTAAACAGAACCTGGATTCATCCGAAAAAATGACGTTTTGCCATTCGTGCACACAGGTTCGTCGTTGAATACACCATCGCAGGCGCTCCTGTCTGTGATGCAGCACCAAGGGTAACCGCAGCCACGGTCTCCGAGCTGATAGTCCATGTTGCTGCAAACGTAATCGAACAATTCGTGCAGATGGTTGTTGTCTTGCAAACGTCCCTATGTGTTGACTCAGGGATCGAGTCGTGGCTGCACGATCCGTTACAGCCATGCGGAGAAGATGCCTGTCATCTCGACTGCTAGTGATACGAGGCCGTTGGGATCCAGCACGGCGTTCCTTATTACCCTCCTGAACCCACCGATTCCATATTCTGCTAAAAGTCATTGGATCTCGACCAACGCGAGCAGCAATGTCACAATACGATAAACCGTAATCGCGATAGGCTACAATACGACCTTTATCAAAGTCGGAAACGAGGTGGTACGCTTTTCTCCTCCTTATACGAGGCATCACAACAACGTTTCACCAGGCAACGCCGGCCAGCTGCTGTTTCTTGTATCAGAAATCGGTTGGTAACTTTCCTCATGTCAGCACGTTGTAGGTGTTGCCACCGGCGCAACCTTGTGTGAATGCTATGAAAATCCAATTATTTGCATATCACAGCATCTTCTTCCTGTCGGTTAAGTTTCGCGTCTGTAGCACGTCATCTTCGTGGTGTAGCAATTTTTTATGGCCAGTAGCGTAATTTTTCTACTGGTGACTAATTTTGTCTCCCTTGAATCTATACGACAGTGAATGTCAGTAACGCTTAGTAGCGACGTCCTACTTCGATGTAATGTTTCTCACTGCAAACTTCTACGCCAACGTTCGTAAGTCTATAGATGCACTCGATCTGGGCAGAGCTCTGATTTGCGGTTGCTTAAAAGAATGCGCCTACAAATCAGAGTCTCAGGCAGTGCGGTCATGTGGACTTGCATCCTCTTGTGGCGTGACTGCGTGGCGCCTTTCATGCGAGATCAGCGAGCGATGGACTGGAACCTTCGCTCGGCGGCGCGATGGTGGGAGATGAAAAGTATCGCAATTTGTTTAGCTGTGAGCGCCGCGCGGCGACGAAGATGCCGTCCACACCGCACGAGCAGTCGATCTGATCTTCAGCAGACTCTTTTAACACTACATTTCAAAGCTTCCAATTACTACATATGATTCTGATTCATTGATCACACAGATGCTCCACCGACATAGTTTTTCATGAATCCTCTTCTGGTCTCAGAATTAAGTTTTTGGATGTTAGCAGCTGTTTCTGTTACACAAAACTCTGTTGCCTTGAATAATCCTAATTACTATTTCTGACATCTTGCTTCTTCAGTTATTTTACTTTCTAGATAACAATGGATGCACAATGCATCCGTAGGTACGTTCTCTTGCTGTGCACACCATTGCCTTAGTTTTCTTCGAGACAGCATCTTAAAAGCAGAATAAATAAAGAATACAATCCTGAAATGAGAAAGTAATTTAGAATCACAGTAGATTTCTGTTCTATTAGCAGCACAGACAAATACCATCTTAATAACAACTAGAACGTCGCATGACAATAAAAAATCGAATTCCAAAATTTTAAAAATGACCAACACCTTCTGGCAAGTAAATAAATAATATTCTTAAAAACAGTTTACAGTAAGTGGAGGCCTAAAAATTGTGCTTAAGATATACAGTCTGCGAGAATGTAATACAGTAGAGACCCGCAGAGGATAAGAAAAATAATTTTAGTTTGAAGTTTGTCGACAACAGCCAGTTACAAGTTAGATACTGAAAACCATCTCACGACGCTACTAGCAAAGATTTATTTTAGTTTCTTTAACCAAAAGTAATCTCCATCAGTGTCCCACTGTTTCGATACAGCTCCCTGTGCTGCTCTATCCTGTATAAACCTTTTCAACTCCGAATAACTACTGCAGCCTACATCCTTTTGAACCTGCTTACTTTATTTATTTATGGATCTCCGTCTACCATTTTTACCCTCCACACTTACCTCCAGCACTAAGATGCTCGTCCCTTGATGGCTCAGAACGTGTCCTATCAATTTATCCCTTCTTACAATCAGGTTGTGCCACAAATTTCATTTCTGCTCAGTTCTGTTCAGTACTTCCACATTAGTTATGTGATCTACCCTTCTAATCTTCAGCGTTCTTCTGTAGCACCACATTTTAAAACCTTCAGTTCTGTTCTTAGCTAAACTGTTTATCGTCCATGTCACTTCCATACGTGGCTGCACTCCAGACATATATTTGCATAAAATACTTCCGAACACTTAAATCTGTATCATATGGTAACAAATTTTTCTTCTTTATAAACACTTCTTGCCATTGCCCGTCTACATTTTATACCCTCTCTGCTTCGACTATCATAAGTTCTCTTGCTGCCACATAACAAAAACCGAGCGAGGTGGCGCAGTGGTTAGACACTGGACTCGCATTCGGGAAGACGACGGTTCAATCCCGTGTCCGACCATCCTGATTTAGGTTTTCCATGATTTCCCTAAATCGCTCCAGGCAAATGCCAGGATGGTGCCGACTTCCTTCCCTTTCCTTACCTAATCCGATGAGACCGATGACCTCGCTGTTTGGTCACCTTCCCCAAACAACCCCCCCCCCCTCCCCCCAAATAACAAAACTCATCTACTACTTTAAGTGACTCATGCATAATCTAATTCCATCAGCATCACATGAGTTAATTCGACTACATTCCATTATCCTTGTTTTGCATTTGTTGATATTCATGTTATATCCACCTTTCAAGCCACTATCACTTGATATCTCAGTGAGAATTATCATGTCATCGGCAAACTCGAACTTTTTATTCCTTCGCTGAACTTAAAGTCCTTCTCCAAATTTTTCATTGGTTTCCTTTACCGCTCGGTCAATATACAGAGCGAATAACAATGGGCATAGCCCACAGCACTGTCTCATTATCTTCTCAGTCATTGCTTCCTTTCCTTGCCCCTCAACTCTTATAACTGCAGTCTGGTTCGGTACAAGTTGTAAATATCCATTCGCTCCCTGTATTTTACCCCTGCTACCTTCAAAATTTATAAGATATTATTCTATTCATTGTCAAAAGCTTTCTGTAAGTCTATAATTGCTATAAACTTAGATTTACCTTTGCTTAACCTATCTTTTAAGCCAGTATCGTCTCTAGTGTGCCCATATTTCTTTGGAATCCAAACTGATCTTCTCCGAGGTCTACGTCTACCAGTTTTTCCATTCTTGTGTAAGAAATTCGTGTGGGTATTTTGCAAACATGACATATTCACTCCTGGCAGCGCCTGCTTTTCTTGTAATTGGAATTACTGCAGTCTTCCCGAAGTCTAACGGTATTTCTTCTGTCACATATATCTTGCATGCCAGATGGACGAGTTTTGTCATGGCTAGCTCTCTCCAAAGGTGTCAGTCGGTCTGATGGAATGCCGTCTACACCTGGCTCCTTGTTTCGACCCAGGTCTTTCAATGCTCTGTCAAATTCTTCTCGTAGTATCGTGTCTCCCATCTCAACTTGACATGCGTCCTCTTCCATTTCTACAATACTGCCTGCAATGTATCTCCCTTGTACAGACCTTCTTCATACTCCTTCCACTTTTCAGTTTTCCCTTCTTTGCTTAGGACTAGTTTTTCCATCTGAGCTCTTGATATCATAGAGTTGCTTATTTTTTCTCCAAAAGCCTCTTTAATTTTCCCGTAGGCAGTATGTATATTTCCCTAGTGAAATACGCTTATAATCCCTTGCGTTTGGCCATTCCTGCTTAGCCATTTTGCACTTCCTGTCAGTCTCATTTTTTAGACGTTTGTAATCCCTTTCGCTTGCTTTATTTGCTGCATTTTTATATTTTCTCCTTTCATCAGTTAATTTCAGTATCTCCTGTGTTATCTAAGAATTTCTACTAGACCACATCTTTTTACCTTTTCGGTCCTCAGCTGCCTTCACTATTTCATATTTTAAAGTTAGCCTTTCGTCTTCTACTATAATCCTTTCCGCTATTCTTATCAATCGTTGCCTAATTCTCCCTCAAAAACTCGCAACATCCTCTGGTTCTTTCAACTTATCCAGGTTCAATCTCTTTAATTTCCAACATTTTTACAATATCTTCAATTTTAATCTACAGTTCAAAATCAATAAATAATGGATATGTCTTACAATTTAAAATCTGGTCCGAAATAACTGTCTTACAATTATACAGTGAATATGAACCCTGTTTGTGTCCCCAGGTCTCTTCCACGTATCCAACCTTCTTTCATGCTCTCAAACGAAGTGTTACCGATACCGATGATTAAATTATGCTCTGTGCAAAATTCTGCCAGCGGCTTCCGTTTTCATTCCTTTCCCCCAGTCCATATTCACCTACTTTTTTTCCTTCTCTTCCTTTTCCTACTATCGAATTCCAATCCACCATCACAAATTTTTGTCTCCCTTAACTTCTTGAATTTTTCCTTGTATCTCATCATACGTTTCTGCAACCCCTTCATAATCTGGTGAGCCAGTTAGCACACAAAGTGTTGCTGCTGTGGTGATATTTACCTACTATTCCGTCTCTGTCTTTTCCTACTATCGAATTCCAGTCCCCCACCACACTTAAATTTTCGTCTCCCTTAACTACCTGAATAATTTTTTTATCCCATCACACATTTCTTCAGTCTCTTCATAGGCTGAGCTTGTTGGCATATAAACTTGTACTACTGTGGCAGGGGTGGTCTCTGTGTATCTTGGCTTCGATAATGCGTTCATTATGCTGTTCGCAGTAGCGTACCTGCATTCCTATTTTCTTATTCGTTGTTGAACCCACTTGTGCATTACCCCTACTTTGTAATAATAAGCCTCAATTCACCTGACTAGAAGTCTTGCTCCTGCTGCCACCGAACTTCACTAACTCCCACAATATCTAACTTCTCCCTACCCATTTCCCTTTCCAATTTTTCTAACTTACATGCCCGATTAAGGTATGTAACATTCCACGCTCAGATCCGTGGGATGCCAGTTTTGTATTTCCTGATGACGACTTAGTACTGAGCATTGCCTGCCTGAATATGCGAATAGGGAACTATTTTACCCACGGAATATTTTATCCAAGAGGATACCATGATTTAACCATACAGTAGAGCTGCATGCCCTCGTGAAAAATTACGGCTTTAGTTTCCGTTCGCAGTAAGAGCACAGCAAAGGTGTTTTAGTTGGTGTTACGAGGCCAGATCAGTCAATCATCCAGACTCCTGCAACTACTCCAAAGACTGCTGCCCCTCTTCGGGAACCACACATTTGTCTGGCCTCTCAACAGGGAGGCGCCTGTAGTGGTTGCATCTACGGTACGACTATCTGCATCGTTAAGGCAGGCAAGCCACACCGCCAACGCCAAGGTCCATGGTTCATGGAGTGGCCTTAGAATAATTATAGTCAAAGTTGTAGTAGCAAATACGTACATGCTCCTAACGGGATTTAAGAAAAATGTCCATTGACGCGAAATTAGTAAATAAGATGTGACGACATACGGCAACAAAAAATTATTTATAATCAATTAAAATTGTAACAGTTAACGATGTTGAACGCCTAAGAACAGTAAATACAAGATCTTTAAATTAATTTTCGCCTACTGCGGCAGCAGGGGGAGGCAGAACAACGGAAAATAGTGGCAGTATCAAAAAGGTTGGAGCGCACCCAAAACATAGCTCAAGCATTCAAAATTTACAGTAGAAGCTCACGAATGTAACTAGCTGGGCAGCCGCTTCAACAAATGCAGACAGATATATTTATTAGCTACTGCGTGTAAGCTATGCTTGTGACTTGTCCTATAGTATCTGTCCTTCTTAGCTTGTGCTCTTTGGTCGCTTTTGTCGGAACGAACTACGGGTTCCTAGAGGGCGATTCCCGCTGAGGAATGGGTATTTACAGAATAGCATGTATGGGCAGAGCTGTGGAGAGTCGCCTGGACGAAGGACAGTGACTTGCCTGTCTGTGGCCCGCTGATATCGGCAGTGGGCCATATTGTCAGCAGCCCGACCTAAACTGTGGTCTCTACCTGTAACATGCTGCTGGATAGAGCTTCATAAGAAAGCCAATGCTGGTGGAACGACTGCAAAATAATGGACTATAATGGTGAGCAACTACTTGGTTCAACCTTGCCAATCTGCACGTGTGGGCTTGAAATTTTGTAGACGCTGTCCATTAATTGGTGACTGCTGCATACCCGTTCTGTCTCATTCCGCCCACGCTATGTACTGGCGATAAGAACCGAGATTACATCGTTTATTATTATTTGTAGAATACTTTCGAGCACTGTCAATCTCGATAGTATTCAGTTGCACCTCTCCAACAGCGATCAGCTTATCTGTATTTTGGTTTACCTTCCTGTGTTATGCTGTTGAAAGAATGTTTTTTTAATTGTGTGTCGTCCTCGCACCATGCAAGCTACTACAATATTCTGTGTTTCAGACCCAGATGATTTTGTAATTGTATTTAATGGAACATGCTGAGTCGTTGCTGGCAAACTGTGTCTTGAGCTCAACAAATATGGCTCGTATTGGCACTCATTGGTTCACGCTCAGAAGGTAAGGCAAAGTTGTTACATGACTGTTCGTTAGTCTTGGCACTGCTGCTCTATGCCGAACTTAAGCAAATTTAAAAAGCTTACTTTAATGTAATTAAAATAATGCTAATATTTTTGGTACACTAATTAAACTATCTCCTTTTGTTAGACGTTACACATGGATAACAAATTTGAATAGGGAAAGATATCAGTTGAACTACATCCTGATACAAAAAAAAGGGTTAGAAACTGTCTGAAGAATGCCAAAGCTTATCCAGGAGCGGATATAAATTCAGACCACAACCTAGTAGTGAGAGAAATACAAGTGAAGCTGAAAAAAGTCTGGAGAGATAAAGCAAAAGAGACTAAACACAGAAAGACTCAAAGAGATAGGAAAGGCATCAGATTTGGAAAACATATTTATGGAAAAAAGGGAAAGAGGTAGTGTTGATGAAAGTGTTAATGACAAATGGATAAAAATGAGTGAAAGACTAATGGACTTTGCCAAAGAAGTACTAGGAATTAGAATATCCCAAGCGCCAGGAAAGAATGGATAACAGAAAACATGTTGAAATAGATGGAAGAGCGGAGAAAATGGAAAATAGTAGAAACTGAAGAAGGCAAAAAGAGGTACAGGTACTGAATAGTGAATTAAGAAGAGAAACTGAAGAAGCAAAGGAAAAATGGATGAAGTAGAAATGCGGCGAAATATAGAAAATGGAGGAAGAGGGAAAGTATGAAATGATGCTAGTGAGATAGTTTTTGAATGTAAAAGAAAGAGGAATAACATAGAAATAGATAGAGCGGATGGTACACTAGCAAGAGAACCACAGGAGGTTTTGGACAGATGGCAAGAATCCTCACTGTTATGTAACGCACACCTTGAAGAGATTATTGCCAAAGGGCTGGATGCGAAAAGAGGAATGTGTTTTGGTGGAAAGAAAATAGAACGTACAAGAGTTGCTGATCACATGGTATTAGTGGCAGAAAGTGAGTGGACAGTAAATAACATGCTGAAAGATCTGAATGAAGCTTGTGTGGAATATGGCGTGCAAACAAACACAGAGAAACAGAGAGTGTGGTCATCAGCACAAGGCGCAGACTGTCAATTATTAAAATAGGACAATCTACAATTAGACAAGTAAGTGCATTTAAATATCATAGAAGCACAATAACTGACGTCTTGAGATGTCATCATCAGGTGAAAACTCGAATTGCCATAGCGAAGGAGGAATCCAACAGAAAGAGAAGACTGTTATGTGGCAAATTAGATAGAGGTCTAAGGAGAAGGCTTGGAAAATGTTTTGTTTGGAGTGTGGCACTATATGCGGCAGAAACATGGACGCTGAGACGAAAGGATGAAAAAAGTTTAGAGGCATTTGAGATGTGGATATGGAGGATAATGGACAGGTTAAGTTGGATGGAAATAGTGAGTAATGAAAGAGTACTGGAAACGGTTGGCGAGAAGAACTGGTTTGTGGGAGAAGACTGAGAGGAAGAAGGAAATACAAGATGATAGATGACATATAGGAAAGAGAAAATTATGTAGACCTGAAGAGGATGGCAGAAGACTAGACAGCCTGGAGAACTACCACGTGAAACCTGCCATTTGGCAGGACACTAATGATGATGATGGAATAAACTATCAAGTCACTTGAACTGTCACTGTATGAAAATTTTTGGCCATATCATAAATTTCAAGTTCTATTTGTCAAATATATTCAGAACTGCTTAAAATAGCGCCTTGTTTATTGATAACATCTAACGTCTTGCGTATCAGTAAAACTACTTTCGGATATAAGACTGTATCTTTAATAGCTATTAGTATGTTGTATTTGTCATGTGTCGTTGTGTCCTAACATGACTGGTGGGGCGTGATTACGAATTATTCTGTCCAAAAGATCTGTTAACCGAAAGACAGTGAATTTTCAAATAGTTGGTTGAATAATTATTTGGGCCGTTGCTGTTTTCGATCCGACAAAGACCTTTGATTTCTTTCAATGAAAACTTGTAATTGTGTATTAATTTCAATTGCTATAATTATGTTTTAAGATCTTTCTGTTGCCCATTCTATAGTCTTAAGAACGTCATAGTAGGTCTCTTCTACGTTCACTGTCGTCGTGAAAGTCTTTAAGAAATATTCAAGGTTGTTTGTCGTTAGTAAAAATGTGTAGTATTTCGATTTCAGGGTCTTTTGAAGAATACAAATAACACAAATTTACCTCAATTCTCGCACCAGCCTTCGCATTTTGATATTAGAGATATAAATATATTTAATTGTGAATATTTGCCGACCGCTCTGGCCGAGCGGTTTTAGGCACTTCGGTCTGGAACTACGCTACTGCTACGATCGCAGGTTCGAATCCTGCCTCGGGCATGGGTGTGTGTGATGTCCTTAGATTATTTAGGTTTAAGTAGTTCTAAGTCTAGGGTACTGATGACCTCAGATGTCAAGTTCCATAGTTCTTAGAGCCATTTGAACCATTTTTGGTGAACCTTTCTTAGTCGGGTTTATTTCAAATGTAATTAACTAAAGTTTTTAATTGAGTGAGTAATGAATTTATTAAAGATTGCCGGTGTACGTTTTTTTTCTATTTGGGGAGCCAAATAGTGACGATGGTCGAAGTAGAGAGGATATAAAATTTAGTCTGGCAATGGCAAGGAAAGCGTTTCTGAAGAAGAGAAATTTGTTAACATCGAGTATAGATTTCAGTGTCAGCAAGTCGTTTCTGAAAGTATTCGTATGGAGTGTAGCTATGTAAGGCAGGTAGAATCCAAAGAGATTACCAGTGACACAAACAGTTTTAAATGGTTTTTTATTCCAGTCTTTGGTCATAATATCAATTCTTTTGACGTTGACCGGTTTCAGTCCGTGATGATCATCGTCAGATCTACAATATACAAATATATATACCTAGTGAGCAGTGTTTCAACACAATACAGCAACACGTATCACAATATTGCATCATACAACCTGGGAAATGTACAGATAAAATACGGTAAAACGTACCTTTTTACACCGTGTCCTAAAGTGATAAGGCTATAATGGCAGCGTCAAAACATATAAATATAGTCAACACAGCATCGCCATATAGATCTAAAATAAGGTGTACCGTAGGCCACATCGTCCACACACTCATTATTGCTACTGGCTACTGTAGTACAGTAGCTACCAGAAATCTGTTTGCCTACGACATACCTAGATGTCGCTACTGTGGGCTTACATGTAGTCATGATTTACGCAAAAAACATAATTTGATGAAAACACATTATGAAAACAGATTACGTTTTTTGCGTTAATGATGACTACATCTAAGCTCACAGTAGCGGTATCTAGGTAGGATGTAAGCTAACAGATTTCTTGTAGAATGAGATTTTCACTCTGCAGCGGAGTGTGCGCTGATATGAAACTTCATGGCAGATTAAAACTGTGTGCCCGACCGAGACTCGAACTCGGGACCTTTGCCTTTCGCGGGCAAGTGCTCTACCAACTGAGCTACCGGAGCACGACTCAGGGCCGGTACACACAGCTGTACTTGTTGCAGTATCCGACTCCTACCTTCCAAACTTTGCAGAAGCTCTTCTTCCAGAAGGTCTGGAAACATCCCCCAGGCTGTGCCTCAGCCACGTCTCCGCAGTATCCTTTCTTTCAGGAGTGCTAGTTCTGCTAGGTTCGCAGAAGAGCTTCTGTAAAGTTTGGAAGGTAGGAGACGGATACTGGCAGAAGTAAAGCTGTGAGTACCGGGGGTGAGTCGTGCTTCTGTAGCTCAGTTGGCGGTACAGCTAGCGTGCAGAGACGAGCAAAGGAGCAATACAACTTCAAATGTCATTTAAGCCGGCACGGTAGCTCAGCGTGTTCGGTCAGAGGGTTAGCTGCCCTCTGTAATAAAAAAACTGAGTGAATGGATCAATAACGAACTTCAATGGGCGTCTGGTGTCGTCCGCCACGAACAATTGAAACGAACAAAATGAGATTACAAAAAAAAAAGTTGGTAGAGCACTTGCCCGCGAAAGGCAAAGGTCCCGAGTTCGAGTCTCGGTCGGGCACACAGTTTTAATCTGCCAGGAACTTTCAGACTTCTTGTAGCTACTGTACTCCAGTAGCCGGTAGCAATAGTAACTGTGTCGACGATGTGGCCTATTGTACACCTTATTTTGGGCCTATGTGACGATGCTGTGCTGATTATATTTATATGTTTTGACACTGCCATTATGGCCTTATCACTTTAGGGCATGGTTTTACCGTATTTTATCTGTACATTTCCCAGGTTAAATGATGCTATATTGTGATACGTGTTGCTGTATTGTGTTGAAACACTGCTCACTAGGTGTATATATTTGTATATTGTAGATCTGACGATGGTCACCACGGACTGAAACCGGTCATCGTCAAAAGAATTGATATTGTGATCAAAGAGTGTAATTAAAAAAAAAAAAAAAACATTTTGACAGTATTGGATCACTGTTCGTATACGCGACTATGCCGCAGCTGGTCTGACAGTTTTAGATGATACCATGCGACAGTACTCCTTTGTTGTTTCCCAGCTTGCAGCGCAACATAGGCCACGCATGCAAAATTGCTACCCCTGGGCCTAAAGAGTTTTGTGTGCTCACATTTGCTAAGAGTGAATCCGTAATTTCATTTCATGGTGCATTTCATTTAAATTTTAATTGTGGTCCTCCAAGTGACAAAAACATCCGCCAGAGGTATAGTCAGTCACAAACGCTCAGATGAGTGTGTAAAAACAAAAGCACGAGGCTAGCGAAAGTGTCTGAAAAGTAAGTTGACCATGACAGAGCATCTTACGTTCTTAATCCTAAGAACTTTAATCAAAAGCAAGTTTTGAACTTAATTTGCCAAAATCCACCGTGTGGAAGTTTTCAGGAGAAGTTTACACATACGTCCACGCTGATTATAGTTAGTACATGCTTTAAAACCAGATTGTGGTATACGTTATAATTTTTAAAGTGTGGTTTTGTAGCACGTTGATGACTTAATCATGCACTGTTCACAGATGAGTCAACTTTTCATGTAAGCCGGAAGGCAAATACCCTGAATGTTGCTACCTGCTGCCACAACGTCGCCATGAAATTGTAAAATATTAAAGAGATTCCCCAAAATTAAACGTTTTCTGCCCTACACTGACGTCACGTAAACTTTTTTTTCCTGGAGCTACCGTAAGAGGTTGGCTTATCTGTATTTTTGCAAGAATGGCTCTTTCATTAATTAGTATATTAAAGACCGCTGTTCGTGGTTTCGCGGTAGCCTTCTCGCTTCCCGAGCACGGGTCCCGGGTTCGATTCCCGGCGGGGTCGGGGGATTTTCCCTGGCTCGTGATGACTGGGTGTTGTTGTGTCGTCTTCATCATCATCATTCATCCCCATTAACGGTCGGAGGAAGGCAACGGCAAACTGTCTCCACTGGGACCTTGCTGGTACGGCGGTGAGGGTCTCCCGCATCGTTCCCCTACACTCTTTCATGGAGTATGGTACTTCATCATCATTACGTGAACACTATTTGGCAACAAGATGGACCCCCCCAATCCCCCATTGCCATTTGCTTGTACGAGAATGGTTCTAAATCGAAGTGCCTGACCGTTGCATTGGTCGTAACGGTCAGTACGAGAGAGATTTCTTTTCCAACGGCCTCCTCGTTCACCTGACCTCACGCCATGTAATTTTTTCTTTTTGCGTTTTATAAACGATCGTGTCTACATTGCGCCACTACCTAGTTATTTGCCAAACTTGAGGTAGAGAACTGAAGAGCCTTCAATCACTCTGGACTAGTTAACGAAAGTTGGTGAAAAGTTAAATTTTAGGTTGAATGTGTGCCATATAACTATAGGAGCAAGTATTGAACATTTGTAAGAAATACTACGTTAGTTACCTTAAATTTTGTGTGTTATTCGTTGTACACTGTGTAACTTAAACTGATATAATAGAACATTGGAACTGGGACATTGTTTAGTGATCACTCTGTATTATTCATATTGTCCTGCATTCCAGAGAAAAGTCCGAACTTTTCTTACCACAATTCTCTGGCATCACCTGGGTTTTTGCTCGGATGTACAGGCACCATCTTCTACATCTACATCTACATCTACATCCATACTCCGCAAGCCACCTGATGGTGTGTGGCGGAGGGTACCTTCAGTACCTCTATCGGTTCTCCCTTCTATTCCAGTCTCGTATTGTTCGTGGAAAGGAGGACTGTCGGTATGCCTCTGTGCGGGCTCTGATCTCTCCGATTTTATCCTCATGGTCTCTTAGCGAGATGTAAGTAGGAGGGAGCAATATACTGCTTGACTTCTCGGTGAAGGTATGTTCTCGAAACTTCAACAAAAGCCCGTACCGAGCTACTAAGCGTCTCTCCTGCAGAGTCTTCCACTGGAGTTTATCTATCATCTCCGTAACGTTTTCGCGATTGCTAAATGATCCTGTAACGATGCGCGCTGCTCCACGTTGGATCTTCTCTATCTCTTCTATCAACCCTATCTGGTACGGATCCCACACTGGTGAGCAGTATTCAAGCAGTGGGCGAACAAGCTTTGTTTTCGAATTGCATTTCCTTAGGATTCTTCCAATGAATCTCAGTCAGGCATCTGCGTTACCGACGATCAAATTTATATGATCATTCCATTTTAAATCACTCCTAATGCGTACGCCTAGATAATTTATGGAACTGACTGCTTCCAGTTGCTGACCTGCCATATTGTAGCTAAATGATAAGGGGTCTTTCTTTCCATGTATTCGCAGCACATTACACTTGTCTACATTGAGATTCAATTGCCATTCCCTGCACCACGCGTCAATTCGCTGCACATCCTCCTGCATTTCAGTACAATTTTCCATTGTTACAACGTCTCGATATACCACAGCATCACCCGCAAAAAGCCTCAGTGAACTTCCGATGTCATCCACAAGGTCATTTATGTATATTGTGAATAGCAACGGTCCTACGACACTCCCCTACGGCACACCTGACATCACTCTTACTTCGGAAGACTTCTCTCCATTGAGAATGACATGCTGCGTTCTGTTATCTAGGAACTCTTCAATCCATTCACAAAATTGGCCTGATAGTCCATATGCTGTTACTTTGTTCGTTAAACGACTGTAGGGAACTGTATCGAACGCCTTGCGGGAGTCAAGAAACACGGCATCTACCTGAGAACCCATGTCTATGGCCCTCTGAGGGTTGTGGACGAATAGTGCGAGCTGAGTTTCACACGATCGTCTTTTTCGAAACCCATGCTGATTCCTATAGAGTAGATTTCTAGTCTCCCGAAAAGTCATTATACTCGAACATAATACGTGTTCCAAAATTCTACAACTGATAGACGTTAGAGATATAGGTCTATAGTCCTGCACATTTGTTCGACGTCCCTTCTTAAAAACGGGGATGACCTGTGCCCTTTTCCAACCCATTGGAACGCTATGCTCTTTTAGAGACTTACGGTACACCGCTGCAAGAAGGGGGGCAAGTTCCTTCGCGTACTCCGTGCTTTGCGAGAAGTGAGATCTGTTCCATTCGACTTCAGTCACGTACCTCTGAGCGTACGTTACGAACTGTTGCACTGATTTACTGCCTCCATAAAGTTTTGAGAGCGCGCCGTGGTGCCGTGGCAGTGTGATGTACTACAGAATGTCTGCTGGCAGCACGCACAGGCACGGGGTCCCCGTCAGCTGAGTTTTATGCAGGTCGTGGCTGTACGGTTTCAACCAGATTGCTTCCGAGGCAATCACGTGCACGCAAAGACCTCTCCGCACGCAGCGCGATCTCCCAGGCAGATACTCTCCCTGAGTCCCAACCACCGCGGCTGAGGTCGCCGCCTACGAAATGTTTACTTATTTATTTGACCTGGCACCACTGCAGCCATCAGCACCTCTCTAAGGCATTCTACATACATTATTCCACAGTCATTACGATAAATATGTAATGAGTTACATCTGATATACACTACTGGCCATTAAAACTGCTACACCAAGAAGATGGCGTGCTACAGATGCGTAATTTAACCGACAGTACGAAGATGCTGTGATATGCAAATGATTAGCTTTTCATAGCATTCACACAAGGTTTGTGCCGGTGGCGACACTTACAAAATGCTGACATGAGGAAAGTTTCCAACCGATTTCTCATACACACACAGCAGTTGACCGGCGTTGCCTGGTGAAACGTTGTTGTGATGCCTCGTGTAAGGAGGAGAAATGCGTACCATCACGTTTCCGACTTTGATGAAGATCGTATTGTAGCCTATCGCGATTGCGGTTTATCGTATCGCGACACTGCTGCTTGCGTTGGTGGAGATCTAATGACTGTTAGCAGAATATCGAATCGGTGCGTTCAGGAGGGTAATACGGAACGCCGTGCTGGATCCCAACGGCCTCGTACCACTAGCAGTCGAGATGACAGGCATCTTATCAGCATGACTGTAACAGATCGTGCAGACACGTTTCTATCCCTGAGTCAACAGATGGAGACGTTTGCAAGGCAACAGCCGTCTCCACGAACAGTTCGACGAAGTTTGCAGCAGCAGGGACTATCAGCTCGGAGACCATGGCTACGGTTACCCTTGACGCTGCATCACAGACAGGAGCGCCTGCGATAGTGTACTCCACGACGAACCTGGGTGCACGAATGACAAAACGTCATTTTTTGGGATGAATCCAAGTTCTGTTTTCATCATCTTGATGGCCGCATCCGTGTTTGGTGAACGCACATTGGAAGCGTATATTCGTCATCGCCATTGTATCACCCGGCGTGATGGTATGGGGTGCCGTTGGTTACACTTCTCGGTCACCTCTTGTTCGCACTGACGGCACTTTGAACAGTGGGCGTTACATTTCAGATGTGTTAGGACAGGAGGCTCTACCCTTCATTCGATCCCTGCGAAACCTTACATTTCAGCAGGATGATGCGCAACTGCATGTTGCAGGTCCTGTACGGGCCTTTCTGTATACAGAAAATGTTCGAAGGCTGGCCTGGCGGGCAAAAATTCTCCAGATCTCTCACCAATTGAAAACGTCTGGACAATGGTGGCCACTACTGTTGATGAACTGTGGGATCGTGTTGAAGCTGCATGGGCAGCTGTACCTGTAAACGCCATCCAAGCTCTGTTTGACTCAATGCCCAGGCGTATCAAGGCCGTTATTACGGCCAGAGGTGGTTGTTCTGCGTACTGATTTCTCAGGATCTATGCACCCAAATTGCGTGAAAATGGAATCACATGCCAGTTCTAGTATAATATATTTGTCCAATGAATATCCGTTGATCATCTGCATTTCTTGTTGGTGTAGCAATTTTAATGGCCAGCAGTGTATGTCTGATACAGGCTTTACAAATTATACATAGTCCAAAAAATAAAAAATAAATACAAATAAACAGTTCACATTGGTTCATGAGAAGCAGGGGAATTAACATTAATTACATGAATGTAGTTCTAAATGAGGAACTCTACCACCAAGAGACATTACCATCAGAGGAAGAGAAAGAGAAGCGTGAGAAAGCACTGTTAATGTAGATAGAATAAAACACACTGCCGTGAGTGAGAAATGAAACAAGAAAGAAGTGTAGCCGCGAGAAGATGGGAGCATTTGCTTAATTCCCTGACAGAGGCAATGCTGGCGATATACGTTAATTTTTATGGAAACGCTATGACGGTGACAGTTTCTTCTTAAAAGCAGCAGGACATTAAACTGTGCGCGGAGCGTAGAACAGCTTGTTCCAGAGCCGGGCAGCAGTAACAGACAAGAAGTTTGCAAACGTTTCTGTTTTATGGGTGGACGCAGCGGGATACCAATGTAAATAAGTGAGACAATGTGTTTCGGTTAAGGTGAGCCGACAGGTAATTAATGTCTGATGTGAGGTACTGGGTCAAGGTCGAAAATGAGCCCCGCACACTCGGGCTAAACTAGCTAGAGAGTTCATGTCTGAACTTGAAGGACGTCACACTCTCGTGGCTTGTCCATTCAATTTTTTGCCTTGTTTCAACTCTTTCTCGATAAGTAGTGATGGCCGATTATGGTCAAAATGGTTCAAATGGCTCTAAACATTATGGGACTTACCATCTGAGATCATCAGTCCCCTAGACTTAGGACTACTTAAACCTAACCAATCTAAAATTTACAGACGCGCGAAATTTGGCACGGACTTCAATGCGAGATGCCTTTAATAGGTTCCACAACAAAACATTGTCTCGAAATTTGGTAGAAAATCCTAAGAAATTCTGGTCGTATGTGAAGTACAGAAACGGCAAGACGCAGTCAGTACCTTCGCTGCGCAGTGCCAATGGTCCTGTTACTGGCGACTGTGCCGCTAAAGCGGAGTTGTTGAACGCAGTTTTCCGAAATTCCTTCACCAGGGAAGACGAATGGAATATTCCAGAATTTGAAATACGAACAGCTGCTACCATGAGTTTCTTAGAAGTAGATACCTTGGGGGTTGCGAAGTAACTCATATCGCTTTATACGGGCAAGTCTTCAGGGCCAGATTGTATACCGATTGTGTTCCTTTCAGATTACGCTGACACAATAGCTCCATACTTAGTAATCATATACAACCGCTCGCTCACCGGTAGATCTGTACCTACAGATTGGAAAATTGCACAGGTAGCACCAGCGTTTAAGAAGGGTAGTAGGAGTAATCCATCGAAGTACAGACCCATATCATTGAAGTCGGTTTGCACTAGGGTTTTGAAGCATATATTGTATTCAAACATTATGAATCACCTCAAAGGGAACGATCTATTGATACGTAATCAGCATGGTTTCAGAAAACATCGTTCTTGTGGAACACAGCTAGCTCTTTATTCGCACGAAGTAATGGCCGCTATCGACAGGGGATCTCAAGTTGATTCCGTATTTCTAGATTTCTGCAAAGCTTTTGACACCGTTCCTCACAAGCGACTTCTAATTAAGCTGCGAGTCTATGGGTTATCGTCTCAGTTGTGCGACTGGATTCGTGATTTCCTGTCAGGAAGGTCGCAGTTCGTAGTAATAGACGGCAAATCATCGAGTAAAACTGAAGTGATATCAGGTGTTCCCCAGGGAAGCGTCCTGGGCCTCTGCTGTTCCTGATCTATATAAATGACCTGGGTGACAACCTGAACAGTTCTCTTAGGTTGTTTGCAGATGATGCTGTAATTTACCGTCTAGTAAGGTCATCAGAAGACCAGTATCAGTTGCAAAGCGATTTAGAAAAGATTGCTGTATGGTGTGGCAGGTGGCATTTGACGCTAAATAACGAAAAGTATGAGGCGATCCACATGAGTTCCAAAAGAAATCCGTTGGAATTCGGTTACTAGATAAAGAGTACAATTCTCAAGGCTGTCAATTCAACTAAGTACCTGGGTGTTAAAATTACGAACAACTTCAATTTCAAAGACCACATAGATGATATTGTGCGGAAGGCAAGCCAAAGGTTTCGTTTCATTGGCAGGACACTTAGAAGATGCAACAAGTCCACTAAAGAGACAGCTTACACTACACTCGTTCGTCCTCTGTTAGAATATTGCTGCGCGGTGTGGGATCCTTACCAGGTGGGATTGACGGAGGACATCGAAAGGGTGCAAAAAAGGGCAGCTCGTTTTGTATTATCACGTTATAGGGGAGAGAGTGCGTCAGATATGATACGCGAGTTGGGATCGAACTCATTAAAGCAAATACGTCTTTCGTCGTGGCGAGATCTATTTACGAAATTTCAGTCACCAACTTTCTCTTCCGAATGCGAAAATATTTTGTTGAGCCCAACCTATATAGGTAGTAATGATCATCAAAATAAAATAAGAGAAATCAGAGCTCGAACAGAAAGGTTTAGGTGTTCGTTTTTCCCGCTCGCTGTTCGGGAGTGGAATAGTAGAGAGATAGTATGATTGTGGTTCGATGACCCCTCTGCCAAGCACTTAGATGTGAATTGCAGAGTAATCAAGTAGATGTAGATGTAGACGTAAGGACATCACATACATCTATGCCAGAGGCAGGATTCGAACCTGCGACCGTTCCAGCAGCGCGACTGAAGCGCCTAGGACCGCTCGGCCACAGCGGCCGGCATGATTAAGGTCATTGAAGTCACAGGTGCAAACATGTAACTCTTTTACATCGGTTGTGAGTAAATAGTTGCCACTATTTAAGTTCCAACCTTCGTACTTATAGGACTCTAATTTTTCCTTCCATTTAGTGTCTATTGCACGTTTCAGCTACAGAGATCCAATTTGTATTTAACACCTAATCGTGGTTCCGTATTGTAATCCGGTTGCCATTGGGTGATCCGTCCGTGGTTTTGTTCTGAGGCTATTCCACTGAGGCTTACGAGTACTCTTCATCTTTCCTCTAGAAGAGATTACCAACCTAGCTTGTTAAAGTAGTCCATCGTGAGGCCTCCTGATTCTTCTGTTAAGGTCTTCTCTCTCAGTCGAAAGAATCAGTTAAGGCGCCGAAAAGGGCTTGCGCCATCTTCCGTCTGCTGTACTTCTGCCGTCCTTCTGTCAGGAAATGCGTTGCCCAGGGATATCACGGTTTACACCTACTTGGATGTTGGAGTAACATTTGATTGGAGAACTGCTAAGAAGGGCCACAGAGACGTCACCCGAGGTTTGGTTGCCCCAACACATACGGCATTATCTGAGAACATACCAGCCTTTAGCCCCCTTACTCAGTATTGTGGGTCCAAATTATAAAATCGGGATTAACACAAAAAATCTGTACACGAAATATATTGTAAAACATTAAGGACCCAACTTGCAAACGTACAGTTCGGTTTTCTGGCCACACGAAAAATGAACGATTCCAAAATATCGAAACGCATCTTCAACATGTTTGGTTTGGAAACAAGAATATCAGGGTACATGAAAGTCAAAGAGATGTATAGTAAATGAGTAAACAACTGGAAGACGTGCAAAATAGGGGCATCTACAGAACAGATAAAAACTGTACTGGACAGACTACAGTGATGAAAAAAATCTGGTTTTACCGAAAAAACGAAAAGTGAGAGCGACTGCTGTAATAGTCGTAAACCTATCATGGGCTGTAGATGTCTGAAGGAATTAAGGATGAGTTCGCCTTTTTGCAAGTACTCAAATAATTTTTTTGATTTAACTCCCATGCGTGTTGAAGCAAAATAGTAATTTGTGTACTTATGAAAAGGCGAACTCATTCTTAATTCATTGTTATTTTCTGCAAACAAGGGAACTGATGTTAAAATTCCTATATGGTAATAAAAAGAATAATTTACTAGAGCCTGTGGTAGTTACTTTGCAGACATTTCCATCATACTAGTAAACTGAAGATGCTGAGGAGATTGCTCTGAGTTGACACCAGTGTTGAGCCTCAGACGCCCAATGAAAGTTGAGATCAATGGGCTGTTTGAAACCGCAAGAGTACGTTACGAAACTGGCAGGACAGGTGACATGGACGGAAACAGAGATGCGGTCAGAACAGTTGCCGACATTCATCAATATGCAGACGAACCAAGAACTGTAATGAACAGAACATGGACAGAGTAACAAAAGAGGAGGTTCGGTGAGAAGGTGAAGAAGCTTTTGATGGGCGCAGGCTAGGAGTAAAGCTTTGTGTAGTGTAGTCATCAAGGATACACGAGTGGGTCTTCGGCTCTGAAACACCATAACGAAAATATTCGTTGAATGGTTCGCTCGCTGACACTTGTTGACGGCCCAGCATTGAAATCTTAGGAAGGGTTGCACTTCTGTCACGTTTAACGATTCTCTTCAATCGTCCTTGGTCCCGTTCTTGCAGGATATTTTTCAGGTCGCAGCGATGTCGGAGGTTTGATGTTTGCCGGATTCCTGATATTAACGGTACACTCGTGAAATGGTCGTAAGGGAAAATCAAACCTCATCGCTATCTCTGAGATGCTGTATCCCATTGCACGTGCGCCGACTATAACACCACGTTCAAACTCGCTTAAATCTTGACAATCTGCCATTGTAGCAGCAGTAATAGACCTAATAACTGCGCCAATCGCTTGTTGTGTTATACAGGCGTAGCCGACCACAGCGCCGCATTGTTCCTGTTTACATGTCTCAAAATTTATAGAATACCACAACTATTGACACAGTAACACCTTGTTCACAATGCCCAGTCGCACACAAGCTTGTAGCTTTCCACTCATTGGTAGACCTTTTGTTGTTTATTGTCGTGTTCAAAGAAGATTTCATAGCAGAGTTAGACGCTATAAAATTTACTGCACAACCCTGACCTAACTGACCGCGTCTAGCGAACCAAACAAAAACTGAGAATTACGTTCTTCGTCCATGCTCTCTCTGCTGTTCCTTGCAAGGTTTGGAGGAAGTGGTGTACACACCCAAACATGGGACAGGTAGTCACAACACTGAAACCCTGCAACTTTAGAATTTTGTGTTACGTGAGAAACATCATAACCCAGTGTATTTTAAATAGTAGCAGATAAGAACCTCTTATTAGTCAACAGTGGGCTACACGAAAAACTTACTTTGTTTTGATAAGTTTTGTATCTATCAATAAGGCACAGATATAGTAACTTGGTTGGCTGAACGTAAACACAGTTGAGAACTGTGACTCCAGATTTGTTGAGCATGCACTGACAAGAGGCCGTCAGGTCTGTTAATCACGGATTATGATGAGTCTTAGATATGTTGTAGAGAGACCTGTCCTGAATATCTGGCTAGCGGCTTTTCATGTAAGGCCCATAGTTTCTGAGAAAACAGACGTTGCAGTTTTATGCGTACCTCCTGTATCGTTAAATGTTTTTCAACTGAGCGAGACTAGGGCAGAGGCTACGGACCACAGCTACCAAGCTTATGAAACTTATACAAACCCCGCCAATGTACTTTTCTTTTTCAATTTCATCGTACAGACGATCGTTAAATAGTTTCTGTCATTTTCGCTGTAGTAATCTCATTAACAAATCAACCATTACAGCACTCATTCTTCAAATGTGTGTTCCGTCTGTTGTTCATAGTTAAACTGCAAATATTTGGACTGCCACAAAGAATTCTCAACTGTGGACGAAGTATCAGCACGTGCGGAAAGATTCCGGATACAGACGAAAGTACTGATCCCTAATTTCTAAACATTCATGGTGGTATCTGTTTGTTCTATATCATGTCTCCCTAACACTTTCACGCAACGATGCTCTGAACGTGTTTTTTAGGGAATTGACTAGTTTGAACCTGGGGCCAGTTGCTGGTAAGGAGACGCCAGACCACACATGACATTTAGAGTTCAGAAGAGTTCAGTGACACTAACGATGATATAACCAAATGCTTAATGATTTCAGCGTCAGCTCCACTGCACTCCCTATGCCATATCACTAACTAAATTTAGTGGAAGGGGTTCAAGTCTTTCCTATTTTTAGTTAGCTGGCAAAATAACGTCGAAAAAGCGGTTAAGTTTACCATTGGAAATTTTATTCTACTCACAAAACATTGTTTATAAATTGCACTATTGATAAAAGGAAGTGTTTTAATACAGGATGGTAAAAATCAACTGCGTTCAACAAAAATGTGAACGAATATTCCCTGAATGGGTTTCCAAGTTCTACAATGGATCGAAGGATGACCTATGCCATATCACATTTATAATCTAGGTTTAAATTAAGTTTCACAAAAGAGAAAAATATCATAATGGTCTACAGTGACCCTCAATCATCTTTAATTACTTATCTAACTTGTCGTAAATTACAGTGGCTGATGTGGCTTTTCAGTAACTATATAACAGAGAAATCATCGCGTTTCAGATTTTTACTTCAAGTGGCAAATGTGAACACCATGAGCTTTAATTTACGATCGACACTAGTATTACGCAAAAAGGGTGTGTAACAGATGAGACTTCTGCAGTTCTGAGTGAAGCTTTATGCGCTCTTATGCGGCATCGCGTGCGTTCATTGCCTTGTCGTTGGTTAGGCAGCAGCGGCCGGCGCAGCAGCCATCCAGCTCGCTGTCTCGGAACTAACTAACTTCTCCCAACTTCTCCTTACTACCATTTTTACCAAAGTTGGTTTAAAAAAAACTACCTGGCTGTGTTTTCATCTGACCAATCAGCGTCTCAATGTTAACCTTAAGCTCCTACTACAAAAATTCTGTCTATGTAATGAGAAACGTTATACTTTTCGTGGTGGGGCAATGTTTTTAAAGTTTGCAACGTAACAGAGACGCGAAAAAGTCTCACGCTAAAACCTGCAGCTGGTGTGGTCCTTTTAGCCTTATCGTAAGATCTACACTGTTCTTCTGGAGGGCTCTAGCTTTTAACATGGGCTGGCGGGTGGTCCTTGACGTAACAGAGACGCGAAAAAGTCTCACGCTAAAACTTGCGGGTGATGTGGCCCTAGTGGTTAGCTGGCGACGAGGGTGTCCAGTCCGTCCCTTATCGTAGGGCCTTCTAGCTTAACACGGTTCTGCTCTCGGCTTCTGTTCCCGTTTCTCCCCTCGGAACTGCGACTGTCTCACGGTGGGAAGGTATGACGTATTCCATTTGCTCACTCGTTACTCGTATTACTTTGGTTAATTTAATGTCACGATTTATTCAGAGCTATGTGACATACTACCGGATTTGCTTATCATGTCAGGGTTTTCATGGAAGGTGTTGGATTTGCCTGACACCTTACAAATTTTGATCTCGGTTACGTAATTAATACCGATGAAACGGGCTGCCAGTACGAGTCGATGTTTAACAAATCCTTTGCGGAACAATGAGCGAAAACCGATTTGAATAAGAGTAGTCAATCCTTCACAGCACTGTACACTATAACTGCGTCAGGAAAGACATTCCCTTATGTATTTTTACATACGTCATAACCACACGTCAGCCGCTGTGGCCGAGCGGTTCCGGGCCCTTCAGTCTGGCACAGACGACCGCTACGGTCGCAGGTTCGAATCATGCCTCGGGCATAGATGTGTGTGAAGTCCTTAGGTTAGTTAGGTTTAAGTAGTTCTAAGTTCTAGGGCACTGATGACCTCAGATGTTAAGTCCCATAGTACTCAGAGCCATTTGAACCATAAGCACACTTGTAATTTGGTCGGATTAACCAAAACAGAATTGACGACTTGACTCATAAATTAAAAAATGTAAATCAGAGAGTTCACGAAAGTGCTGCACGGAGAGTTTTTAAAATCTCTCATTTTCCGCACGTGTGACGAGAAAAATTTCTTTACGTTACAGTTTCTTAGTGAGGGCAGACTGATCAGACTGTTTACGATCAACTCTTTGCAAATGAAATACAAGCGTGCAACCGCACCTTAAAAATTATCCCACCTAAATGTACCCTGCATTGCCATTCTTTATAAGAAGATTAAAATTTTCACGAAAAATTTCAAAATGCTCCATATTTGCTAAAGAGTAATAGACACATCGCATCGAGGGACGATTCCATGAAAATTCATTGTTTAATTCTGCACTAATTTAGTGTGCCTGCTTTCACAGGAGTGATTATATACGCGTCGTTCGCTTCGAAGTTGATCGAAGAAAGAGCAATCTTTACGATTTTAAACGAACTGTTCTTCCCAGTACCGCTTCTCAAATACCCCTGTGCCCGCAAGGCAATAACTTTGATTAAATTTGCGTGGTGTTCTGCGAATTCGTGTTTCGGCTGCTTCTGCGAGAAATATCATCTAGAATTCTGTTCTGGCACAGCAAGCGATGCAAGCGATAGCTAGAAAGACCATTCTGTAATCTATTCTGTAACAAAAGGAAAACACATTTGGAGAAAATATGCTGTAATGATTGGTTTATTAATGAAATCACTACGGTTGAAATGTCTATTTTTGAATAATTTTGCACGACATATAGAACTTAATGATATTCTGTACAATGAACATGAAAAAAGGAAGGTATACGTTAGGGGTCTGAACCCGTTCCACCAGCGTGGTAGCGCCTGCACTACCCTCCTCCGGTCGAAACATATTGAAAGCTACGGATACGGGATACAGCCACCAACTTCGATTTTCTCGGCAGCTAGGGGCCGTCACACGAAAAGCCGCTAGCCAGGTACTCAGAACCAGTCCCTCCACAACATACGTAGGACTCATCACAATCCATGATTAACAGGTGTGATGGTCCCCTTGTGAGTGAGGGCTGTAGCTACCAACCACCGTCCCAAGTCCTCCACTTAGTAAACAAAGGCCAGAAACTTTATTTGTTGGAAGCCCTAGAAATCAACTCACATGTGGCCAACAGTCCCGATTTAACATTAAATGACCAAACACATCTCTTCCAAGTCTCACTTATTCCTCATAGTTTTCCACTGCTTCCCGCACTTCCTGTCCCATTCTATTTCTCCATTTTTCCGAATTTGTTTATCTTATTATGATTATCTATGTACTCCATATAGTGTATTGTGTTATGATATGTACATCTTCCCTACACTAGGAGACATTTTTGCTGCCAATGATATACAGGGTGATGCAGCTGTCCCTGACTTTTTATGCAGCTCACAACGTTTTATCTGAGCAAAAGCCACGCGAGAGGTTTTCTTATTCTCACGGTTACTAAGCGCAATCGGTCCTACAGAAAAAAAAATGAACAGAACCCCTTTGTAGGAATTTAATGTAGTTAAATTTTGTACCAGACTAGGGGTTTTCATTGGAGACCACGGTTTTCTCGTTATTCAAGGAAAACATTAGAAAGTGACCTTCAAACTCACACTCACTCTCACACTCAGCCCCCACTGGTCAGGATGTTGTTCATGACACAGTACAGAAATTTACGACCGCCCAAATTCTTTCCCACACTCGACCTTTTTGGGTCTTCACTGGCTGGCCTTATAACGCCACCGGTTTATTCGAGCACTTACAGATTGTAAAACTGACTTTTATGTAAATTGTAAGCTACAGTGTCTTGAATTGGTTCAAATGGCTCTGAGCACTATGGGACTTAACTTCTGAGGTCAGCAGTCCCCTAGGACGTAGAACTACTTAAACCTAACTAACCTAAGTACATCACACACATCCATGCCCGAGGCACACTGGAGCACCTAGAACCGCTAGGCCACCCGGCCGGTGTTTCATGAATTTTAACTGCATAAAATATACAATTAGATCGCTGTGTTCGTCTGGCATTCTGACTAAGAAACTACTGTGCTTGTAAGGTTTAAGTTGGGATCGAATGGTGAACGTATTTAGTTTTAGCGAAACTTTGACAAAAGGGCTTTCTTTCATTACCTTCACAGGCACGTGAAATGCCTGGCTATGCTAGTGGCATAATAGCCCAGTCAATAGAGACCAAAGAGGGTCGAAAATCGGGAATAGTTAGTGTAGTCGGAAATTTTTGTACCGTGATAGGAGGGAGTGCGACGAACAACACACCAAAAATCGTTGCGTGAAGGATGATCATGGGGTGAGGCTGCGTTTGAATGTCACTGTTGTACGTTTTTCAGAGTAATTCGAAAACCGATACTATCTTTTACCCTGTTTGTGTCCTACCTTCCATAAGTAACATCCATTAAAGCAGTTCTTCAGGAGTCTTGTATTAATTTTATTCTTCTTAGCATTAATTCAATTAAAACTGCTGTGTAGGCACTTTTTACAGCTTTAGTGTCAATTTTTTCTGCTTGTACATGTGTTTCCTACAGAACATTTTTAATTGCATTTCCACTGTCCTGCAATGACGACATTTACTCTGTGCTTGTACCTTACTCTCGATGTGCAACTTTTTTTTATGTAGCTCACGAATAGTGTAACCTATTTGAAGACAATAGTCATTTGGATCCTGATGATGGCCTTGTTAGCCGAAAAATGTTTATGAAAATAAATTAATATCATAAGAGATACACAATATTTTGGTTTTCAGTTTTAGAATATAGTTCTTAAATAATGACATACATTGAAACTGGACAGTATCTAATCAACCGAGTGGACCAGCGTTCTGTACGACGCACACCGTGTTTCACAGTTCCTATTAGCGAGTTGTAGAGATTATATAGGGGACTTAGTAGATAGAGTTTTGCTAAGGATATCATATCCGGAAGTGCACCCTTTCGATATAAAAGAAATTTGAAGATTGGATATTGTGTTGTATTTTACTGTATGGAACTGGGGACCTGGAAACGACGGAGAGGCTTCGTCTTCGCCGCAGCCCGCAGTGGTACACAACCCCACAACAGGCTGCAGCAGTCCACTCACCCCACCGCCGCCCCACACCGAACCCAGGCTTATTGTGCAGTTCGGCCCCCAGTGGACCCCCAGAAGCGACTCACACTAGACGAGTGTACCCCAATTTTTGCGTGCTAGAGTAATTATGGTGTACGCGTACGTGGAGAACTTGTTTGAGCAGCAATCGCCTACATAGCGTAACTGAGGCGGAATAAGGGGAACCAGCCCGCATTCTCCGAGGCAGACAGAAAACCGCCTTAAAACCATCCATAGGCTGGCCGGCACACCGGACCTTGACACTAAACCGCCGTGCGGATTCGTGCTGGGGACAGGCACGCCTTCCCGCCCGGAAAGCAGTACCGCAGAGCAACCGGGCGGACAAGACCGGATAACTTTGAAGTCTTCCGCTTCACGGACCGCGCAGAAGTGAGAAGAGGGCGCCGCGACAGTCTTTTGTAATTATAACATCAGATATCATTTTTGGTTCAAAATGCACTATGGGACTTTACATCTGAGGTCATCAGTTCCCTAGACTTAGAACTGCTTAAACCTAAGGACATCACACACATCCACGCCCGAGGCAGGATTCGAACCTGCGACCGTAGCAGTCGCGCGGTTCCGGACTGAGCGCCTAGAACCGCTAGACCACCGCGGCCGGCTGTTCATCGGTGGCAAAGGCTGGAATTTGTACGATTCAGGATGTCAGGTTGTTTTTTCAGACGAATCATCTTTTACGGTCCATGAGACACATGGCCGTTGGAGGTGGAGGGAACATTATAGTCTGGGGAACAGTGTCACGGTATTCTCTGGCTGATCTCGTCATTCAGGAAGGCACAGTGAATCAAGACAAGTATGCAACTACCCTTGGGGACCATATTCACCCCTACATGCAGTTTGCTGTTTGCTCTGCATGATGGAAAGTACCAATAGGACACTGCAACAAGCCAAACATTTCACTGTGTACGTGCGTGGTTCGGAGAGTACCAGAACGAGTTTAGTCTATTCCACTGGCCAGCAAACTCCTCAGTCGAGAATCCGTGGGATCGCCTTGATCGGTCTGTTCGCGGCAAGGATTCTCAACAGTGAACCTAGCGCAGCTAGCAGCGGCGCTGAAGTCGGCGCGGCTTCGTATCCCTCTCGATACCTTTCGGAACCTCACCGACTCTCTTCTTGCACTTCTCGCATCGGTGCACGATACAAAATGTGATTATCCAGTCTTTTCAGAGATCGCAACTGTTGTGGTTGGCAGGATAGCCAACCGTGTTTTTCTAAAGGAGGCCGAAATGCTCGCGTCTCAGCTCACGCAGGCTGGCGTGAGGTCTGGAACATGACAAGGGAATTACAATTGAGAAAAACGGACGTAGCTGGTGGAATACTTAACTTTAATCCATTTATGGAGAACGTCGCTCTTTATGGTACATGATTCACAATATCAATATAAACTGATCATGGCGCCTTGCTAGGTCGTAGCAAATAACGTAGCTGAAGGCTATGATAACTATCGTCTCGGCAAATGAGAGCGTAGAAGTCAGTGAACCATCGCTAGCAAAGTCGGCTGTACCACTGGGGCGAGTGCTAGGAAGTCTCTCTAGACCTGCCGTGTGGCGGCGCTCGGTCTGCAATCACTGATAGTGGCGACACGCGGGTCCGACGTATACTAACGGACCGCAGCCGATTTAAAGGCTACCACCTAGCAAGTATGGTGTCTGGCGGTGACACCACAGCAACATTAACGTGACTGGACAATGTGGTACTCCATGGGCCCGCCGCACTCTCTATATTGAAGAGGAGTTCTTCGTCACGTAGAACACCCAATGATGACTACTCGCAACATTTCCCTTTCTATAGGCTTCTGTAGAGCACACATATTGTGAGACCCAACTTGCTTTATTTGTTCATGAGACACAGAAAATATTAGATACAGGCTCCCAGGTAGATGCATTTTCCTTGACTTCCGGAAGGCGATCGATACAGTTCCGCACTATCGCCTGATAAACAAAGGAAGAGCCTACGGAATATCAGACCAGCTGTGTGGCTGGATTGAAGAGTGTGTCCTCGGAGTCCTTCGCGACGGCATACATGAATTTCTCGGTTTTTCCAGCCTGGTCAATTCTAATAAAATCCTCGAGCTTTCGATGGCCATCTCCGCCATCGAAAGCTCGAGGATTTTATTCGAATTGCCCCGGCTAGGAAACCGAGAACGTTTTATTCATGGATTAAAGAGTTTTTAGCAGACAGAACAGCATGTTGTTCTCAATGGAGAGACTTCTACAGACGTTAAAGTAACCTCTGGCGTGCCACAGGGGAGTGTTATGGGACCATTGCTTTTCACAATATATATAAATGACCTAGTAGATAGTGTCAAAACTTCCATGCGGCTTTTCGCGGATGATGCTGTAGTATACAGAGAAGTTGCAACATTAGAAAATTGCAGCGAAATGCAGGACGATCTGTAGCGGATAGGCACTTGGTGCAGGGAATGGCGACTGACCCTTAACATAGACAAATGTAATGTATTGCGAATACATAGAAAGAAGGATCCTTTGTTGTATGATTATATGATAGCGAAACAAACACTGGTAGCAGTTACTTCTGTAAAATATCTGGGAGTATGCGTACGGAACGATTTGAAGTAGAATGATCATATAAAATTAATTGTTGGTAAGGCGGGTGCCAAGCTGAGATTCATTGGGAGAGTCCTTAGAAAATGTAGTCCATCAACAAAGGAGGTGGCTTACAAAACACTCGTTCGACCTGTACTTGAATATTGCTCATCAGTGTGGGATCCGTACCAGGTCAGGTTGACAGAGGAGATAGAGAGGATTCAAAGAAGAGCGACGAGTTTCGTCACAGGGTTGTTTGGTAAGCTTAATAGCCTTACGGAGATGTTTAGCAAACAAGTGGCATACTCTGCAAGAGAGGCGCTCTGCATCGCGGTGTAGCTTGCTGTCCAGGTTTCGAGAGGGGGCGTTTCTGGATGAGGTATCGAATATATTGCTTTCCCCTACTTATACTTCCCGAGGAGATCACGAATGTAAAATTAGAGAGATTCGAGCGCGCACGGAGGCTTTCCGGCAGTCGTTCTTTCAGCTAACCATAGGCGACTGGAGCAGGAAAGGGAGGTAATGACAGTGGCACGTGAAGTGCCCTCCGCCACACACCGGTGGGTGGCTTGCGGAGCATAAATGTAGATGTAGATGAAGAAGAAGGTCTGTGTCCACGGTGTGTGCGTACTGTGTAGCGGGAGACTTGAAACTGATACGAATTTCAAATTGATTTTGTATCAAAACAATACATTTCCGGACATGAACTACATACGAAAACTTTATCTACTAAGTCCCCTCTATAAACACTAGGAGCCCTAAATGGGAACTGTGAAATAACGTGTATCATGCAGTTTTCTTTTCAAGTGGTAACGCCATTTCGGCACCAACGTTATTTTAAATCGTTGATGAGTACGGCGTGTTGTAATGCTATGACAGCAGTTACATATTAAGGGGGCTACGACGTCAAAGGGGCCAACTTGGAGCAGGAGAGTCACCACAGGACATTTTAATTTCTACTGTCTATACTTTTACAAATGTATTCATAAAACTTTGTCACTATGACCAGGAAGGATTGAGGACTGACACTCATCGCAGTGGAAGTTCAAAAACGTAGTAAAATACCTTTTTTTACATGTGTAATTTCATTATTTTTTCACTTACTACTGGCTCCATTTGTTGCTGTAAGTACACTTTTCTTCCTAAGTAAGAGAGATTCTTCGAAGAGTTTTTCATAGCATACAAACAGTAGTTACAGGTGTATGAAACTCTAGAATTTTCCAAATCTATTAAAAAACTGTGGAAAAAATAAAACTTGAATATTTTCTAAACATGAAGTTTAAAATGTAACCGTTCACTCATTTTTTCATAAATTAAATAAATTCTAGAGTTTCATACACGTGTAACTATGATTTGTATGCTGTGCAAAAGTCATCGAAGAATCTCTCTTACTTAGGAAGAAAAGTGTACCTATACCAACAAATGCTGTCAGTAGTAAGTGAAAAAATGATGAAATTTTACATGTAAAAAAACGTGTTTTGTTACGTTTTTGAGCTTCCATTGCTATGAGTATGAATTCTGAGTCCTTCTTGGTCATGCTGTTAAAGTTTTATGAATTTATTTGTAAAAGTATAGACAGTGGAAATTGAAATGTCCTGTGGTGCTTCTCCTGCACCAAGTTGGCCCGTTTGACGTCCTACCACCCTTAAAATGACAGGCACACATCTGCTTACAGCCATACAGGATAGTAGTGTAAAAACACGATGATAAAGCAGCAACTTGAGAATGGCACAGCACCAAAATCTGCAGATCGTGTGGTATAAACGACAGTGATTGTACGGGGTGTTCAAAAAGTCTCTCCGCGGTGCCGTATGATCGTTAGCCGCGCCTGCCTGCTTGCGTCATTTCCCTTCAAGTGCGGACATTTTCAACATTTAATGTAAAAAGTTGTAAGTAAAAATGAACATTCAATAATTAATAACTTGTCACTGAGTTTCATTTTGGTATATTCACTGCGGCGTACGGCACGCGAGGCTAACAATCATACGGCACTGCGGAGAGACTTTTTGAACACCCCGTATAACAGTAAAGGTGGAAACTGGAATTGTCTTTTGATATTTCATCGAGCTAGCAAAATCGATTCAGTCGTAACGTGTAGAAAATACCGCGAAAAGTGGTTTCCTAAGTTCAGTTTTTCGTCTCCCGTAAGTTGTGTAGCGAATGACGCAGCAGACACGGACGCACCGCAACGTCGCCACTGCTGCACCAGGCCAAGACAGGCGAGCGGCCGGCAGCGGATGACCGTTAGGGGGCGTGACGTAGCCACGGTCCCGCTACGGGTACCACCGGCTGCAGCAGTACCCGGCCATTGGCTCCGCGAGTGCCTCGGTTCTGCCAGTCGACTCACACCCGCACGCGCAGCGCAGGCTACCCTGCGCCTACCTATGTGAGGAACCATACTGTAACAGTAGCAAGTACACACACAGAAAAAAATCGCAACACCAAAAAGTTATTAATGTAGAGTCATAAAATTTCGGAAATACATCTCTCTGTGTAACATATTTAAGTCATTAACATTGCAAGGGCGCGGCTTAATGTAAGCGTGAGAAAGGCCATTGCAAATGTGGAATACTGGTACGAGGGTCACTCCAAAACAAATGCACACTTTTTTTTAATCCATCTTTTTATTCTACATGTTTGAAACTCTTACAGTGTGTAGATACATCCTTTAGGAACAATATTTTCATTTCTCCACATAATTTCCATCCCTCTCAACTTCCTTACGCCATCTTGGAACCAGCGCCTGTATACCCGCACGGTAAAATTCTGGACCAACCTGTTGGATCCACTGTTTGGCAGCGCGCACAAGGGAGTCATCATCTTCAAACCTTGTTCCACGAAAAGAGTCTTTCAGTTTTCCAAAGAGATAATAGTCACATGGAGCCAGGTCAGGCCTGTAAGGCGGGTGTTTCAGTGTTGTCCATCCGAGTTTTGTGATCGCTTCCATCGTTTATTGACTGACATTTGGCCGTGTATTGTCGTGCAACAGCAAAACATCCTGCTTTTGCCAATGTGGTCGAACACGACTAAGTCGAGCTTGAAGTTTCTTCAGTCTCGTCACACATGCATAAGAATTCATGATCGTTTCACTTGGTATGATGTCCACAAGCAAGAGTCCTTCGGAATCGAAAAACACTGTAGCCATAACTTTTCCAGTAGAAGTTGTGGTTTTGAATTTTTTTTCTTGGGTGAATTTCCATGATGCCACTCCATTGATTGCTTCTTCGTCTCATGATTGAGCCATGTTTCATCACCTGTCACAATTCTTCCAAGAAATTCATTTACACCATTCTCAAACTGTTCCAAAAGTTCACTGCATACCGTTTTTCTTGTTTCTTTGTGATCGACTGTCAACATCCTGGGAACCCACCCGTCACAAACCTTTATTAACGCCAACACTTTCATTATTCTGCAAACACTTCCTTCCCTTACCCCAGCGTAGCGTGACAATTATTTCACTGTGATGCGTCTGTCAGCAGTCACCAGTTCGTTAACTCTCTGCACATTATCTGGAGTGTGTGCAGTACGAGGCCGGCCGCTGCGAGGACAATACTCCATATTGCCGTAACCGCTTTCATCACGTAACCTGCTTGCCCACCGACTAACTGTACTGCGATAGACAGCAGCATCTCCATACACCCTTTTCAACCTCTTGTGGATGTTTCCCACTGTCTCGTTTTCACAGCACAGGAATTCTATGACTGCACGTTGCAGCCATCTTGAAGACATGCCGTGACGGCGCCACTCACGGGAACAGCTTGAACTAAGTTTGAAAAAAAAGCGGGAAGGATGTATCTACACACTGTAAAACTTTCACACATGCAGAATGAAAACTATATTTTTACGAAAATAGTGTGCAATACTTTTGTAGTGACCCTCGTACATTAATAACTGGTGTAAACGCTAGAATGTAGAATGCAAGCATGCAAAAGTGCTTTCATTGCCCTTTATACGTGGCGGATCTCAGTTAGTGGGAAGGAGTTCCACGGCTGTTGCACTTGGCCGGTCAATACAGGGGCCGTTAATGCTGTGTGTGGATGACCCTCGAGTTGTCGTCCAATAATGTTCCATTTGTGCTGGAATGGAGGCAGCCAAGGCAACATCTCGACACTCTATAGAACATGATGTGTTACAACAGCTGTGGGCGAGCGTTATCTTGTTGGAAAACACCCTCTAGAATTCCCTTCATGAAAAGCAGCGCAGCAGGTCGTTTCACTAGACAGACGTACAAATTTTCAATCAGCGTGCGTGGGACAACCACGAGGGAGCTGCTACTGTCACACAAAGGCACACCAGACCATAGTTACAGTGTATCTAGCATGCAGACAGGTTGGTTGCAAGCCCTCAAAAAAGGTTCAAATGGCTCTGAGCACTATGGGACTTAACATCAGTCCCCTAGACCTAGAACTACTTAAACCTAAATAAACCTATGGACATCACACACATCCATGCCCCAGGCAGGATTCGAACCTGCGACCGTAGCGGTCGCGCGGTTTCCGACTGTAGCGCCTAGAACCGCTCGGCCACTCCGGCCGGCTGCAAGCCCTCAACTGGGGTTCTTCTAACCAACAAGCGACCATCACTAACTCCGAGGCAGAACCAGTTTTCATCGGAAAACACAACAGGCCTCCACCCTGGCCTCCAATAAGTTCTCTCTTGACATCACTGAAGTCGCAAATGGCGGCGGTTTGGGGTGAGCCTAATGCACGCTAAAGGGCTCTAACTGGGAGCTGTCCTTGAAGTAACCGATTTGCTACAGTTCGTTGTGTCACTCTGGTGCCAGCTGCTGCTAAGATTGCCACTGCAGATGTAGCACGATGCGCCAGTGTCACACGCCGAACACGATGGTCTTCCCTCTCAGTAATGCCTCTTAGCCGTCCAGAGCCTGGTCTTCTTCTGACTGTACAGTTTCGTGACTACCGCTCCAGCAACCACATTCAGTGGCTACATTCCTCCCAAGTCTTTTTGCAATATCGCAGAATGACCATACAGCTTCTCGTGCCCCTATTACACGATCTCGTTCAACTCAGTGAGACCTTGATAATGGCGTCTTTCTCGCGTTAAAGACATTCTTGACTAACATCAGTTCACCACGTCCAATCTCAAAAGTAACTAATGCTCACGACCGTTACAGCGCGTATTTAAAGCAGAGTTGATTTGCTTCCTCATAGTGGCGCTAGTAGCACGACTCTTATGCGACCGCCATGAAATTTGAATAGATATGTTTCACATGTAGGACACGCCTATCAACTTTCTACTTTCCTTTACGTTGCACAACTCCTTCTTGGTGTTGTACTTTTTCTTCCATCACTGTATTTATTTACAACTCAGGATAAAGCTCAGTCTTGTGGCCGAGTTCGCTTACAAATTAGCCAGAGTTAAGGGGAGGTTTAATATCTTTTGCTTCAAAATATCGATTTTTTAAATTGCATTTTTGGATCCTTAAATGTGTTTAGAATCCTCCCTTGAAACGGTTTTTTCGAATGTTGTTGTTGTGGTCTTAAGTCCTGACTCGTCTGATGCAGCTCTCCGTGTTGCTGTAGCCTGTGCAAGCTTCTTCATCTCCCAGTACCTACTGCAACCTACATCCTTCTGAATCTGCTTAGTGTATTCAGTTCTTGGTCTCCCTCTACGATTTTTACCATCCACGCTGCCCTCCAATGCTAAATTTGTGATCCCTTGATGCCTCAGAACATGCTCTACCAAATGGTCCCTTCTTCTTGTCAAGTTGTGCCACAAACTCCTCTTCTCCCCTATTCTATTCAATACGTCCTCATTAGTTAAGTGATCTATCCATCCAATCTTCAGCATTTACTCGATGTTAACAAATTCCTCTTCTTCAGACACGCATTCCTTGACATTGCCGTTCTACATTTTATATCCTCTCTACTTCGACCTCCATCAGTAATTCTGCTCCCCAAATAGCAAAACTCCTTTACTACTTTAAATGTCTCATTTCCTAATCTAATTCCCACAGCATCACCCGACTTAATTCGACTACATTCCATTATCCTCGTTTTGCTTTTGTTGATGTTCATCTTATACCCTCCTTTCAAAACATATCCATTCCGTTCAACTGCTCTTCCAAGCCTTTTGCTGTGTCTGACAGAATTATAATGTCATCGCCAAACCTCAAAGTTTTTATTTCTTCTCCATGAATTTCAATGCCTACTTCGAATTCTCCTTTTGTTCCCTTTACTGATTGCTCAATATACAGATTGAATACAATTGGGGATAAGCTACAACCCTGTCTCACTCCCTTCCCAACCACTGCTTCCCTTTCATGTCCCTCGACTCTTATAACTGCCATCTGCTTTCTGTACAAACTGTAAATGGCATTTCGCTCCCTGTATTTTATCCCTCCCACCTTTAGAATTTGAAAGAGAGTATTCTAGACAACATTGTCAAAAGTTTTCTCTAAGTCTACAAATGCTAGAAACGTAGGTCTGCCTTTCCTAACTCTTTCTTCTAAGATAAGGCGGAAGGACAGTATTGCCTCACGTGTTCCAACATTTCTACGGAATCCAAACTGATCTTCCCCGATGTCGGCATCTACCACTTTTTCCATTCGTCTGTAAAGAATTTCGCGTTAGTATTTTGCAGCTGTGACTTATTAACTGATCGGTAATTTTCACATCTATCAACACCTGCCTTCTTTGGGATTGGAATTATTATATTCTTCTTGAAGTCTGAGGGTATTTCGCCTGTCTCCTACATCTTGCTCACCAGATGGTAGAGTTTTGTCATGACTTGCTCTCCCAAGGCCGTCAGTAGTTCTAATGGAATGTTGTCTACTCCTGGGGCCTTGTTTCGACTCAGGTCTTTCAGTGCTCTGTCCAACTCTTCACGCAGTATTGTATCTCCCATTTCATCTTCATCTACATCCTATTCCATTTCCATAATATTGTCCTCAAGTACATTGCCCTTGTATAGATCCTCTATATACTCCTTCCACCTTTCTGCTTTCCCTTCTCTGCTTAGAACTGGATTTCCATCTCAGCTCTTGATATTCATACAAGGGGTTCTCTTTTCTCCAAAGGTCTCTATTTTCCTGTAGGCAGTATCTATCTTACCCCTAGTGAGATAAGCCTCTACATCCTTACATTTGTCCTCTAGCCCTCCCTGCTTAGCCATTTTGCACTTCCTGTCGATCTCATTTTTGAGACGTTTGTATTCCCTTTTGCCTGCTTCATTTACTGCGTTTTTATATTTACTCCTTTCATCAATTAAATTCAATATTTCTTCTGTTACCAGGGATTTCTACTAGCTCTCGTCTTTTTTACTTACTTGATCGTCTGCTGCCTTCACTACTTCATTCCTCTGAGCTACCCATTCTTCTTCTTCTGTATTTCTTTCCCCTATTACTGTCAATTGTTCCCTTATGCTCTCCCTCAAACTCTCTACAACCTATGGTTTAATAGGGCACAGAAATGTTTTTCACGCACCAATTTTCTCTTTCTGAGGACGAGTTATTGTACCGGTGCTTGGGAGGAAAAACACGAAATTGAAATGAAGGTTTGAACGCTTGTGTTTGGAAGTTAGCTCCCAAGGATTTGCATTCTGGTGCGAAGACTGTGGAGATTGCGACTTTCCTGGCAGTGAGCAGCTTCAACGAAGGGTATTCAGCAATTCTGAAGACCATGACAACGATGGATGTCACCCTGGGACTCTATTCCACGCAGTTCGCCAAGCATCGGACGATCACCGGATTCAAGCGGCGGAAAACCGCTTGTTACCGGCAGTACGAGCGGCTCTGGAGCAGCGCAGGATGGCCCAGGTCGAGCTGAACGCCCTCTATAAGGAAGAGGAAGGACTAGTTTACGGACTCGTAATAGCAGATTGACCGTAAGTTGCACAATATTGCATTTATAGGTAGTCAAAACTTCACACGCGTTTATCTCGAAATGACTTCTGTTTATCGCGTATTGTGATAACTTCAAATCTGCTGAACCGATTGATATGATTCTTTGTTTCCGACGAAGTAAGTAATTTGTCTAGGAGTTGTACTACTTTCATTACGATCCATGAACTATAAATATTTTTACTTGGCCGCCGCAGTCGAAAAAACCTATTTATTTTCATATGGCCGCCATTTTGTTTCCAGTTCTAAGCAAAGAAGGGAAAGCAGAAAGGTGGAAGGAGTATATAGAGGGTCTATACAAGGGCGATGTACTTGAGGACAATATTATGGAAATGGAAGAGGATGTAGATGAAGATGAAATGAGAGATACAATACTGCATGAAGAGTTTGACGGAGCACTGAAAGACCTGAGTCGAAAAAGGCCCCCGGAGTAGACAACATTCCATTGGAACTACTGACGGCCTTGGGAGAGCCAGTCCTGACAAAACTCTACCATCTGGTGAGCAAGATGTATGAAACAGGCGAAATACCCGCAGACTTCAAGAAGAATATAATAATTTCAATCCCAAAGAAAGCAGGTGTTGACAAAAGCCACAGCTGCAAAATACTAACGCGAAATTCTTTACAGACGAATGGAAAAAGTGGTAGATGCCGACATCGGGGAAGATCAGTTGGGATTCCGTAGAAACACTGGAACACGTGAGGCAATACTGACCTTACGACTTATGTTAGAAGAAAGATTAAGGAAAGGCAAACCTACATTTCTAGCATTCGTAGACTAGAGACAGATTTTGACAATGTTGACTGGAATACTCTCTTTCAAATTCTAAAGGTGTCAGGGGTAAAATACAGGGAGCGAAAGGCTATTTACAATTTGTACAGAAAGCAGATGGCAGTTACGAGGATCAGTCAAAAAGTAATGCCTCCTATTTTTTTTTCTACGTTTAATTGTCAGGAAATTTAAATGCAATTACATAGGTTGAAAACCACAACATTGAGGATCATTTTGTCATTTTTCAATGTAATCTCCGCCCATCTCTACAGTTTTGGTCCATCTTTGAACAAGGGCATGTATCCCAGCATGGTAAAAATCACAGCTCTGCTTCCTAAGCCCTTGACGCACGGATGTTTTGACGGCCTCCTCTTCTTCAAAATGAATCCCACGATGAGCTTCTTTTAGTGGCCCGAACAGATGGAAGTCTGATGGTGCCAGGTCAGGGCTGTATGGGGGATGAGGCAAAACTTCCCATCCAATTTTGACAATCTCGTCAGAGGTGTGACGACTGGTGTGTGGTCTTGCATTGTCATGCAAAAGAAGAACATCTGGCATTGATTTTGTTGGGCGAACTCGCTGAAGACGTGCTTTAAGTTTTTTGAGGGTTGTGACGTATTGAACAGAATTTATTGTGCATCCCTGCTCCAAAAAATCAACCAGAATCACACCCTCTGTATCCCAGAAAACTGTGGCCATAACTTTCCCTGCCGATCGCACAGTTTTGAATTTTTTCTTCCTCGGCGAGCTTGTGTGACGCCACTCCATTGACTGCCTCTTTGATTCGGGTTCAAAAAAATGCACCCATGTTTCGTCCCCGGTCACAATTTTTTTCAGAAACTCATCTCCCTCCAAACGGAAGCGCTGCAAGTGTTGGGAGGCTATTGTTTTCCTTGCCTCTTTATTCTGATCGGTTAACATTCTTGGAACCCACCGTGCACAAACTTTTGAGTACCCCAATTGTTTAATAATCGTGATCACACTGCCTTTACTAAGAGAAATAATGCGACACACTTCATCTGCAGTCACCCGACGGTCACCACGAATGATGTCATCAACTTGCTGAATGTTGTGTGGAGTCACTGCACTCACCGGCCTGCCGCTCCGCTTTTCGTCAGTCAACGGTGTTTGCCCTTCAGCATCCTTACAACGACGAACCCATCGTCTAACAGTGCTGACATCCACTGTCACAACACCATACACCTTCTTCAGTCTTTCATGAATGCGTATGGGCGTTTCACCTTCTGCATTCAAGAATTCAATCACACAACGCTGTCTCAAACGAACATCGATGTCGGCCATCTTACAAACTTCTGCTGTGCTGCCACCTGTTGACACAGAGAGTTACTACTGCAGTGGATTGCAGAAGAAGGTTTGAGGAATGGCGCCAAATTCAAATTTTTCACTTAACTTAATTTTTTTAAGTAGAAAAAAAATGGGAGGCATTACTTTTTGACCGACCCTCGTATAAGAGTCGAGGGACATGAAAGGGAAGCAGTTGTTGGGAAGGGAGTAAGACAGGGTTGTAGCCTCTCCCCGATGTTATTCAATCTGTATATTGAGCAAGCAGTAAAGGAAACAAAAGAAAAATTCGGGGTAGGTATTAAAATCCATGGAGAAGAAATAAAAACTTTGAGGTTCGCCGATGACATCGTAATTCTGTCAGAGACAGCAAAGGACTTGGAAGAGCAGTTGAATGGAATAGACAGTGTTGAAAAGAAGGATATAAGATGAACATCAACAAAAGCAAAACGAGGATAATGGAATGTAGTCGAATTAAGTCGGGTGCTGCTGAGGGAATTAGATTAGGAAATGAGACATTTAAAGTAGTAAAGGAGTTTTGCTATTTGGGGAGCAAAATAACTGATGGTGGTCGAAGTAGAGAGGATATAAAATGTAGACTGGCAATGGGAAGGAAAGCGTTTCTGAAGAAGAGAAATTTGTTAACATCGAGTATAGATTTAAGTGTCAGGAAGTCATTTCTGAAAGTATTTGTATGGAGTGTAGCCATGTATGGGAGTGAAACATGGACGATAAATAGTTTGGACAAGAAGAGAATAGAATCTTTCGAAATGTGGTGCTACAGAAGAATGCTGAAGGTTAGATGGGTAGATCACATAACTAATGAGGAAGTATTGAATAGAATTGGGGAGAAGAGAAGTTTGTGGCGCAACTTGACCAGAAGAAGGGATCGGTTGGTAGGACATGTTCTGAGGCATCAAGGGATCACCAATTTAGTATTGGAGGGCAGTGTGGAGGGAAAAAATCGTAGAGGGAGACCAAGAGATGAATACACTAAGCAGATTCAGAAGGATGTAGGTTGCAGTAGGTACTGGGAGATGAAGAAGCTTGCACAGGATAGAGTAGCATGGAGAGCTGCATCAAAGGAGTCTCAGGACTGAAGACCACAACAACAACAAGAACGGTCCAAATAACTTAACCGAGGTACAACTCCTCCTGAATAATCTTATATACTCAATTTTGATTTCAGACTAGCCGGTTGACCTGTGACATACAGCGCATAGAGGTCTACATCGAAATTTTGTTTCGTTCCGACGGCACTTCCGCCTTTACTCTTCGAAATTTCCAGTCAAAAAAATTCCAGTTTGTAGAGGAAATATCAATAAATATTTTGACCAAATTTGACATTGATATCTGTAACACAGCCCGAGAAAAAAAATCTCAAAGAACATGCTTTCTCGGGCCAAAGATAGTAAACCTCGCCTTAGGTGAACGGGGCAAGCTCTGATTGGAGTTTAAACCAAGATATGGTATTCTTAATTCAGTTGACTTGGTGAACAAGTTAAGACAGGCAAATTTCCCTTAGTGGCAAGCTATTTTCTTTTGACGCCTAAACATTCTCATAGACTTACTACGTAAATCAAAAGTTAAGCCAGTTGTCACAGATGACATAAGGTTAGCTACTCAAACTTGCTCAACACAAAATTATATCCGTTTCAGTGGCAGGATATACAAACCATTGGATGGTCTGGCTATGGGATCCGCCCTCAGTCGAATCCTTACTGAAACCTACATGGGCAGTTTTCAAAAACAGTCCCTGGAAAATAATCCACTGCCTTCCAACGTTGAATACTGCTTTAGGTATGTTGCAGGTTGTAATGGTTCTATATTTGCGAAACCATTTTTCGATACCGTAGATTAATGGATATTTTTCTACGTAACGCCTCATATTTTTACTCTATTCTAATTTGGTTTCATTTTTATATGTATGTACGTCGATATTTTGAGATGTTGAAATCGATATAATATCTAGTGTGAATATCTTTGAACTTATTGTTATCTTTGAAGCTGGTTTGTAATTTTTAGCTCGGAGGCGTACAGAGTAGTTAAGTTTTTATGTTGAATATGAACAGTCTTGACTTGGTGTTGGAAATGAAAAGATGAGTCTGAGTTGTGCACAATGAAAAACGTTGTGAGTTTTATTAAGAGCAGTAACGGCTGCGAAATTGTATGATGAAGTAATGTTTTGAACATGCGAAAGTATAAAAAGTTTAATAAATGTGAATTTTTGTGAAAAGTGAGTGTCAAGAATTATTTTCAAGTGACCATTGTTTAAAAAAGTATGAAGCATATTGCAATGAAAAACATAAATCATCAAATTAATCCTGACAGATTGTCTTCGTACGTTTGTCAAGTCGGCGTAATTAACATCCGAGTGCCTTTCGCACCAACAGCGATAGTCATGCTACCTAGACAACATTTTTAATTACGAGCCAAAGCCAGAGCGAGATTGCCGTTGGATTGCAAATACAAGATAAGTGATATTATTGTTAATTTTCTTCAGTGATTGTAATCAACTGATGTAGCAATGCCTGCCAATTAAAGACCGTCTAGTTGCTCAATGAAAAGGTCATACTTTGAGTGCGCGACGTGATAATTTTTGAACTAATTAACTGTTAGTGGAGGTGTTATTATAAAGTGTGTTGTGCGTATTATCAGCCAGCTTCAAAAACTCCTCAAGCATCTAAATTCCTAACACAACCGTATAAAATTCAAAGAGGTGTGGAGGCAAGTGCTTAAATCTTTTAGATGCGATCATAGACATCAGTGACCATATGCATACTTTTAAGATTTATGAGAAACCTACCAGCATAGATATTGTAATATTGCTAATTCTCAGCATCTATTGACCCATAAAGATGCTGTCTTTTATTCAATGATACATCGCCTAACATTCATCCCCAAGTTCCAAACTGAATTAAATACAGTCAGGCAAACAGCATCAAACAATGGCTACCCTCCTACACTGGTTGGCTCCATAACACACATAAATCAGAAACAACCGTTGTGTCTTCTTCTTTACCTTGTTTTCGAACTACCATCTCAAGAACGCAATATGTGATGCACAATTCCATATTTAGGAAAAGTCTCTCTGAATGAAGCCAGAAAGTTTGAATCCAAGAACATCATGTTATGTGCACAACTCTATTGAACACTTTTTGCTCTGTGATAAAGACAGAACTTCAATTCCGAAAAAGAGTGGAATGTACAACATCGTTTGTTAGTGTGGTAAATTCCATATAGACCAGCCTAGCAAGGCAGTGTGCATCCTCTTGAAGGAACACCATAGAAAACTTGGATAAGGAGACTCTGCTTTTTCAGACAACCTTTTTAAAGACGACCACAGTCACAAGGTGCAACATGAAGTATTACATCACATCCATAAAGGAAGGTCAATGATTAACCTCTATATACTGGAAATTAATGAACATATGTCCATCTGTCCGAGCTTAGAACTGAATGACCAGATTGAGACCGAGTGAGGTGGCGCAGTTGTTAGCACACTGGACTCGCATTCGGGAGGACGACGGTTCAATCCCACGTCCGGCCATCCTGATTTAGGATTTCTGTGATTTCTCTAAATCGCTCCAGGCAAATGTTGGAATGGTTCCTCTGAAAGGGCACGGCCGACTTCCTTTTCCATCCTTCCCTAATCCGAAGAGACCGATGACCTCTCTGTTTGGTCCCTGTCCCCACACAACCCCAACCAGATTCAGTTCCCTTACTCGCCGTTTCTAACACAGATACTACTCATAATCCCATTCAGGCCATGTTATAAATTACCCCGACTTACGCATATGGCCCATTTTTCCTTTATTTCAGTTATTATAATGTCCCTTGTCCTGTTAAAAAATTTTACTTTGTATAATCAAAGCTGCTTCACCTAGCTGCTTAATCTTAGTACTATATCGTATCTATTTGTAATTTAGGACATTTTAAAAACAAGATTCTATTTTTCAGGAACTCCATTGGAACATGTCACCAAAGTTCATTGTTCAATTTATTTTCTTCGAAGAACAATTGTTGTAATTTGTTATATAATTCATTAGTTAACGTGTAACATATTTTATCATAATTAAATAAACTTGCATTTTCTCTTAAGTAATTCCTCTTGCCTTATTCCTAAATCTAACATAAACAATTTTCATCTTGGGAAATGAAGATATTCAGTAGATGCACTAGTATAAAATCTTTCATCTTACAAAAATTTCATTGTACCACATATTTATCTTTGTACGCGATGAGGACGGAAGAGCCAATAACAAGTCTGTGAAATAACTAATAAAGATTGTAGAGTATTACACGAGTGTCGTGTGTGTTTTAATTTTTAAGAAATAAATTTGTTTGTGGATAGCTTCCGTCTTGAGCAAACGCATTTTTTCCTCTTATCTACCCAGTTATGTTTCGCTGAAGTTCAAGCACCATCAGAAGATCTTTTTTTTCATTAGATAACAGGAAAAACTGACTTTTAATATCTATACATACAGAATTTCAGTTTTTAAGTACATTATTCACAAATTTGAAAAGACGAAAAAAAATTATATACCTTGTTTAGAAATGCAGTTATTTCTGTGACTTCGTGTACTTTGTGTTATAACTGTTTTCCTATTACAGGTTGTAATTTGCAACAATAAGGAATTTAACATGGCAACATTTATTTACGTTGAAAATGTCTGTCTGTCTGTGTCTCTCTCTCTCTCTCTCTCTCTCTCTCTCTCTGTGTGTGTGTGTGTGTGTGTGTGTGTGTGTGTGTGTGTGTGTGTGTGTGTGTGTGTTTATTGTGGGGTGTGGGTGGGTGGATGGGTGGGTGTTGGTGTGTTTGTAAGGCCAAAAGAAAAATTAAAAACTCCCGCCCACAAGGTATTCAGCTGTTCGTCACCTTGCATACAGTGAGACAGAGCAATTTTTGAAGTGCATCTTCACACTAACACACACACTCAGACAGGCCCATAATTCCAATCAATAAAATAATATTAACCACAGGAGTCTAACATCCCTTGTTGTAAGTTTTCAATGTAAATAAGTTTTTCATATAAAGTTATCTATAGTTGCTGATCACAACCTGTAAAAGAAAAACAGCTGTGTCACAGTGTGCGTGAACCCACAGGAAACACAGTATGTGTTCACTAAATACATAAAAAAATTCTGTTTTCAGATTTGTGAATATTTTACTTTAAAACTGAGATTTTACGTGCACAGATACCAAAAAGCAGTTTTTCGTGTTATTTAATGGAACGAAAATAACAACCCCACTTAAGATATTGTAATTTCAGCGTAAAATATCTCCGTAGAAAAGAATTAAAAAATGTGTTTTCTCAAGACGAAACCTATTCATAAATAAATATATTTATTTACAGCTTACACGAAGCAGGTGAAAGTACTCGCCAGCAGTGTCTGTAGCAAGCTGCGAGCAAAGTGGAAGTCCTAGGATACCTTCAGCAGCGTCGGTTGTGGTGATAGTTCGAAGATAACTGTCTGTTGCCAGGCGAATCTCTGTAACAGTTGCGAAATGAATGCTTTCTTCATCTTAGGGCCCGAATAAGTCACAGGGGCTTAAGTATTCTATCTAACAAATCAGTCGCAACTTGCACTGTATGCGTCCGAACATTGTTCAGCAAGACGGTGATTGGGTTCTGCAGTAAATGTCGCTGCTTCTTTCTCAAAGCAAGTGCGGGATGTGTTCTAGAAATGAACAGCAAACATTCACTGTCTGCCGTTGGGAAACGGTATGCGTTAGGATGACGTTACAGTCGTACACGAAAAGTACTATTACTTCCATATTGCTGAGATCCTGGCCACTTTTCCAGCGTCGTGGACACGCTTAACAACGTCATTCGCTTGACTGGCTCTTACAGTTTGTCACACCCACGGTTATGTAATGGCGTAAGAAGGAAGAAAGGAAGGAATGGAAATTAGGGTTTAACGTCCCGTCGACGTCTAGGTCATTAGAGACGGAGCACAAATTCTGTTTCAAGGATGGGGAAGGAAATCAGATACTCCCTTTCAAAGGAACCATTTACCTGGCGCCATTTACGAAAATCACTGAAACCCTAAATCTGGGTCGTCGGACGCGAATTTGAACTGTCGACCATCTGAATGCAAGTCCAGTGACCTAAGCTCAGCGCCACCTCGCTCGGCCAGCGTAAGAAATCCTCTCCCGTGAGTTCACAGCGTTCCAAGAGAGTGCGATCCATGTTATACCGCAGCCGTTTCTGCATTTCAGTCAACCATGTGGAACCTATCACGGCACAACTTTTCTCATTCCCAGGCGTTCTCTCAGGATACAAAGAACACCCGTGTGCGTTAAGCCTTTCTCTCGGAACAGCTCACGAATCTTATTTACGGATTCTCCCGTTACTTCTTGGTAGGACAATTCCATATTTAATGTTGAACAACAGGTACATTGTTTTTGTTCTACTGATTTTTGTTTCTTTGAGACTAGTTTTCGGCTTATTGGACCATCTTCAGGAAACAACCGACTAGTGTCTGTAACGGGTACTAGTTCTGAGGTACCCAACATTATAAGCAAAGACACGATTCCACTTTCATAGAATGTCAGTTCTTCCCTGAACATGGCCCAATAAACGGAAAACTAGTTTGATTCAAATGGTTCAAATGGCTCTAAGCACTATGGGACTTAACATCTGAGGTCATCAGTCCCCTAGACCTAGAACTACTTAAACCTAACTAACCTAAGGACATCACACACATCCATGCCCGAGGCAGGATTCGAACCTGCGACCGTTGCAGCAGCGCTGTTCCGGACTGAAGCGCCTAGAAGCGCTCGGCCACAGAGGCCGGCCAACTAGTTTGAAATTAAAAAAAAAAAGAACAGTAGAACAACAACAGCTCACGAATCATTTAGCGTCCTACTACTTCTTCACTAACACAGGGGTGACTTCGCCGACGAATGTCTGCCACATTTTGGAGTCCCTTGTCGAAAGTTTTTATCCACCTTGCCACTGATCTGTAAGGCAAAGTAAGTCGTCCACAAACCTCTCGAAGGAATTGATGTCACTGACGCTTGACGTCCTCTTGAATGTCCAATTTAACTTCGATGTTCTTGTTTGGAAAACATCGTTGTAGCACTACGTCAGACCGTCCTCTACACGAGGTTATCTTTTTCTCGGAACTGCGCAAGTTGGTTCAAATGGCTCTGAGCACTATGGGACTTAACATTTCAGGTCATCAGTCCCCTAGAACTTAGAACTACTTAAACCTAAGTAACCTAACGACACCACAGACATCCATACCCGACGCATAATTCGAACTTGCGACCGTATTGGTTGCACGGTTCCAGACTGAAGCGCACAGAACCGCACGGCCACAGCAGCCGGCAACTACGCAAGTGCATGATTGGAAACAGAGAGGCGATCTGCGCCAAAATAAAGTACATCTATGAAAGTAACTTTGTTTGGTTTCATTGCCTTGTGCCTTAACGGCATTTTTGCCATTATAAAAATTCCAACCCCCATACATTCAATCACACGAAGCGAAACATTAGTCACCTCCAGGGGACATCATGCTTATAGCGCGTAATACTACTTCTGGCCTTTATGACTGCCGCAATGCGGTAAGGAAAACAGTCAAGTTTCATCGGATATCTCGCATCCAGCTGGGCTTAAGCCGGACATGTCGGGCCAAATATATACGACTCCAGCATGTCCAGCTTTTGAGAGGTTTCTTATCCGTGAAGAAGAGAAGGCACAGCTAAAGCCCCATTCAAAGCTAATGAAGTAAGTGCGAGGACTAAGTGTGAGGAGGAGTTAAGAGATATACAGTAAGGGTATATAATCTGTCCATTCACATTGATGTGACCACCGCCTATGTTCCACCTCACCATGCAAAAACTACTCATATACTCAGGTGGCAGCACTAGCAGGCCGGCCGCTGTAGCAGAGCGGTTCTGGGCGCTTCAGTCCGGAACCACGCGGCTGCTACGGTCGCAGATTCGAATCCTGCCTCGGGCATGAATGTGTGTGATGTCCTTAGGTTAGTTAGGTTTAAGTAGTTCTGTCTAGGGGACTGATAACCTCAGATGTCAAGTTCCATAGTGCTTGGAGCCATTTGAAATAAGCATTAGCAGTGAAGGGAACATAAAGCAGGGGGGGGGGGGGGGGGGGGGTAGGCAGAAAACAGTGCAGAGGTTGTAATGCGGAAACTACTTATATGACATCCAGAGAGAAATGATCATTGGCTTTCGGGCCAAGGATGAAAGTATTTCCGAAACGACAAAGTTTGTAACCTGTTCGCGTGCTGCCGTAGTTAAAATAAACCGTGCATAGCAAGATGGCGCTATCCAAAAAGCGCGCCGAGACGACTGTGGTGCACCATGGCCCATAGGAGTGAATGACGGCTGCAGAGATGCGTACGGGCCAATAGACGAGCAACTGTTGACCGACTGACTGCCCAGGACCAATGATCTACCAGCAGTGTCTCCTAAAGTGCCGTTCAGCGATAGTTGTGTCTGGGCTTCCGAGGCTACTGGTTACTAAATTATAATTGTATTGAAGTATATGAGTCCTGTAATTGGTAGGAATATTTAAGATTAACGTAATTAGGTGAAATCTGGAACAAATGATCGAGTACAACGGTCAAAGTCATTTATTTGAAATTGAGCTGGATTTGTGTTAAAACAGTATCTAATTTAAAGTCTGTAGTATTTAAAGGAAAAACCAACTGAGAGAATCAAAATTGATTAGAAAATTAAAATGTAATTAGCGTAAATATTATAAGTGGCTTGAAAACATAGGCAGTTCTTTAGACGTTTTGTCAATTATAAATAAAAGACCTATTTTTCCACATTCAGTGGGAGACTTGGAAACATATACGTTGGTACGAACATTTTCCGAAACATTTATCTTTTTTATCTAATAAAAACAGTAAAAATATTCTTAATATTTCATATTTTGAGCATCTGTCCACTTTTAAAATGTTATATGCTTGAACATTCATCTATGTATTTGCTCTATAACAGCTAGTGCAACTGCTGAAATGAGTCATTAATTTTGAGGTGACAGTCTTAATTGTAATTTTATTAGAAAAACCTTTATAACAATACCGAGGATTCTTCGTAATTGTATACAAAAGGGGCAGCCATATTGGCACTTGGGTGTCAGTACTTTATGATCATTCGATTGGATAAGGTATACGTCAGTGTCTTATGAGATTTTATACAAGAAGCATGTTATTTCTTACATGAGTAATTCGTGCAGTGAGCATGTCAGACTTGTGAAAATTGTCTGGCACGATCTATCATTCCACCAATGTACATAAAAAGGTTAAAAACAAGGTGATATAATAAAAAGAAGTTCTGAAATATAAGGTTCGATTTAGTCATTCTTAGCAAAAAACACAAAGTTACAGTGGACATAGAGTAATTCAATGACTGTCTAAACATTCATGGTGGTGTCTTTTTGTTCTATATCGTGTCTCCCTGCCACTTTTGCGCAACGACGCTCTGAGCGTGTTTTTTAGGGAATTGACTAGTTTGAACCTGAGACCTGTTGCTGGTAAGGAGACGCCAGCCCACACATGACATGTAGAATTCAGAAGAGTTCAGTGAGACTAGCGACGATATAACCAAATGCTTAATGATTTCAGAGTCAGCTCCACTGCACTCCCTGTAAAAGAATCTTAATACTAACTAAATTTAGTGGAAGGGGTTCAAGGCTTTCCTATTTTTAGTTAGCTGGTAAAATAACGTCGAAAAAGCAGTTAAGTTTACCATTGTAAATTTTATTCTACTCACGAAACATTGTTTATAAATTGCACTATTGATAAAAGGAAGTGTTTTAATACAGGATGGTAAAAACCAAGTGCGTTCAACAAAAATGTGAACGAATATTCCCTGAGTGGGTTTCCAAGTTCTACAATGGATCGAAGGATGACCTATGCCATATCACGTCTATAATCTAGGTTCAAATTAAGTTTCACAAGAGAGAAAACTATCAAAATGGTCTACAGTGACCCTCAATTATCTTTAATTACTTATCTTACTTGTCGTAAATTACAGTGGCTGATGTGGCTTCTCAATAACTATATAACAGAAAAATCATCGCGTTTCAGACTTTTACTTCAAGTGGCAAATGTGAACACCATGAGCTTTAATTGACGATCGACATTAGTATTACGCAAAAAGGGGGTGTAACAGATGAGACTTCTGCAGTTCTGAGTGAAGCTTTATGCGCTCAAATACGCGGCATCGCGTGCGTTCATTATCTTGTCGGTGTTTAGGCAGCGTCAGGGCAGCGGCGGGCAGCACAGCTCCGCTCACATCGCCATCTCGGGAGCAACTCTCTGCTAACTTCTCCTTAGTACAATTTACCGAAGTTTTCATCTGATCAATCAGGTTCTCAATGTTAACCTTAAGCTCCGCCTACAAAAATTCTGTCTACCCAATGAGAAACGTTATACTTTTCGTGGTGGGGAATGTTTTTAAAGTTTGCAACGTAACAGAGACGCGAAAAAGTCTCACGCTAAAACCTGCAGCTGGTGTGGTCCTTTTAGCGTTATCGTAAGATCTATACTGTTCTTCTGGAGGGCTCTAGCTGTTAACATGGGCTGGCGGGTGGTCCTTGACGTAACAAAGACGCGAAAAAGTCTCACACTAAAACTTGCGGGTGGTGTCGTCCTAATGGTTAGCTGGCGACGTGGGTGTCCAGTCCGTCCCTTATCGTAGGGCCTTCTAGCTTAACACGGTTCTGCTCTCGGCTTCTGTTTTCGTTTCTCCCCTCGGAACTGCGTCTGTCTCATGGTGGGAAGATATGACATTCATTTAGACATTCTTGTGTTAGTCTGTGGTATTCCATTTGCTCACTCGTTACTCGTATTACTTTGGAAGGCGAATGCTGTATCAGTACCAGCCAGTCGGATCGTCAGTACAAAGTAAGCCAGACGACAGTGTGGGACATTCTCCATGACAGTTGTTACTACCCTTATCACTTACAGCGTGAGCAGGGCTTACTAACGACAGACTTTCCACATCGGGAGCAGTTTTCTCACTCGTTTGTTCGCCAGGCAACCACGATTCTGGGATTTTTGTCATCCATCCTGTTTACAGATGAGGCCACTTTTACGCGAGTGGTATCTTCGGCTTTCATAACAGTCGTCTATGGAATAGTATGCAGAACCCCCATGGTATGGTTACAGAGAACAATCAGCATCGGGATGTGTGGGCCTGGATAATTGACGACCGTATTTTGGGACCATTCTTCCTTCCATGTCGCCTAACAGGCCGGAACTGTCGGCGTTTCTTGCGGATGACTTTACCTTCCCTGCTGGAAGAAGCGCAATTGATCAATCGAAGGGTTATGCGACTGCTACGTGACGATGCTCCATCCCACTTCACCGTTAACGTCCGGACACATCTTTGTCGTGTCTTCTCTGGTCGATGGATCGGACGAAAGGGGCCAGTTGCATGTCCTGCTCCTTCACCAGATCTCAACCCGTGCGATTTCAGGTTATGGGGCATCTCAAAAGTATCTTGTATGCGGAGCCCCTTCCAGATGTGGAGACATTTGAGCAGGGGATTCATGCTGCCTTTGACACTGTCCGGATGCGGCCTGGTCGATGTGAACGAACATACAGCGTTGAGGCACACGGAAACCATTTTCAACAGATGCTGTAACTGTGGATGCATGGTACAGAGCATTAGACAGCACTGTCTGTAACAATGTATGATTGAATAAATGGTCTCTAGCGTGGGAACAATGGATTTCTGGACACAAGTTCATTAGAAAGTTTTTGTTCCGTAGTCTCTCCTCGATCAATCCCTAGAGTTTGCACTCAGTGGAAAAAAGTCAATCACCCTGCATATACATGTAGAGGGTGGAGAAAAATTGTGTCACGAAATTTTAACCGTGGATAGTTGATGCCAGTAGGAACCAAAATGACTAATGCTGTGTAGGTCGACAAAGCACAATTTTTAAGCTACGGAAACTTGGCGCCACGCTCTCGGGATTGCCCTGTTGCCGGATGCCCTGGACAACGCATGACACTCGGTGGTAGCGCGCCAGTCTTCCACTTTGAGGACCTGGGGGCGAATCCGCCGGGATCCCGACACAGCCATTGTAGTTTTATAAGACGTGCCGGGAACAAACCCATCAACAGCTGTTAGATCGCGTACAGAAAGTCTTTTACAAATAGTGTCGGCCCTGAAAAAAACATTGTTCACTTACAGCAGGTGCTCCAACTGGCGACCCTCTGACGCGACACAAGCTTGGTAACGTCGAACGATGTTTTGCCGATATCTTTCAAAGATTCCTAGCATTGCTCTGATGTGATTGGCGGCAAGTTGAATTCGATCCATTACTTGCTCTTCGTTTCTAGGTGCTCCGCGTCCGGGTGGGTGAACTAGAAATTTGAAGAATCCCCACGGGAAAAAGCCCAGTGATATGAGATCTGGTGACTGCGGGGCCATGTCCTAAGAGCACCTCTGCCAATCACCCGGCAGTCGGAGAGTTCATTTAAATATCCGCGCACAGCTCAACTATTACGTCCGGGCGCCCCGTCATGCAGCAACCACATCTACATCTACTTCTACATCTACATCTACGTGATTACTCTGCTATTCACAATAAAGTTCTTGGCAGAGGGTTCAGTGAATCACCTTCAAGCTGTCTCTCTACCGTTCCACTCTCTAAAGGCACGCGGGAAAAACGAGCACTTAAATTTTTCTGTGCGAGTCCTGATTTCTCTTATTTTATCCTGTGTAGCCGTATGTTCAGGGGAACATCTTCCAGCTGGCCAGGTAGAGTTTCTTGCTAAAAGTGAAGGTAATTTGCCCCTATAAGTCGAGGAGGTAGACGGACCGGCCCAATAAGATGGTCACCCATAATGCCCGACCAAATGTTGAGCGAAAATCGTTCCTGGTGTCCGTGGACGTACGGGCCGTGAGGATTTCACCTTGTCCAGTAGTTATATTTTCGATTGTTGTTAAGGCTATCCCGATGGAAGGTGCACTCGTCGGTAAACAACACAATGGCAGGGAAGTCGGGGTCTCGTACAACACGTCGCAGAAACCACCGGTAAAACCCTAGCCTGTGTTCATCGTCCGCCACAGGATTTAGGTCTTCCACAGGGTGGAAACTAAATGGATACTGGCCGTCATCCCTCAAAATCTCCCAGACTAACAAATGACTTACCCCCATGTCGTGTCCGTCTGCTCGAGTACTTGTCGTAGGTGCTTCCTCGAAGTGCTCGAGAACAGTCTCTTCGAATGCGGCATCCCGTCATGTTCGAGGTCTTCCAGCACCACTGTGATATCCCGCTAACGAGCCTGTTTCGCCAAGTCGCCGGTGAATTGCTGTAAACGTTTGCGAGTGTGGGTGGCGTCTTGCTGCATACCGTTCCTCGTACAACCGTCGAGTTATATGCGCATTACCGTAGGCTAGTTCATAAACAGAAACCATATCTCGTTGTTCTTCAAACGAATACTGTGCCGCCATGCTTACTATATGAATAAATCGCAGGTGACGTGTGTGTGCTCCGAAGCGAAGCTTACTTGTGAACCCCTCTTGACGTCAGGAGGAGGCAAGGGCAAGACCTATTCGACACGTGTGCGTGTCACGTTGGGGCAGTGACGCCGCGGCGGAAGTTTGTATGTGTGAACCGACAACCGTAGCGCTTCCCGTCAACTGAAGAACGGCAACAGGGCAGTCCCACGGCCAATCGGAGCGCGTGGCGCCAAGTTTCCGTAGTTTAAACATGGTGCGTCGTCGACCTACACAACATTAGTAACCGTGGTTCCAACTGGCATCAGCTATCCAGGGGTAAAATTTCGGGACAGTTTTTCTCCATCATGGAAATGGAAAGTGCTATTGATATTTGATATGCGATTTTCACAAAACGGATTGTCAGTTTATTTTTATTTATTTATTGTTCCGTGGGACCAAATTAAGGAGAAGTCTCCATGGCCAGGGACTCGTATTGTTAGCTTATTAAAAGATTGCAATAATACTTTTTAAAAGTTTATTTTTTGTGCAAATATACGCTTTTTAAAATGGAACAATTCTTATTGACATTAACAAATTAAAAGTAGGGTAAATTACAATGTCAGTGGTGTTCTATTTCGAGTCGTTTACGACACATCATATTTTGAGAAGTTCCCGCACCGACATTTGTACAATACCTGAGGTAGCACAAAAAAAAACAAAAAACGCAAGTGCATACAACAACATCCGCTATTTGTACAGATTCTGACCATTAACGGGATAGCTGACCATCACAGACTATTTTCAAAATGACAACCGACAGCGCAATACACGCCTCCAATCTGATATGCAAGACTGCTGCTCACCTGCTAGAGTTTCAGCGGAGATGTCCAAGCTGTCTGCGGCAGTAATACTTCATTGCATAGCGTCGCGTGTAGTTGATATGTCCTTATAGATAGTGCCTTTCGCCTTTCCCCAAAGAAAAACGCCTACAGGCTTCAAACGCAGGGACGGGGTCGGACAAAGTATAGGTCCTCTGTCTCCAATCCATCGATTTTTGAATCCAGTTGAAGATACTCACTGATGATCTATCCCGTAAACTACTGGTGTTAGTTTTTATATTTCATCTGGTGCTCCATTTCGTCTCAGGCATTTTACATTATCATCTTGCAACACCAGATGATCCACAGCACAATCATCATTGAAGATGTAGAAGACAGTACAACGTTTGGTCACTGAGAATATTGAAGTAAACACCTTGGTTCATGTTAAATGACAACATGCATGTGTGAGCCCAAATCATGGTACGAAATCCACCGCCAGCACATCATAGAACCACCCTCATCCTGAACTACACCCTCCACACTCAGCTAGATTAACACCTCTTTTGGTAGCCGGTGCATTCGATCCTTGCATAATTTGGAAACCAGGAAAATCGCGACTCTTTGTACCACACTACATGCCTCCGGTTACGTAATGTCCAGTGTACAAGTGGTTTGGTCTGTTGAAGACGTGCAGTTTTATGTGGCTCTGTGTGTGGTGACCTATTGCGAGACGCCCGCCTCCAGCTCGCTATTGCGGAGTGTCCTTTTCCCAATATTCGCTAGAAAACTGGGTGCAATGATCCTTCATTTCAGTAACAGCAGAGTTCCCATCTGCTCTGATAGTGATTGTCATTGACATGGCGCCATTCTGTCTGTGGTCGCTTTTGGTTAAGAATTTTTTTTACGACCACCATTCTTTCGCCATGTTTATGAGTGTCACAGCATTCACTGCAGGCACGCTGGACAGTTCACGTTGATACATCAACAAATCAAGAAACGTCATGCACCGTGTGGTCACAGGCATGTTATAAGGCGATAGTTCCTTTCTGGCATTCTGTCAAGTTTCTACATCGACCTAGAGCGCTATGCTGATTCCACACAAGCAACTGGAACATACCACTTCAACGGAAAATGACATGGCCTCTGGGTACCAGCTCTATGCTATCCATATCGCTCCATGGCCTACCACTGTGATAAACTGACAAAAATTTTGTCTGGTTACCTTAAATGTGTACTTCACAGTATACCATAGTAGTGGATCAAACTATGTTGTGGTACATTTTCTTGGTGCGGGTTGCCTACATCAAGAGCGAATATGAGCTCAGGGCAAACCTATTTTTCTTCTTTGATTCTATGGTACTTAACCTAATGTTCTCCTTTCATTGACAGGTCCTTAACCTACTGTTCTGCTAAAAGGATCCTTCCTTTTCATTGACAGATCCATAACGTAATGTACCCCCACCACTACCCTCACCCCTACCCCACCTCCTAGGAAACTTCTAATCCACCCCCTACCCCTCGCTACTACAGGTACACTTTCAGATCTGAGTTACTGGAATAGCCCCTCTCACTCTTATCAATTTGATTGACTACTTCATTAAATTTATCAATTAATTAACCCCTCCCCCCACCCCATCCTTCCTCCCAAAACATGTCCTCTGGGTTAAAGGTGGTGGTTGGTTGAGAATAATCACATCTTGAAATAAGTCTCCTTTGTCGAACCATTATGTTACAGTAAAATCCTAACGTGGTTTTAGGTAGAGATATGAGAGTGCCCAAAATATGATTCACTAGTGGCTGTAATCATTAAAAGACTCCTCCATGGGATCCAATGCAGCTATGTGGATGAATGGAAAGACTTGATTCCAAATTGCAGACACCTTTTTCACCAGAAAGCGTAGCAAAAGAGATTTGAAGAGCTAGTGTACACTTCTCACGACCTCAATCAGCACACCATCTACTGTACGTGATTATTCTCAAGCAACCACCACCTATAACCCAGTGGATATATTGCAGAACCTCTGACGTGGAATCGACACAGAATGCATCGCAAATACTGGAGAAATATCTAGCAACGGCAAGAGGGAGTTGGAAATACCATCTTCTTACCGTGTTCCTAGCGAATCACTTCCTAAATTCGTCGATTTTATTCGGAGATTACACCGTCGGCGACGTGTAACCGCACTTTTGGTCTGTTAATATACATTTCGGCGACCACCGTCTACATTCAGTATTGCAATATTTGTGTGGAAAAACCACTTTATCCAGAGGTAATGCCATACCACGATTTATAAGGCTTGCATAGTCGTGAACATGGATATCATTAGCGATGCTTGTGAGTAGAACCAAGACCGATTGTGACAGTAACATGCTCGTTGCGACGGTGTTTTTAACATCTGGCGGCTTGTAAGAGGATTACACCTCTCTTTCTAAGACACCTTGGTACCACTCGCAGGAAATACTTATGAGACATGTCCACCCGACGCTGATTTAAGCTCAGCGAAAAGTAATTGGCGAAGTATTATACTTAGTAGTAGGGGATGTGTGATAGGTTCACCTTGAGCATCAGGCTTACAAAGGGTGTGTGTGTGTGTGTGTGTGTGTGTGTGTGTGTGTGTGTTTGTCTTTTCTGACTTGTGCAAAGAAAATGACTATGTCCTGTCATAATGAAAGGTATGAATTTGATGTGGAATGCTACGGTAGAAAAGTATGTCAAGTCATAGGAATGGTACAGATATCTATGTTCCCAGAGCAACAGCCGGCAGCAGGAGATATTTCCCATACTTCACTCATTGTTGAATGTCATCCAATTGAGGCCGGGATCCTAACATTTAATTGCAAGTACAGTGATCAAATATATATGTAGCCAGTTTTCTATGATGACTCTGTCTAGGTGTTCATGACGCTTGGCGGCGGTGGCCTGTGGCGGGAATGATTCACGTTGCCCACTAACAGCAGGAGCTGTCCAAATGGAAAGACCAGTTGGGGTACAGGAATGTAGCTGACCTAACTGTGTAGTCCTCCAGATGCCTGAATAGCGAACTAATACTCGGTATGTGTTTGACAGCCTTCAAGATTGTGTGTGTTCCCTGTGGAAATTTGAAAAGATTCAATATGGAAGTATGTCTGCACTGGACCTTTATTCTCTCCCATGTAAATTGTCTGGTTGAGTGCTTCTGCACATATCCCGCCTTTATTTGGTTGAGAGAACATCGATTGTGGCATGTGCATCTAAAAGGTGAAAGCAGCATTTCGTAGGGCGCAGGATACGAATTGTGTGTTTACTAGATCGAAACGGCATGTGGTGATATATAACCGGTTTGGAGATCGGTTTCACGTTGAAATATTCAAGCTTCCATCGTCAGTGGCATTGCAGCGTAATTGAGTAAGACGGATCTTAGTCTGGCATCTGCTTTTTCTACTATTTGTTTTGTGCAGTCATTCCACTTACTGTAGCTCTGGATAGTTACTCCTAGGCATTTTGGTTCAAATGGCTCTGAGCACTATGGGACTTAACATCTATGGTCATCAGTCCCCTAGACTTAGAACTACTTAAATCTAACTAACCTAAGAAAATCACACAACACCCAGTCATCACGAGGCAGAGAAAATCCCTGACCCCGCCGGGAATCGAGCCCGGGAAGTGGCTTTTGGTATTTGACCATCTGTAGATCTCTTTTGCAGGGTGTAACTGTCAGTGCAATATGGCGATCTGTAGAAAATAGTTTTGCGAGTGAAAGTCTCATCTGCTGAAAAAATTATCAGACAGTGCTCCCACACTGGCAGCATCAGTAACTTAACTTGGGAGGTAAGAGCCAATCAGAATGCTTCATACATTCACAAGACATGCTTTGTGCGCAGACATAGGAGCCTCTGCAGATTGGTTCGAACAAGATGAGACAGTTCAAAGACAAATTGAAGCAGACTATCCATCTCTGCTGCCCGTCATTAGCCCTTGCAGGATTAGGACATCTCCAGGCCAGCTGCTGTAGGACACCAAAAATTGCAGCCATTTTTGTCTTCTGTAGGACAGTGCTTCGAATTCTGTTTGCATAATTGTTCTGATTTACCCATCTGTGCGTAGGCAGTGCTCTCTTCCCAAACAACTAGAATGCTTTTATGATTAATGGTGTTTTCACAAGCGTGGATAAAGGCTTTTATTGGAGAACGTTTACCGTTTCTGAGACGTATATTGAAAGCAGGACTTCTCGATTTCCAGGCACGAGATTCTTCGTTAGGAAAATGGTTCAAATGGCTCTGAGAACTATGGGACTTAACATCTGAGGTCATTAGTCCCCTGGAACGTAGAACTACTTAAACCTAACTAACCTAAAGACATCACACACATCCATGCCTGAGGCAGGATTCGAACCTTTAACCGTAGCGGTCGCGCAGTTCCAGACTGAAGCGCCTGGAACCGCTCGGCCACATTGGCCAGCCCCTCATTAGGACCATCAGGTAGAATGCATTCGGTGACATTCTGGACTATGTTAGCAAACATGCCCTGTTAGGGCAAGAATTTCGATGAACACAAGCTGAGGCGTCACGAAAGCTCCTACGACAACAACAAAAGCGACCGTTAACTATTTCTGCGACACTTTACGACTTCCGAGAGGTAGACTTTGCTCTTATCTACATAGACAATAGGATAAGGACCTGTCAATCAAAAAGAAGGATCCTTTTTAAGAACAGTATGTTAAGGACCTGTCAATCAGAGGAGAACAATAGGTCAAGTACCTTTCAATCAAAGTAGAACAATAGGTTTGCCTCTGAGTGCACACCTGCCCCTGATGTAGGTAACCCGCACTAACAAAATGCGCTACAACACAGTTTGTCCCACCAATTATCGTTATTTTATTTGTAATTCCCCTTGGGCCAAACGTATGTAATTTGCTGGTTGTGAACCACTCTGGATTCATTACGAAATGGCATATAAATATTGTAATGTCTTACTACCAACGCCAAGCAAGTGATACACCGATATAATAGAAATCTGTTTACATAGGAAAAATTGTATCTCTAACAATCACTGACCCTCCGACATTGCTTTATATTTGTCCTTATCTTTCTGAATATCGAATAGAGTAATGTGTCACATAATTTGCTACTATCTGAAATAATAACCGTTGTGTGACCTAAAACAGCTTTTATTTCAGTCTTGGTTATACCAATATACCTTTCCTGATGAATGGAATACGAAATATAATATTCGATGTTCAAATTGAACTTGAGAGGTTACAATTCATGACGCAATGGCCAGGAACATTCAGTGCTCTATCGATAAATATTCTGTTGTTTAAACTTAACTAGCACTTCCTAATAAAGTCCGATAAACTTTTTTGAAAATTATTTTAGCCTATGTGTCGTAACATTAGTTAACTTACTCGGTCAAGCGTCATCGAGAGAACAGCCGACCAAGATTGCATTTGGCCTGTAGGAAACTGAACCTGATAAATTTTAACAAAGGAGAATAACTTAATAGGACCTATTAAAACTAAAATCTTATAATTAAATGATTACACAATTCTGCTAAGCAAACAAAGTTCCATACCATTCTTGAAGTTAGTTTTCCGTCTTGAGCTTATCAATAGCAACTGATTTTAACAGACGCATCAGGTGATGGCCATACAAATAATCTTATTAATTCTTCAAGTGTTTTCTTCCGACAATTATTTCAGATTTCGTAACATTATTAAAACGTAGTTAAAGCACGAAACGAACGCTTTAACAGGCCACTGTACAGCTCGTGGCAGAGGGTACTTTGTTCTACTCGCAAATTCAGCGGACTCCCTTATTTTGTCCGTAAGATCGTTACGCGAAACAAACGTAGGAGACAATATTATCGTTCAGCAGTTTGCCGCAAATGACGGTTTTCTAAATTCCTTTAGTAGCTGTCGGAAATCATATTGGACACCGTCAGCTGGTCAGCAGCTATAAAAATCTTTTATCGTCGTATTAGTTTTGATTTATACTATCCATCATAGGCACAATTTCAATTACAGTATCCCTGAGGATATTTAAGTTCCATATCTGTATACGCAACGCTCAGAAGATGTTCTCTGCAATTCAAGTGAACAAAAGAAAAAGAAAAAAGAAAACTGTTACATGCTGATAACTAGGAAATTAACTGACGGAGAAATCTTATTTTCGGTGGAAGTGAAGCTTAAAGTTCAAGTTAGTGAACTCACTTTTAATAACTTTACTTATGCCTTGACCGCACTTTTATTTTTCATCAGCTTTACGCTTTTCGACTTTCCACCATTTTCAAAGACTACAAAAATGCAATGTGTTTCCTAGCTTACCATTGATATGTCAGTCATTGCTTCATCCATCGTGGGTACTTTTGCTTAGACGGTAACAGGATTCCTTAACTTTTACTACGTGGTCCCTCACTTTTATCATTTCCACTACATCTCATTAGCTTCGTGTTTTTCCAGTTTATTTTCAATCCGTATTCTGTACTCAAATTGTACATTCCATCCACCAGATCCTACAATACTTCTTCACATTAACTGAAGGTAGTACTGTCATCAGTGAATCTTATCACTGGTTTTCTTTCGCCTTGAATTTTGATCCCACTCTTGAACCGTTCTTTTATTTCCATCATTGCTTCTTTGATTTATAAACTGAACTGCGGGACAGTTATTGCTGTTCTCCTCACATTCACCGTGGCTGTTAGTGAACCCATGAGGAGTGTATACACTTCTCGCATCTGTATGAGTTCTTCCTCTTCTCTCCGATGTAAGTATTAACACTTCTACTTATGTGTGACAAAAAAAATGCATATATTCATTTTGCAAGAAACTAACATTATATTCAGGTTTTACACCTTTGGTAGGATGTTCATTCGAGCACCTTAGTTTTAAGTCCACTTATCATGAATCCTCCACTTCGCTCAGCTACTTTTAAGGCAAAACACTTCTTCCCTATCTTTGACAATTACTTCAGTGCTAGAAGTGCACTATAAACTGCTTCGCCCTTCCTTCCTATAATGTATCAACAATTCACCTCACGCACTCTTGATGTGGGCCATTCTATTTCACCTCATATATCACGTCATAAAGATCAATTGGCGTCGATACACATGGTCGCCTATTACTCCCTACAGCAATATTCCTCTGTCTTCCTGAGTAATTCACATTCCTTTACATCAGTCGTCTCTGTCGCCTCCCTTACCATAACATCTGCCCTCCTATGTGGTCTTAAAATCCTACAAATTCATCATTCTTGTATATCATTACTACTTTTTTCAGATATACAAGGTCACGTACTATACTCCCAAGCCGGTCTCATCTTTCCGCACCCCAACATCTACTTCCACGCTTGCAATACCACATGAATGACCACACATTTGGCTGACTAAATTACCCGATCCTAACATTCTTTGCTCCAGTACTTGCATCATTCAGTAAAAAAGTTTAATTTTGCTACTATGCCGATTTTGAGCGTCTGCATCTCCTGTATTCCTTTCACCTTTTTTGCGATTCGTCTCGTAATTTCGTCTTTCGTTTTCCAAGGGTCAGGTCGAAAATATTCTTCTTCTTCTCGCCTCCCATTTCTGTATCCTATTACTTGGTCCTACAACTCGACACTCACTTTTGAACAGTTCTGCAACAGTTGTTTTCATACTTCATGTTCTTCAAAATATGTGTATTTCATTGCCCTTCTGTAAAATAATCTCACCTCTTCCTAGGCCCATCACTGCATGATACACCTGCATAAAGTCCATTTCTAAAATCTCTGATATGGAGACATTTGTTAGAATCAAGATATTACAACCTCACTTGGTACTGCACATTCGTGCTCTTTCCTGTTAATGCTACTTTTACTTACATCTTGCACTAACCTCTTCATCTGAGGGTAGTACTTGTACCATAAATCCTCAATTATTGACTGTGTGTATTCAAATCTCAGCAATTCAATATGTTCTTCGACATTGTATGCTCGGATTCTACCTTATTTATGTGACTTTCCAACTCTTCCATGTGCTTTCCCCCATTCATTGCTATCTTGCTGCTATGGCAATGTATTCACACTGCAAGCAGTTGTGGCCAGTGGAATAATTCAAGTTGCCCTCCAGCTCTGCCGGTCGGGTGCACTCTCCTCTCAGTCCATCTGCCTGTGCACTTCCATAGACATTGTAACCTCCCAACAGAAAAATAATTATAATATTCACATTTAGTGTAACCCCCCAACAGAAAAAATCTCTTTTAAGGTCCCAAAAGAAAAATTTCTTTCCAATAATAAAATTTCAAGTTTCGAAGTGACCTTCCATTGAAGACTGACTGCATATCGAGATTAATGACGTCAGCAGCGCTGCGTCATAGCCCTGTGAAATTATACTGAATAAAATGAAAAATTCTTACCTCAGAATGATGTCGCCGGATAACGCTATCTATATATCTGTCCTATAAGAAATTTTTGGCAGAGCCCAGTGCAATGCTGGCCGCTAGATTTTCATTTGTGGGAAAACAACTGATTTTCATTTGCTTAGTCAACATGAGTACGCAGAAGAAAAATTCGTAAAATCTTTAAACTCAGATAAATGACTGACAAACGTTTTCTTCAGAACAAAAGTTATTATTGAAACATTTCTGCAAGTAATTACATGGGACTTTAACATTACATTTGTGGTTAAATCAGTTGTGGTAATCAACATATGCGAGCGGCAACAAAGAACAATTTTTTTTATTACCTTGTACTACATCGCTCAGGCACAGTCATCGTTCTGCACGACTGGCCCAACAAAAGTCAACCGCTGCACTGCCGTGTCCGAACTCCAGAACTCAAGTGCTCTGTGTAGCTACAAAACACGACTACTCTCTGCGAGCTACTAAACTCAACTTACTTCCAGCACTGCTCTGACCTGCGATTCTATTGTAGCATAGATAGTCCATTTCGCAGGCAGCGCGCGAGAAAACCATCGAATAATAATGAACCCCTTACACCTTAGCACTGGCCATACCTTTCTTGCGTTCATCATTGCAATACACCGTCCAACACTGCTGAAACTTGGCTGCCACTTCTGAGAACGGCATCAAAACCTATTTCACCTACAAATATATTGGCTATCAGAAATGCAATAATACTTCCTGTAAATCTCCGTGCGCAATATATTTTATGCCTTCTGTTCTGAGTTCATTGCCCGTGAAGCTCGCGAGTCACTGTTGGGATGACAGTCCGGAAATGAGTTCGTGCATGGGTCTGGCCCTCGCAGTTCAATACTTTCTGCCTCTTGTTGAGGGAGTACCTCATCACTCCTCTCCTTCTATAATGTGTATTCCTGTTATTATTGTAAACATTGTAACCATTCCTTTGTTGACTATCCATATTATTGCATTGTACGTTTTTCTGTTGATAAGGCCTGAAATGACTGACATTACTGAGATGCAACTGATTATTCTTTACTCATGGTGCAGTCACTGCAGTCTGGTAACGTTATGTTCCTGAGCCACCGAACGATTCAAATTTGTGATTGACACGATGCACAAATTCAGTTTCCTGCAGAATGTCCTTAAACTTTTTGTGTCATTACTGCAGCGTCCAATCAGAATATGATGTCACTTGCAGAGTAGTCTTTGGAAACAAAAACTAACCATCTGCTCTGCACTTTACGTACAACCAAGAAACTGATTCTTTAATGTAGGTTAATTCTTAGAAAGAAGAAAACAGCAACCAGCCCTATTAATACTGCTATTTATTTAGGTAAATAGCACCGTTACCGGTTTCGAACTGGCAAGGTCATCATCAGACGGCTGTCCACATGTTCACTGAGAGAAAGTCTCTGACACTGTTGTATTCGTAAATCTGCAATCTTTGTGATAACTTCACATGTGGCAAAATCTTTTTGGTTTGTGTGTGTGTGTGTGTGTGTGTGTGTGTGTGTGTGTGTGTGTGTGTGGTGCTTTGCACAATATGGTGATGTACAAACTACATAAGTGCTGGATATATTTTGGAATATTCGAAAAATACAATCCTGCAACTTCGCAACGAAATCGCGCGGAATTTTCGACGGCAACAACACACCAAAAATACTTCGTCACAGTGGAAGAATAAAAATCTAAAACGGACGATAATGTAAAGTGTATCTTGAAAATCATGTGAACAGCCGTCTGTCGATGAACTTGCCAGTTCGAAACCGGTAACGGCGCTATTTACCTAAATAAATAGCAGTATTAATAGTGGCTGGTTGTTGTTTTCTTCTTTGTAAGAATTAACCTACATTAACTGTACACAGCCACGGTCTCACCATGTCTGTTTTAGACAAAATAGCAACTGATTATTTTTCAGCACCTCTCTGAAAAATTTCACCAGATTCTACAGTCTTGACCCATCCACCCACAAACTCTTATAATTTCATATTTAACAAATTCTTGCTACTGTTTGGACCAGTAGTTGGCCTAAAACGCCTCCTTGAGCTTACAATGCGACATGCACTTTAGAGCTATCCGTTACATTTTCACAGTGAGTTCCCCCTTGAATAAACTACAACTATTCAAGTTTTGCATCAGTGTCCAAGATAGTGGGTTTCAATTAGCGAACTGATCAAACCAAACCTTGGGACGGAAGATGTTCCTGTTCTCCTCGAGCACATCGTACTCACATAACGAAAAGTAGTGTCTGTAACCAAAAAGCTCAAGCACATGTGTCTCTGTCTGACTGTGCACTTCACTGTTCCCTCAGGACTCCGATACAGTATATCTTTCTATGTTTACCCATCTTCTCTCTGTCTCTTTGTAATCGGTAATTCTTCTAAGTGGCACACTCATCCATACCCGAAGCAGGATTCGAACCTGCGACCGTAGCGGTCTCGCGGCTGCAGACTGTAGCGCCTAGTACCGCACGGCCACTACGGCCGGCCCTCCATCTCACTACCTTGCTGTTAACTAATTACTGTCATTAATAAGAACGTCTATCTACTACTTGAAATGAAACAGTTAGTAATGAATGTTTACTGCCCTCGAGATTTAATATTTCAGCTGTGGAATAAATTATAAATGTACTTTACACAATGATTTTACTTTCATAGTGAATCCCGTGTCCATAAATAGGAGTAACAGAAAGTTCAGTAACACACGCTCAGGCCCCGATAATAGATTACCTTTTATTTAATCCCGTTGCGTAGCGTAAGTAATCGGCATTGGCTATAGAGAAGTGATCTAAAGCCGTAACTGCATCAATCAGGCGTAAAATCAGACAACTCATGGCGTCTAGCAATGTTCATTCCGAATCTTCCTTTTAGAAAAACAGAGGTTCAGCTGAAGGAGTTACACTGAAATAAATGCATCGACAGGCGAGATCAGGATAACGTTTTTGATGAGCCCATTCAAATTTACATTGTACTCCGTAAGCCACCTAATTGTTTATGGTGTGTGTCGGAAGGTACGTCAGCAACCACTAACTGAGCCCTCCTCCACTGTTCCACTCGCCAATGGCGCGTGGGAAGAATGATAGTGGCTGTCTCTTTATTAGCTCTAATTTGTAGAATTTTCTCGACGTGGCCATTGCGCAAGATGTGTGTGGAGGAAGGAGTATGTTGTCCAACTCTTTCCGGAAAGCGCCATTTCGAAATTTCAGTAGTAGAGTCTCCGTGGCCCGCAACACATATCTTCGAATGTCTCCCAATGCAGTTCGTTGAGCATGTCGGTAACGCTCTTGCAAACGACTAAACGATCCCATGACGAAATGAATAGCTATTCGTCGGAACTTCTCAAACTTTTTGGTCATTCCCACCTGATAAGAATCACATATTCACGAACAACAGTCAAGAATCAGTCGAACAAGAGTGTTATAAGTTCGTTCCTTCATGGACGAGTTACATTCACTTGGCATTCTTCATACAGATCTTAGTCTGGCATCTGCTTTTTCTACTATTTGTTTTGTGCAGTCATTCCACTTACTGTAGCTCTGGATAGGTACTCCTAGATATTTCGGTTCAATTGGCTCTGAGCACTATGGGACTTAACATCTATGGTCATCAGTCCCCTAGAACTTAGAACTACTTAAAACTAACTAACCTACGGACATCACACAACACCCAGTCATCACGAGGCAGAGAAAATCACTGACCCCGCCGAGAATCGAACCTGGGAACCCGGGCGCGGGAAGCGAGAACGCTACCGCACGACCACAATTTGCGGACTTCTAGATATTTTACGGTAGACACCGTTTCCAACAGTGTAATTTTACAGTAGTGGCTCCCTTTTCCTATATATGCGCAGTATGTTACATTTATTTACGTTCAGCCTGCGCCATTCATCAGTTCTGTGCAGTTCGTTCTGCATATACATACTGCCTTCTGCCGTTGATACTTTAGTACAGGCGACCGCATCCTTTCCGAATAATAATAAAGAGCATTCGATGCTTTCTTCTAGATCATTTATACACATTGTAAATAACAACAGTCCATCACACTTCCTTGGGGTACTCTGCAAATTACCTTTACTTAAGTTGATTTTGTTTACTTAAGAGCAAGTATGTAGAGTTTGACAGAGCACTGGAAGACCTGAGTCGAAACAAGGCCCCCGGAGTAGACAACATTCCATTGGAACTACTGACAGCCTCGGGAGAGCCAATCCTGACAAAACTCTACCATCTGGTGAGCAAGATGTATGAGACAGGCGAAATACCCTCAGACTTCAAGAAGAATATAATAATTCCAATCCCAAAGAAAGCAGGTGTTGACAGACGTGAAAATTACGGAACTATCAGTTTAATAAGTCACAGCTGTCAAAATACTAACACGAATTCTTTACAGACGAATGGAAAAACTTGTAGAAGCCGACCTCGGGGAAGATCAGTTTGGATTCTGTAGAAATGTTGGAACAAGTGAGGCAATACTGACCCTACGACTTATATTAGAAGCTAGATTAAGGAAGGGCAAACCTACAATTCTAGCATTTGTAGACTTAGAGAAAGCTTTTGACAATGTTGTCTGGAATACTCTCTTTCAAATTCTGAAGGTGGCAGGGGTAAAATAAAGGGAGCGAAAGGCTATTTACAATTTGTACATAAACCAGATGGCAGTTATAAGAGTCGAGGGACATGAAAGGGAAGCAGTGGTTGGGAATGGAGTGAGACAGGATTGTAGTCTCTCCCCGATGTTATTCAATCTGTATATTAAGCAAGCAGTAAAGGAAACAAAAGAAAAATTCCGAGTAGGTATTAAAATCCATGGAGAAGAAATAAAAACTTTGTGGTTCGCCGATGACATAGTAATTCTGTCAGAGACAGCAAAGGACTTGGAAGAGCAGTTGAACGGAATGGATAGTGTCTTGAAAGGAGGATATAAGGTGAACATCAACAAAAGCAAAACGAGGATAATGGAATGTAGTCGAATTAAGTCGGGTGATGCTGAAGGAATTAGATTAGGAAATGAGACATTTAAAGTAGTAAAGGAGTTTTGCTATTTGGGGAGCAAAATAACTGATGATGGTCGAAGTAGAGAGGATATAAAATGTAGACTGGCAATGGCAAGGAAAGCGTTTCTGAAGAAGAGAAATTTGTTAACATCGAGTATAGATTTAAGTATCAGGAAGTCATTTCTGAAAGTATTTGTATGGAAGTGAAAGATGGACGATAAATAGTTTGGACAAGGAGAGAATAGAAGCTTTCGAAATGTGGTGCTGCAGAAGAATGCTGAAGATTAAATGGGTAGATCACATAACTAATGAGGAAATATTGAATAGGATTCAGGAGAAGAGAAGTTTGTGGCACAACTTGACGAGAAGAAGGGATCGGTTGGTAGGACATGTTCTGAGGCATCAAGGGATCACCAATTTAGTACTGGAGGGCAGCGTGGAGGGTAAAAATCGTAGAGGGAGACCAAGAGATGAATACGCTAAGCAGATTTCGAAGGATGTAGTTTGCAGTAGGTACTGGGAGATGAAGAAGCTTGCATAGGATAGAATAGCATGGAGAGCTGCATCTAACCAGTCTCAGGACTGAAGACCACAACAACAACAACAACAAGAGCGACATGTTGAGTCCTGTCTGCAAGGAAGATTTGAATACAGTCGCAGATCCGGACCGATAGTCGATAGTGCGAGACGTGTCAAATGCCTTCCTGAAGTTATGGAACATGGCATCAACCTGAGCCCCGCTGTCGACAGCGCAACGGATCTCATGGAGGAACAGAGCGAGCTGAGTTTTACAGGATCTCTGTTTTCTGGATCCATGTTGATTTTTATAGAAGAGTTTTTCGTTTTCCAAAATAGTCACAATACTTGAGCATGAAACAGGTTCCACAACCTGCAAATAATTGACGTCAACCATTGTTGTGTTGTTTTGGTCTTCAGTCCAGAGACTGGTCTGATGCAGTTCTCCACGCTGCTCTATCCTGTGCAAGCTTCTTCATCTCAGAGTAACTACTGCAGCCTACATCCTTCTGAATCCGATTAGTGTGTAAGTAGGCTGTCTGGGTTTTTATGTTGATAACGCCACGTAGCGCTCTGTATGAAAATGACTTAACTATGCTGTGTGCAATCTGTGGCTGGTTGGCACTGTTGGAATATTCGCTATTGTAGTGTTGGGCAGTTGTATGTGAACCAGGATTGTGATATGTACGAGAATTCTCGTACGCATACATGCCCACGGGGGAACTCGAACTTGCGGGCTCGTGGCTCGTGAAACCACACCAAGTCGTGTGGCTATGGAGGTGGGTCCAAATTTTTTACCAAATATACATTATATACATTCGTTTGGAAAATAATCAATTCATCTGTTATATTTTAAAAATGATTAGAAACTGTTACGAATCCATGCAGTCTCTGTCAATCAATAAATTTCAGGCAGGAGAGAGAGCGCTTAACTACCGACATGACAAAACGATTAAAGTCGACAATGAGGCTTAGTTCAAAGCCTGGCCCTGGAAAATAAATTCAATAAGCTAACAATAACGAATCACTTTGCTTTGCATGACGTATTTCACTCAGTTCGAATTGTTAAGTTTCAGAAATAGAGCGGCCAACGAATCTCAAAGCACTAAATGGAACTTTAATCGAATATTATTGGAAAGCAATTAACAGTAGACCTAATTACCGTACAATACTGTGGAATTGTTAAGTACAAACGAAAGACATTTCATCAGACGGTATTGTTTCATCTTCAACAAATGATACTCTTTGTTGTTGTCGTGGTCTTCAGTCTTGAGACTGGTTTGATGCAGCTCTCCATGCTACTCTATCCTGTGCAAGCTTCTTCATCTCCCATCCTTCTGAATCTGCTTAGTGTATTCATCTCTTGGTCTCCCTCTACGATTTTTACCCTCCACGCTGCCCTCCAATGCTAAATTTGTGATCCCTTGATGCCTCAAAACATGTCCTACCAACCGGTCTACAGACGATATAATCGTAACGACAGACCTGAATTTCCTCAGAACTGGCGGGATCCAAACAGAGCAGGGGCCTCTCGACAAGGTGAATTTGTAAAAATTAGATTTCGTAATCCCAATAACAACGGGCGCCAACCAAAGGACTGTATGCAATGACTCACACCGCAGGCAGACACTTGCGCCGCTGGCTTGGAGGAAAATAACATAGACGGTAACCTTGAGAAAAATTTTAGAATACCTTACCGACGTATACAATATGATAATTGCTTTGAAATTGAAACTCTGAGTACTATGAAGAGTAAAGGATTGCATCACATTTCACATGTAAAACCGTTTATTGAAAGGTAATCTTCTTTTTAACTTTGTCTTTGCCATATAACTTTTCACTTTACATTACTAATATGCTTTGTCAGACTTATAATCCGTTAACGTGCAACAATGTTTGAAGTTAAATATCCAGTCTAGAACCTAGGGAACATTTTCAAACAGAAATTACGAATACATTGTTATAGTGACCAGACGACACAGTGTTGTATTTGTACATTCTTGCTTGTTAGTTACATGATTACGCAACGACTATCAGGCTTACATACTTAGGACATATACTGGTACTGCTAATGAGATTTAATTCAACATTTTGGTTTACTTGAAGATACATTCTGGATTTAAACTACTTTCTGTGAGATACCAGATGACACAGTGGTTAGTTTATGTGACAGCTGCACGATTTTATCACGACGCTACTAATGAGTGACAATTTACAATGTTGCTTTTGCACTGTATCTGTTTTATATCTGCACAGTTTTTCTGAATTATTCTTGAAAGTAAAACATGTTTTAGTAGTAACTTTTGTGGTATAGCTACAATGAGACAGCCTTTTCCGTAGCACAACAATACGTTACCGCACAGTACTTTCTTCATCACAGCAATAAGCGTAATAACTAAGATATCTATACGCAAAGCATTTCACTTTTGTTTATCATGAGGTAAGTACATTGACTTCTGCAGAACTTAGCTTTCGGAGGACGATAACTACGACACTTCCACAGAGATTATCTTACAACATGACGCACAGTTTAGCGCTACAGTACACGTATTTGAGTGATTAATTTTGAACTTAAAACATTTAGTTTTAAAGATTTTTGAATTACAATGATATAAAGGTTTTCCCTGACACATTTCATTCCATTGCTGTAATCTGTAACACCTGGGGTTATAATTACATTAATCCTCAGGGGGGTGCACGCTTACTTTGTGTACCATGTGTATGGCAAGCACAAGGAGCCCTAGCTAACATGGTATTTGCTTATACAACTTTACACATCGGTACCATATTTCTCTAACACAGAATTACACAGCTATCTGATCATTTAACTGAGAGAGACAAATATTTATTTTACTACATCAGTGACAGATGTTTACGTAATTACACGGTTGGATAACTTCACACTTATGAAATTGTATTTTGTCTGTACTTTGTGAAATGTTCATATTTTTTCGGAACCATTGTGATACTATGAGAGCTTTGAATGATGTATTTGGTATGGGATCATGATTTTTAAAGCAAGTTTGAGGCAGATGACACTTTTGACATCAGCAGAGAATTTTTTTTAGGTTTTGAAATTATTCGAGGAAGCTACGACGATTTTGACAGTTGACTGAGGTGTTATGATGTTATTATTACGATGACTATGTGTATTATGCTGTTGCGGTATGTTTATAATCAATAAGCTGATGCTATATAAGTTATTTGATTATGCTACGTATCTGTTATGATGAAATATTGAAGAAGGGTCGACGAATAAGGTAAGGAATAATGAGTAGTGGTTAGGGACTCTGGTTTGTGAAAAAGGTTGTTGGAAACCAAGAATTGTACTTTAAGAGTTATGAAATGTATGTAAATGCATGAATGTATTACAATGCCGAAGAAAATTTTTTGGACACTGTTATATCAATAGGATTTTGTTTCTACAGATTTGTAACGCAAATTCTTGACCTGTGAAATATTTTTATATAAGACTGTCACTGTAGCGGAAACTGCTGTCATAAATATTTCGGTAAGGAAGTTAAGTGACCACCTTCATGTAATGCCTCGTTGGCACCCAGCTGCGCGACAGAGGCCTGGAAAAAAGCCATTAGTGTGTGCCTTTCAGAGGCACATGTGGAGGAAAAAAAAAGAGGCCATTATCCTCACTATTGACATTCCTTTGTAGAAAGCATCGTAAATAGGACACCCTCAAACTTGAAAACATGATTACACTGTAGAGTTCTTAATTTATGATATTTACTGAAATGAAATGATGAGAAACATTTCATGTCTATTGTCTTGCTAGTTGGAAGATTGTTTACTGCATTATGGAATGCCTTATGGCTAGCGAATAAACGTTTCACGCCTTGCTTTGCCTATTTTACTTAATATCTAGTTTCTAGCTGCACTGAAGCATTGGTTAAAATAAAATTTAATAGATGTACTAATATAGTTATTTTATGCCTAAAGATCCAGTAAAAAAATTAATTTCATGATCTACTTCCAAGAAAACGAGGGGACATAAATAGACATTTCCCTTCAGAGGAACTGCATAAATAATTTTTTTACGCTTTGGTAACTTGTTCGCTAGAGTAAGTTCTCGTGATGCATCACCCTAGCCTTAAGATGTGACATAGGTGTTAAACATGGCCATTTTTACTGTAATATTTTTTTTTGCTTGAGCTTTGTCATGTTAAGATATAAGTTATTGCATTTGCTGCTGCTTGCTTTGTCAATTTCCATTTTTTTATTGCTGTTTGTATTAATTGTTTTGTGCTGCTGCATTGCCTCGTCCCTTAGTTTAGCATCTGAGCTCAGTAGCTTTAAGTTAGCTTAAGAGGGGATAGACTATATAAGAGAATGAGTTGTGATGAATTGGAAGAAATGCATTGAGAAGTTATACGAAAAAAGTACAGAAAGCAGGTATAGGTAGGATTTTCTTGGAAATAAAAGATGAGGTAAGATAATGTAAAATAAATAATGAGGTAAGAAATATGTGAACATATACATACAGAAAGCATGCTTGGATAGGACTTCTTTGGTGGAAGCAAATGTTGAAATAAGACGAAAGATCTATGGAATGAAGTTTTGGATTGGACTGCAGTACCAAATGTTACACTGAAAACAAACCCTGTCCTTTCCTTTTGTGTTATCCCACTATGTGTTTGTGTACTCTTGTGTATTTGTTTTCTCCCTGTCTCTGTGTACTGTTTCATAGAATTTTTTCTCTTCTAATACTAAGCTACTACATTCACTATGATGAGGAATACTGTTATCCTCAAATATAATTTGCATTAATAATATGTTATTTACTTTGTGCAGATGTTTAGACATTATTTATTCTGTTTTGTTTTAATGCTCATGTGTGATGTTGATGTTTCAAAAGTTATTCTGATCTTTTATGTATGTACTTATGTCATAATTCCTGTAACACTGATGTATATGTATATTTCTATTCTTTTGTAAAGCCCCTATTACTTCAAATGTTATCTGTATTGTTATGTTCTTTAATGATGTATTTTGTACCTTTGTTATTCTATTCCCATGTTATAAAATTGTAATTGACACCAGTTCATCAAATTAAGTAATTTGTAAGCATTCATTTCACTGCACATATTTCTGTTGGCCATAGTATATGCACAATATCTGGAAAAAAAGAGGACTGTTAGTGTTTGGACGTGTGTTAATAATTTAGCAAGGGACTGATTAACAGCATTGCTGGTTCTAAGGACATTCCAAAAACTTTGTGAGTGCACAAGTGGTGGTTTATGGACTTGCTATATTCTCCTCAAGAATCTTCGATGGTGATTGTGCACCTGCGCAGTCGCAACGGATGGCTGCTAGCCATCTCTAGAAGGACTACAGTGGGTTTGCACCTTTGATGACCCACCAATACCATTATTTATACGAGGATTACGATGGGTCTGCATCTCTGGTGGGCCATCAATACCATTATTTCTACAAGGACTGCAGTGGGTCTGCATCTCTGGTGGCCCACCAATACCATATGCTCTACCAGGACTACAGTGGGTCTGCTCTGTGATAACCTACCTACCAATATTATTCAGAACTTCGACTGATTCTGCAGTGGATTTGATCTGTTGTGGCCCATTACCTGTCAGCATGTCAACAGTCAGCACTGTCTTTCCGTTGTAAGGACAACACTACTTCTTCGAGACTGCATGGAAATCCACTACTTCCGTGTGCATTGTCTTTTACTGCTCAGACTTTGAGAAAAACACTGCTATTTTACTGTGATGAACGATCAGGACTGTCTTTATGGACTGTGAGAAAATTTTAGCTTTTGACCAACATTGTATCAATAAGTGTGTGCATTTTATTTTTTTGTTATTGTAATTGTGAAAAAATTTTAACAAATATGTATTGGCCAGTGCCCGAAACAATTTGTAAATTTTTTTGTGGGGAGCATGGGGGCTATGTAAGTAGGCTGTTTAGGTTTTTACATTGGTAACGCCACGTAGCGCTCTGTGTGAAAATCACTGGCTGTACTGCGTGCAGTCTGTGGCTGGTTTCCATTGTTGATGGCTATTGTAGTGTTGGGCAGTCGGCATTTAACAGCGCGTAGCGTTGCGCAGTTGGAGGTGAGCCGCCAGCTGTGGTGGATGTAGGGAGAGAGATGGAGGAGTTCTGAAATTCGTAAGACTGGATGTCATGAACTGCTATATATATTATGACTTTTGAACACTAGTAAGGTAAATAAATTGTTTGTTCTCTATAAAAATCTTTCATTTGCTAACTGTGCCTATCAGTAGTTAGTGCCTTCAGTAGTTTGAATCCTTTATTTAGCTGGCAGTAGTGGCGCTTGCTGTATTGCAGTAGTTGGAGTAACTAAGATTTTTGTGAGGTAAGTGATTTGTGAAACGTATAGGTTAATGTTAGTCAGGGCCATTCTTTTGTAGCGATTTTTGAAAGTCAGATTGCGTTGCGCTAAAATTATTCTGTGTCAGTTTAAGCACAGTCTTGTATAATTTTTCTAAGGGGGCGTTTCATAATCTTGCTCACCAGATGCTAGACTTTTGTGAGGGCTGGCTATCCCAAGGTCATCAGTAGTCGCACTGGAATGTTGTCTACTCCCGTTGCTTTTTCGACTCAGGTCTTCCAGTGATCCGTCAAATTCTTCACACAGTTATCACATCTCCCATTTCATCTTCATCTACGTCCTCTTCCGTTTCCATAATATTGGCGTCGAGTAAATCTCCCTCTATATAGTCCTTCTACCTTTCTGCTTTCCCTTCTTTGCTTAGGACTGGTTTTCAGTCTGAGCTTGTAGTAGGCCTATACATACAGGTGGTTCTCTTTTCTTCAAAGGTCTCTTAATATTTCCTGTAGGCAGTACCCATCTTACCCCTAGTGATACATAAGCTATGATTAAGTTATGCTCTGTGCAAAATTCTACCAGGCAGATTCCTTTTTCATTCCTCACCCACAATCCATATTCATCTACCACTTTTTCTTCTCTTCCTTTTCCCTCATGACTATGAAATACTCGTCTCCCTTAACAACCTGAATAATTTCTTCAATCTCTTCATTATCTGTGGAGCTAGTTGGCGTATAAACTTGTACTACTGTGGTAAGCGTGGGCTTCGTGTCTTTCTTGACTACGATAATGCGTTCACTGTGCTGTTCGTAGTACCTTATCCGTGCTCCTATTTTTTTTATTCATTATTGAACCAACTGCTGCATTACCCCTACTTGATTTTGTTTTTATAACCCTGTATTCATCTGACCGGAATTCTTGTTCCTCCTGCCACCAAACGTCACTTATTCCCACTATATCTCACTTTTCCCTAACCTATAGATTTCCCTTTTTAAATTTTCTGACCTACCTGCCCGATTAAGGGATCTGACATTCCACGCTCCGCTCCGTAGAACACTTATTTGTTTCTCCTGATAACGACGCCCTCCTGAGTGGTCCCCGCCAGAGATCCAAAGGGTGAACTATCTTGTCTCAGGAAAAGTTACCCAAGAGGACCCCATCATCATTAAACCATACAGTAAAGCTGCATGCCCTTGGGAAAAATTACGGCTTGCTTTCAGCCGTTCGCAGTACCAGCACAGCAAGGCTGTTTTTTTATATAACAAGGCCAGATGAGTCAATCATCCAGACTCTTGCCCCTGCAGCTACTGAAAAGGCTCCTGCCCCTCTTCAGGAACCACGGAAACCTCCTCGCCAACGGCATGGTCCATGGTTCGAGGGGGCGGGAGGGGGATGATCTGCCCTTTTTCCTAGTCGTTAGGTGTCCTTCGGTGCTCCAGCTACCTACGGTAAACTGCTACCAGAACCACATAGTATCTTTCACACTTTCTCTGTATAAGCATATAAGTATCTCGTGTGGACATGCTGCCTTTCCACTACTAAGCGATCGTAGTTGCTTTTCTATTCAGCAATCAGTTATCTAAATATCTGCCGTTTCGACGTTCGCACAATGACTGAAATGAGGGACTGTGTTACATTTTTCCGCGGGAAAACAAATTCTGAAGACCGAATTCGGTATTTCTGACTTTTCTCTGTTATTTTCCATTTCGGTGCAGTATTGTCTCTGAGTGGATGAATAGATGACTGCCAACATTATCATCTGTAATAATAATGTTAGTGTAAATAATAACGGTAAAAAATTATTTGGACGTCCGTCCACAGCAATATTTTTCCAGTCTACATCTACATCTACAACCATACTCCGCAAGCCACCTGACGGTGTGTTGCGGAGGGTACCTTGAGTACCTCTATCGGTTCTCATTTCTATTCCAGTCTCGTATTGTTCGTGGAAAGAAGGATTCTCTGTATGCTTCTGTGTGGGCTCTAATCTCTCGGTCTCTTAGCGAGATATACGTAGGAACTGCTTCCAGTTGCTGACCTGCTATATTGTAGCTGTCCTCTAGCAGTGTCTAATGTACAGATGATATTTTCTTTTCGTTAAGTCCTGACAGATGTTCAGATTTTATGAAAGATTCAAGATCTTGAATGATAACAACTGGCTGTAGGCAGAGGGGTTAATTATTTCATGAATTGCAATAATCGTAATCTTGCATCACGGCCTAACGGCAACTCAGATTCGATTCAGACATCATTATCGACACAGCACAATCGCTCACAAACTCTAAGGCCAGCGCTAACAAGTGTTCGCAAGACGTCAAATGGTCAGTCTGTCCTATTCCGGACGTGTAAAGCCACTTTGAGTGTTCAAATATCTGGTGGCATCACCTGAAAAGCTCGTGGAAACCTACCACCGCTTGTAGACTCGAACGCCCACTAGGGTACCCCATTGGTGGACTTCATTGTTAATTACTACGTCTTTGGATTCCTGGACCTTCTAGTTAATCTGTGTCGCATGTACTTATTGATCACTACAATTATTATATATTCGTTATTTCCAGATTTTGTCTCTAATTACGTTTGACAATGGACTTCTTGTTTCCTGATATTGGAGCACCTCGGCAAACTGATGATGTTGAAATGAACCAAACCAGTCGTGTCGCAATAAAGGTGTATCAACAGAGCTACGGTGCTCCTCGTTAATTATAAATATTAGAATCAATTGGCGGCCGCGGTGGCAGTGCGGTTCTAGGCACTGCAGTCTGGAACCGCGGGACTGCTACGGTTGCAGGTTCGAATTCTGCCTCGGGCATGGATGTGTGTGATCCTTAGGTTAGTTAGGTTTAAGTAGTTCTAAGTTCTAGGGGACTGATGACCTAAGATGTTAAGTCCCATAGTGCTCAGAGCCTAGACTCAATCATCTGTGCACTTCAACATGATCAAGATCACCTGTCTCGTCTATTTTACGGTATTTTGTGTACCACTGTCTCCCTTTTTTGTTACAGTTGCGACTAGTGCGCATGAAGAACGGTTGTTGCTAAGTCTCGTATGAATACATATGTCTCCGTGGACTTTTCGTAATCTGTACGTAGGAGGGACTAATATATTGGCTGACTTTTCTGGGAACGTTCGCGTTCGGAATTTTAACGGGGACGCACAATAAGTCTCTTTAAACTGTTCCGTGGACATCCCCCTGTCACATTTGCACCTACTTAACGAACCTATGAGGAAAAGTGCTGCTCTTCTTTGGACCTTATCTATTTCCTATACCAGTCCCATCCCTTAAGGATCCCAGACTGCCCAGTAATACTCAAGCACAGATGGAAGAAAGGTTTTATAAGTTTAATTTATATTTCCTGAGAGTTTTCCAATGAACCTCAGTCCAACATCGGCCTATCTTGATGTGACCAGATTAATCATGCCTTTGCATTTTAAATCATTCTGTACGCATATTCCCGGATGAATCGTAGTTAAGACTGCCCCCAGTTATCGTTCGGGAAATGTACAATCAAGCAATAACGGTCTTCCCCCCTGTCTGCGCATAGTACGTTACCTTTGTTTATGTCGAGAGCAACTGCCAAGACTTGCAATAAGTGTTGATCTTCTACAGGTCTTGCTGCATTTCGCCTCATGCAGTCTCCGACGCTTTTCACTGGGTCATTTACATATACTGCTTGTAGTAACGGTTGCATAACGCTCAATTCGGGTAGTACGCCAGGGATTATTTAACTTCTGTAGAGTTCTCTTCGTGAAAAACATGCTGTATATTATTTGTTTCAAACCCATCAGCTCTATCACTAATTATTTGGACATATCTACGTCCAGATCTACATCTTCACGATTACTCTGCAATTCACAATTAAGTGGATGGCAGAGATTTCATCGAAACACCTTCAAGCTGTCTCTCGGCGTTCCACTCTCCAATAGCGCGCGGGAAACCGAACACTTACATTTTTCCAAACAAGATCTATTTCTCTTATTTCATTTTGATAATTATTCTCCCTATATAGGTGGACAGCAATAAAATATTTTTGCTTTCAGAGGAGAAAGTTTGAAATTTCATGACGAGATTCTCCTGCAACGAAAACGCCTTTTGTTTCAGTGATGGTCAGCCCAATTCACATATCATATCCGTGACATTCTCTCACCTTCTTCTCTTCTCTTCTCAGCGATCACAGGCTCTGTAGACCACGCGCTGCATCAACGATCTGCTTCCACCGCCTGCGGAAATTCCTAATGCTGCGATGTCCGTCTCTATGTCATGTTTCCTTCAAACGCTTTCTTTGTGATTCTGTTGTTTTCCATTCTGGCAACATGTCCAGCCCATTGCAGTCTCCTACTTTTTAATTTCTGGACGATAGTAAGTTTCTTCATTAACTCATAAATTTCATTGTTCTTTCTAATTCTCCATACGCCAGTCTTCAACACAGGTCCCCAGATTTTTCTCATTACTTTTCTTTCAAAAACATTCAGTTTTTCTCTTTCATTCTATGTAAGCGTCGAGCTTTCTGAACCGTACAGTACTATGGGGCAGATAATAGTGTTGTATATTTTCATATTTGTGGTGATTGAAAAAGCTTTACTTTTGAGTGGATTGATTAGTGAGTAAAGACATATTGACCCTGAGGCTATTCTTTCATCTATATCCATTGTTATGATATTTTCACTGTTGAAACGTGACCCAAGGTATTGAAACTGGAGAACTTTCCTGAATTTAGAATGTTGGGCAATTTCAAAGTAAGGATTGGGGTTTATGGCTCGACCTATTTCAATATATTCGGTTTTCTCTTGGTTAATCAAAAGCCCGATTTTGTTGGCCTGAGAGATCTGTACATGTCTTTCAGTTCTTCTTCAGTTTCACTCAGCAACACTATATCATCTGCAGAAGCCAGGAGTTTTATTTCATCTACTTTATAGGATACAAAACGAGCTGCCCTTCCAACTTTTTCGATGTCCTTCATCAGTCCTATCGTGTGCGGATCCTATATTGCGCAGCAATACTCCAGAAGTGTCGGCAATCTATGTAGTAAACCTATTGCATTTGCTAAGTGTTCTTCCAATAAATCGCAGTCTTAGCCTCGTTTTCCCCAAAACATTATCTTTGTGTTCATTCCAGTTTTAGTTACTTGTAATTATTATCCATAAGTAGTTACTTTAATTCACAGCCTTTACAATTGTGGGATTTATAGCGTAGCTAAAATCAGGACGATTCCTTTTAGTACTCAGGTGGATGACTTCACACTTTTCGTTATTTACAGTCAATTGCCACGTTTCGCATAATACAGGTATCTGTGGAAAATGAAGCATTATCTGCAAACAGTAGCCGGTCGGTGTGGCCGAGCGGTTCTAGGCACTTCAGTCTGGAACCGTGAGACCGCTACGATCGCACGTTCAAATCTTGCCTCGGGCATGGATGTGTGTGATGCCCTTAGGTTAGTTAGGTTTAAGTAGTTCTAGGGGACTGATGACCTCAGATGTTAAGTCCCATAGTTCTCAGAGCCATTTGAACTATTTGCAAACAGTATGAGGGGGCTGCTCTTATTGTCTCCTTAATAGTTTTTATCGATCAGGAACTCCGTAGAGTCTGTAACTCTGTAAACTCCTACTTCCTCTCTTGAGTACTGGTGTGACCTGTGCAACTTTCCAGTCTTTAGGTACGCATTCTACGACTAGCGAGCGATATTGTGTTTCTATTTCTTCCTTCATAGCAAACATAAATTTGTATTAAGTAATGCGTTTTCTCATTTCAGCAGCTACCATGTACCACGGAAGAAAGTACCCCGTTCCGTAAAAAGTGCAACATATTTTGTCAGTACCTGCTTAGTGGCAGCAGATAACTCGCTATTTGCATACTAGCACTTATCGATCGATTTTGGTTTAACGTCCTGAAGTGTTAGGTTCATTAAAGTTAGTTGCCTCAGTTTGGCAACCATCATTCGCGGCAGATTACAGCAGGTGTGATATGGATAATGGCTTCAACACAACTTTTTAATTGTTTGTTAATTATCGTCAATGTCACCCAAGATTTTCTATTTGTGGCGTTCCTGTTTACGAAGTACTGGGTTCGCTTCACAAGTGTTATGTGCTGCAAATGTGCAAGTTTATCCGTCTAGCTGAGGTACTGAAACGGCTATCCTGCACGTTTCTGGCCTCTGTAGTATTACGCACTTCCTCTGTACTCAAGGACAGTCCAGAGTGATGGAGAACGTAGTCGCGCCGATATCCGTGTTGGAAGCTTACTCAGGTGCGCACGTGGCTAACATCTCTGCCGACAGGCTGCCGCGGGATCATTAGCAGTGTGACGTCAGGACTATGGCGGCGTGTTGCGACAAGCTGGCTTTCCCTGATGGCGCATCCTTCAGCGAGCTTACTGGCCAACGTGCTTTCACTGCGACATCTGGTTCTGAAACAGCACTGCGGCTGAATCACATTTATTTTTATTTTCCAGCCTCCTGAGACACCCTCATGTTGACTTCACTGGACTATCAATGTGGAAGAAAGGATACAGCGGAAATCAGCTTAGGCACAGTGAAGATGGTGGTTCCAGATACAATCTTCCACTGTTCAGGTTAGTGTACGTAGATTCGAATTGCCATCCTGTCAGGAACTTTCGATACAAATTTGTTACCCAAGACCACATTTTTACAGTGCTTTCTTCTTTTAAGTCAAGAGCCTACTGCTGACTCGTTTGATGCAGGCCAACACATATTTCTCTCCTGTACTAACCTCTTCATCTGAAAGTAACATTTGCATCCTATGTCTTTAATTATTTGTTGGACAAATTAAAATCTCCGTCTTCTCTTACAGTTTTTACCCTGTACAGTTTCCTCTCGTACTATGTAGGTTATTTCCTGATGCCGTAAGACATACACTGTTACCCTACCCTTTCTTCGTTTCAGTAGTTTCCATATGTTCCTTCCTTCGCCTGTTTTGCGGAGAACCTCCTCATTCCGTATCTTATCAGTCCATATGAGTCTCAATATTTTTCGTGGCACCACATCTCAAACGCTTCGATTCCCTTCAGCTTTTCCAACTGTCCATGTCTCACTATCATACAAAGCTGTGCTCCTACTGTACAGTCTCAGATTAAGGTACCAGTTAACTTCTTGGCCAGTAATACCCTTTTTGCCTGTGCTAGTCTGCTTTTTATGTCCTCCTTGCTTCGTTCGTCATGGGTAATTTTGCTTCCAAGGTAACAGAAGTCATTAAATTCGTCTAGTTCATGATCTCCATTTTTAATACCACTCATCAGTCTTTCTTTCATCTCCAAATTGCTACTTCGATGTATATATTGAACAGTAGAGACGAAAGGTTGCATCACTGTCTTACACACGTTTCAATCCCAGCACTTCGTTCTTTGTCTTCCACTCTTATTATTCCATATAGCTTATTCGTATTTTTCTCAGAGTTTCGAACATCTTCCACCCTCTTGGTACTTACACATGTTGTTCATTACTCGTCTTTCCCTATAGCTCACTCGTATTTTTCTCAGTTTGGAACATCTCGCCGCGCGGGGCAGATGCGCGGTCTACCGTCTTGTCACGGTTAGCGCGGCTACCTCCGTCGGAGGTTCGAGTCTTCCCTCGGGCATGGGTCTATGTGTTGTCCTTAGTGTAAGTTAGTTTAAGTAGTGTGTACGTCTAGGGACCGATGACCTCAGCAATATGGTCCAATTGGTGGGGGTGGTTAGTGTTTAACGTCCCGTCGACAACGAGGTCATTAGAGACGGAGCGCAAGCTCGGGTTAGGGAAGGATTGGGAAGGAAATCGGCCGTGCCCTTTCAAAGGAACCATCCCGGCATTTGCCTGAAACGATTTAGGGAAATCACGGAAAACCTAAATCAGGATGGCCGGAGACGGGATTGAACCGTCGTCCTCCCGAATGCGAGTCCAGTGTGCTAACCACTGCGCCACCTCGCTCGGTTTGGTCCCATAGGAACTTACCACAAATTTTCGAACATCTTGCACCATTTTAAGAGGGCTGGAACTGTTATAGTTCAAATATTCAAATGTGTGTGAATTGCAAAGGAACCAAACAGCTGAGGTCATCGGTCCCTTGTCTCACACACTACTTAAACTAACTTAGTCTAACTTACGCCAAGAACAACACAACACGCATTCCAGAGGGAGGACTCGAACCTCCGACGGGGGACAGCCGCACTAACCATGGCAAGACTCCCCAGACCAGGCGGCTACCCCGTGCAACGGAAATTTAAAAGCAGCAACTATGTATTTACAGCATCATACAAAATCAATACGTGTTTCAAAGTTTTACTGACCTTCAAAGTAGTCACCAGCATTGTGCATAACCCGTTGCCAGCGATGTGGAAGTCGTAGGATACTCTTAGCAGTGCCAGCTGTGTTGACAGTTCAAGCAGCGCGGTCTATTGCCCGACGAATTTGTAGCAGTTCTGAAGCGAGTGCCGTGGAGTGTTTCCTTCAGTTTAGAAATTGAGTTCAACTTACGAGGGCGTAAGTCAGGGGAGTACAGTAGGTGGTATAGCACTTAGCAGCCCCATCAGTCAAACAAATCAGTGGCAGTTTGCACTGTACGTTATTGAGCATTGTCCTGCAAAATGATGTTCAGGTCCGGCAGAAAGTGTTCTCACTTCTGTCTCTATGCTGTTCATTTTTGGAACACAATCTACGACCAGCTTACAGACAGAAGTGATGACACTTTCTACAGGACCTGACCATGATTTTGTTGGACAATGCTCAAGCACGCGCAGTGCAACTTGTCACTTATTTGTTTGACTGATGGGGCTGCTAAGTGCGGTGATACCTGCTGCACACCCCTGACTTAAGTCCTCGTGAGTTCAATTCAATTTCTAAACTGAAGGAAACACTTCATGGCATTCGGTTCAAAACTGCAACAAATTCGTCGGGCAATAGACCGCGCCGCTCGAACTGTCAACACAACTGGCACTGCTGAGAGTATCCTACGACTTCCACATCCCTGGCGACGGGCTATACACAATGCTGGTGACTACTTTGAAGCTCAGTAAGACTTTGAAACACGTATCTATTTTGTATGAGCTGTAAATAAATAGTCGCCCTTATTAAAGTCCCAACCCTCGTACATTGTCTAGTGATCTTTCTAGGTCGATGAATACTGAAAGTGAGTTTTGATTTTTCTTCCGTCTTGCTTCCACTATCAAGCGTAACGTGACAACTGCCTCTCTGGTGCCTTTGCGGTTTCTAAAGACAAACTGATCCTCATCTAACTGATCCTCAACTTTCTTTTCCGTTATTCCGTATATTATTCTTGTCAGCAGCTTGAAAGCATCAGCTTTTAAGTTGGCTATGCTGTAATTTTCGGAATTATCTGCTGTATCTAGCATCGTAATATAGCCCTATGATTATGATAATACAGGAGTTAGCGAAGAGAAACTGGAAAGTTTCAAGTAAGTATAAAAAAGATGACTGAACATTTTTAGGAGACATGTTCATGACTTTTCAGTTATCACGTTGAAAGAATCTAGTTGTGACCGACCTTGGTGTTAGACGTTTTTTACACGTTCAGAATTCAGTTTGACACACTTTTACCAACAATGGATTACTTGACGGAGACCTTGATTGGAAGTAGATGTCTATATTTTGGCTGTCTAACATATGTCCCACCTCGAGCACCACCTCGGTGTCGTTATGGAAACTTCCACCATACAATGATTCCTTCATCCTTGGGAAGAGGAAGAAATCACTGGGTGCCACATCAAGAGAAGACGAAATGTAAGGCAAAATTTGAAAATCCCGAAGAGGCAGCATGTGTGATTCTACCCTGTGAAGAATGAGCTAGGACATTGTTGTGCAGCAAAAATAGCCCTTTGAACAGCTTGCTGCGACGTTTCTTCTCAACTAGAGGTGGGTTATTCGCGAACGAAAAGGTCCAGAGGAGCAGTTCACCAAAGTGAACCAAACGACCGAGAAGCGATTTCGAAGGAGCGGTCGTTCACCGCTCACTTCGGTTGTTCCAGGAACGGTCGGAACAGCAGCTTCCGGTCCTCGTCCCTGGAACGGCACTGGCCAGTTCTCGCTCCAGGAACAGTCAGTCCTCGTTTCAGGCCTGTCTCCTTCCCGTCTCGTTCTTTTTCGGGTAGTCACTCGTTTCAGTAATTAATAAAATACTCCGGGCTATTACGTCGTGGTCGAAGGAATTTCACTTTAAAACCCTACTTTTCGTCCCTATCTAGGGAGGACATCTTCATGGGTCGTCGTAGCTTTGTTGAATGTCCGATTCACACCCTGGCTCGCTACTGACTACAGCAAAATTCCGCTTCCGCGAACTTCCGCGCAGTGGCGTGACGTCACATATTTTGAATATGCGAGAGCAATTGGCGTTGTCGACAGCCGTCGTCCACTATTGTTATCATCCCATTGTGAAGACTGGTACACATCTTCAGCACCAGAACCCAAATTTCATTCAATTTCACGCCCTCCTCCTTCCTATTGAAAATCGTGGGGTGTTTCGCAATCTCTACAGCCCCTCTCTATAGCCTTTCCTGGTATCCGTTTGTGGCTGCCAGTGCTTAAGTTCTATCAAATTTAGTGTAGTGGTCTCTTGGCTGTAAAGTATGTTCCGTAACAGCTGAACTGTCAGTCTGCTCTTTTCTGCGATTGCCCTTGTACTCTTTGAGTCATTTTTAGACAGTTCTTTTTGTAGGACCCACGGACACCTCTCCACAACTACACGGAATCCTATAAATTCCACCTTTTCCTGCGGTTGGCGAGCATCCTTGGCCGACTTTAGGTGATCTTGTACGAGATCTTCCGTGTGGGTGTGTAAATTACCGCGATGTTCAGCTTTTCAAGATTTTTCCTATGCGGTGAGTCACGTCCTTAAAAACTTTCGATTTCACCGGCGCTTGAGCATCACTATGGTTTCTACGCGGTGGTTTTAACTCTCTTTTCACCTCAGCGAACGAATAACCATTCTTAAGCAATGCATTGGTGAGATCTTTTAACTCTGCGTCAAGTACTTCTGGTTCGTAGATTTTCCTTGCTCTATCCTCCAACGTTTTTATGATGCCTCGCTTTTGTTGTGGGTGGTGGTTCGAATTCCGGTGTAGGTAACGGTCTGTGTGAGTGCGTTTTCGGTAAACGTGTGGCCCAAGCTGCCATCGTGTTTCTTGAAAACTAGAATATCAAGAAAATTCAGTCTTCCGCCTGTCTACTCCTCCACCTCCTCCACCTTCGGATTCATTCTGCACAGATGTTTGTGAAAGCGATCCAGTTCCTCCCTGCCATGCCGCCACACAACAAACGTATCACCCGCGTAACGGAACCAAACGTTCGGTTTCTTGTTCGCAGTTTCCAATGCCTGCTCCTCGAATTTTTCCATAAAGAAGTTCGCTGCAACCGGGCTTAATGGGCTCCCCATAGCGACACCATCCGTCTGTTCGTAGTTTCATTTGAAATACGTTATTGTGAGGCAATATGTTAGCAGGTCTGCAACATCGGGAGGAAAACTCCGATTCAGCTCTTCCAACACTTCCTTGAGTGGAAGCGTAGTGAACAGCGGCTCCACATCAAAACTATGTCCTCCAGCTGTACCAATACGCCGCTTAATTTGTTGATAAAATATGTCGAATTCTTGATAAACGAATCCGATCGGCTCACATACGGTCGTAATAATGTTGTCAAGAACTTGGCAATCGAATAAGTGAGCGAACCAATAGCACTCACTATAGGCCTTAGAGGAACATGTTCTTTGTGCACCTTCGGCTACCCATAAAGTCTCGGTACTAGCGCAACTGAAATGAACAGACTTTCCTCAATGCTCTGATCGATTGACGACTTCTTTATCAGTCGCATATGAGTTGTAAGAACTTTTTAAGTGGGTCCTTTACTTAGTTTCCTATGTGTTTACGAATATAATAAGTCATTAATCTGACTATAATAGCCGCTCACATTCAAAACAAACGTTGCATTCCCCTTGTCAGCCGGGAGAACGATAATCGTCCTCATTCAACGGTGATTCGTTTCACGTTGCACTTAAACTTTTTAGAATTATATAACTTATACAAAAACTAAGTTATATATACACTCCTGGAAATGGAAAAAAGAACACATTGACACCGGTGTGTCAGACCCACCATACTTGCTCCGGACACTGCGAGAGGGCTGTACAAGCAATGATCACACGCACGGCACAGCGGACACGCCAGGAACCGCGGTGTTGGCTGTCGAATGGCGCTACCTGCGCAGCATTTGTGCACCGCCGCCGTCAGTGTCAGCCAGTTTGCCGTGGCATACGGAGCTCCATCGCAGTCTTTAACACTGGTAGCATGCCGCGACAGCGTGGACGTGAACCGTATGTGCAGCTGACGGACTTTGAGCGAGGGCGTATAGTGGGCATGCGGGAGGCCGGGTGGACGTACCGCCGAATTGCTCAACACGTGGGGCGTGAGGTCTCCACAGTACATCGATGTTGTCGCCAGTGGTCGGCGGAAGGTGCACGTGCCCGTCGACCTGGGACCGGACCGCAGCGACGCACGGATGCACGCCAAGACCGTAGGATCCTACGCAGTGCTGTAGGGGACTTCCCAGCAAATTAGGGACACTTGCTCCTGGGGTATCGGCGAGGACCATTCGCAACCGTCTCCATGAAGCTGGGCTACGGTCCCGCACACCGTTAGGCCGTCTTCCGCTCACGCCCCAACATCGTGCAGCCCGCCTCCAGTGGTGTCGCGACAGGCGTGAATGGAGGGACGAATGGAGACGTGTCGTCTTCAGCGATGAGAGTCGCTTCTGCCTTGGTGCCAATGATGGTCGTATGCGTGTTTGGCGCCGTGCAGGTGAGCGCCACAATCAGGACTGCATACGACCGAGGCACACAGGGCCAACACCCGGCATCATGGTGTGGGGAGCGATCTCCTACACTGGCCGTACACCTCTGGTGATCGTCGAGGGGACACTGAATAGTGCACGGTACATCCAAACCGTCATCGAACCCATCGTTCTACCATTCCTAGACCGGCAAGGGAACTTGCTGTTCCAACAGGACAATGCACGTCCGCATGTATCCCGCGCCACCCAACGTGCTCTAGAAGGTGTAAGTCAACTACCCTGGCCAGCAAGATCTCCAGATCTATCCCCCATTGAGCATGTTTGGGACTGGATGAAGCGTCGTCTCACGCGGTCTGCACGTCCAGCACGAACGCTGGTCCAACTGAGGCGCCAGGTGGAAATGGCATGGCAAGCCGTTCCACAGGACTACATCCAGCATCTCTACGATCGTCTCCATGGGAGAATAGCAGCCTGCATTGCTGCGAAAGGTGGATATACACTGTACTAGTGCCGACATTGTGCATGCTCTGTTGCCTGTGTCTGTGTGCCTGTGGTTCTGTCAGTGTTTTCATGTGATGTATCTGACCCCAGGAATGTGTCAATAAAGTTTCCCCTTCCTGGGACAATGAATTCACGGTGTTCTTATTTCAATTTCCAGGAGTATATATATATATATATATATATATATATATATATATATATATATAGTTGTTGTCTTCAGTCCTGAGACTGGTTTGATGCAGCTCTCCATGCTACTCTATCCTGTGCAAGCTTCTTCATCTCCCAGTACCTACTGCAACCTACATCCTTCTGAATCTGCTTAGTGTATTCATCTCTTGGTCTCCCTCTACGATTTTTACCCTCCACGCTGCCCTCCAATGCTAAATTTGTGATCCCTTGATGCCTCAAAACATGTCCTACCAACCGATCCCTTCTTCTAGTCAAGTTGTGCCACAAACTTCTCTTCTCCCCAATCCTATTCAATACCTCCTCATTAGTTACGTGATCTATCCACCTTATCTTCAGCATTCTCCTGTAGCACCTCATTTCAAAAGCTTCTATTCTCTTCTTGTCCAAACTAGTTATCGTCCATGTTTCACTTCCATACATGGCTACACTCCAAACAAATACTTTCTAAAACGACTTCCTGATACATAAAACTATATTCGATGTTAACAACTTTCTCTTCTTCAGAAACGCTTTCCTTGCCATTGCCAGTCTACATTTTATATCCTCTCTACTTCGACCATCATCAGTTATTTTACTTCCTAAATAGCAAAACTCCTTTACTACTTTAAGTGTCTCATTTCCTAATCTAATTCCCTCAACATCACCCGATTTAATTTGACTACATTCCATTATCCCTGTTTTGCTTTTGTTGATGTTCATCTTATATCCTCCTTTCAAGACGCTGTCCATTCCGTTCTACTGCTCTTCCAAGTCCTTTGCCGTCGCTGACAGAATTACAATGTCATCGGCGAACCTCAAAGTTTTTACTTCTTCTCCATGAATTTATCACGCAGCAAACAAAGAAATCAACGAATTTCTTCGTCGTTTTGATCAACTATAGGAAACAATTTATCACAAGACTAGTCCGTTCTAACGTTGGTGGAAGAGGGAGGTGGGGTCGTCTTGTCTTGGTCGGCGCGTTTCGTCGAGATTCAAACCCCTGGGAGGACAGGCGAAAGGCAAAGGTCCCGAGTTCGAGTCTCGGTCCGGCACACAGTTTTAATCTGCTAGGAAGTTTCACCCTGTAAATAGTTCGCGAGAGTGGCCCGATAGTATCGATGTCGGCACAAGGAACGTTGTTGTTCCTGGAGACGTGTCCAGAAGACCGCCAGATCGGGGATGTCATCCCAGAAGAGACAGTTGATAGCCGTGCCACTGCTGCATGTGATGGCGTGCCACTTAGTTGATGGAAAGCATGTCCCATCAGGCTGTGTCACGGAAGTAGGAGAGATGTATTGTGGGGGAACTCGGCGGTAGAAGAGTCCAGAGAGCTGCTACTGACTCCCCCTCGAAAAGATGTAAATCCGTATCTTCGACATTGCACTTGAGGTACAGGGGTGAGTCCACCAGTGCTAGCCATGCTGTTTCTGTCTTGTAGTATATTACTACAATATTACTGACTCAGCACATAGGAAAATCGGGGTGACATTCGGTGAAATTAAAAGCAAGATTGGTAACATTAAGAGTGTAACGGGAATACCACTGATAAATGCAGAGGAGAGAGCGGATAGGTGGGAAGAGTACATTGAAGGCCTCTATAAGGGAAAAGATTTGTCTGATGTGATAGAAGAAAAAACAGGAGTCGATTTAGAACAGACAGGGTATCAAATAATAGAATAAAAATTTAAAAGAACTACATTGGGAAGAGTACATTGAAGGCCTCTATAAGGGAAAAGATTTGTCTGATGTGATAGAAGAAGAAACAGGAGTCGATTTAGAATAGTCAGGGTATCAAATAATAGAATAAGAACTATGGAGGACTTAAGATCAAATAAGGCAGAAGGGGTAGCCAACATTCCATAAGAATTTCTAAAATCACTGGGGTAAGTGGCTAAGAAACAACTATTCGCATTGGTCTGTAGAAAGTATGAGTCTACCATCTGACTTTCGAAAAAATATCATCCACACAGTTCCGAAGACCGTAAGAGCTGTTAAGTGCGAGAATTATCGCAAACTCAGCTTAATAGCTCGTGCATTCGAGCTGCTCGCCAGAGTAATATACAGAAGAATGGAAAAGAAAGCTGAGGATCTGTTAGATGACGATCAGTTTGACACCAGAGAGGCAATTGCGGTTCACAGTGGAAGCAAGACTAAAGAATAAGCAAGACACGTTCATATGGAGCTTGTTGTGGCTGGGATTCACAGTCTTAACAAAGTTTTTGAAGGACGTCATCTTTACGCCAGTAATTGTTATACGTTTTAATTACGCTATTGCAATTTCGGCCTTAGGCCATTATCAAGAGTTGATATTATGGTTTCAAGCCATGTCAACGTAATGCAAACTAAAACATTTGTATGTCTTTTTTACTTTATTGAATTTCAATTCTTCATCGGATCGGGCTAGCAGCAGTATATGCGCTGCTCTTCAGCCGAAAGACAATAATGATACAACAAAAGACATTTAAAATTGTTGTTGTTGTTGTCTTCAGTCCTGAGACTGGTTTGATGCAGCTCTCCATGCTACTCTATCCTGTGCAAGCTGCTTCATCTCCCAGTACCTACTGCAACCTACATCCTTTTGAATCTGCTTAGTGTACTCATCTCTCGGTCTCCCTCTACGATTTTTACCCTCCACGCTGCCCTCCAACGCTAAATTTGTGATCCCTTGATGCCTCAAAACATGTCCTACCAACCGATCCCTTCTTCTAGTCAAGTTGTGCCACAAACTTCTCTTCTCCCCAATCCTATTCAATACCTCCTCATTAGTTACGTGATCTATCCACCTTATCTTCAGTATTCTTCTGTAGCACCACATTTCGAAAGCTTCTATTCTCTTCTTGTCCAAACTAGTAATCGTCCATGTTTCACTTCCATACATGGCTACACTCCAAACAAATACTTTCAGAAACGACTTCCTGATACATAAATCTATATTCGATGTTAACAAATTTCTCTTCTTCAGAAACGCTTTCCTTGCCATTGCCAGTCTACATTTTATATCCTCTCTACTTCGACCATCATCAGTTATTTTACTTCCTAAATAGCAAAACTCCTTTACTACTTTAAGTGTCTCATTTCCTAATCTAATTCCCTCAGCATCACCCGATTTAATTTGACTACATTCCATTATCCTCGTTTTGCTTTTGTTGATGTTCATCTTATACCCTCCTTTCAAGACACTGTCCATTCCGTTCAACTGCTCTTCCAAGTCCTTTGCCGTCTCTGACAGAATTACAATGTCATCGGCGAACCTCAAAGTTTTTACTTCGTCTCCATGAATTTTAATAACTACTCCAAATTTTTCTTTTGTTTCCTTTACTGCTTGCTCAATATACAGATTGAATAACATCGGGGAGAGGCTACAACCCTGTCTCACTCCTTTCCCAACCACTGCTTCCCTTTCATGCCCCTCGACTTTTATGACTGCCATCTGGTTTCTGTACAAATTGTAAATAGCCTTTCGCTCCCTGTATTTTACCCCTGCCACCTTTAGAATTTGAAAAAGAGTATTCCAGTCAACATTGTCAAAAGCTTTCTCTAAGTCTACAAATGCTAGAAACGTAGGTTTGCCTTTTCTTAATCTTTCTTCTAAGATAAGTCGTAAGGTCAGTATTGCCTCACGTGTTCCAACATTTCGACGGAATCCAAACTGATCCTCCCCGAGGTCCGCATCTACCAGTTTTTCCATTCGTCTGTAAAGAATTCGCGTTAGTATTTTGCAGCTGTGACTTATTAAACTGATAGTTCGGTAATTTTCACATCTGTCAGCACCTGCTTTCTTTGGGATTGGAATTATTATATTCTTCTTGAAGTCTGAGGGTATTTCGCCTGTCTCATACATCTTGCTCACCAGCTGGTAGAGTTTTGTCATTACTGGCTCTCCCAAGGCCGTCAGTAGTTCTAATGGAATGTAGTCTACTCCGGGGGCCTTGTTTCGACTCAGGTCTTTCAGTGCTCTGTCAAACTCTTCACGCAGTATCGTATCTCCCATTTCGTCTTCATCTACATCCTCTTCTATTTCCATAATATTGTCCTCAAGTACATCGCCCTTGTATAAACCTTCTATATACTCCTTCCACCTTTCTGCCTTCCCTTCTTTGCTTAGAACTGGGTTGCCATCTGAGCTCTTGATATTCATACACGTGGTTCTCTTCTCTCCAAAGGTCTCTTTAATTTTCCTGTAGGCATTATCTATCTTACCCCTAGTGAGATAAGCTTCTACATCCTTACATTTGTCCTCTAGCCATCCCTGTTTAGCCATTTTGCACTTCCTGTCGATCTCATTTTTGAGACGTCTGTATTCCTTTCTGCCTGCTTCATTTACTGCATTTTTATATTTTCTCCTTTCATCAATTAAATTCAATATTTCTTCTGTTACCCAAGGATTTCTAGCAGCCCTCGTCTTTGTACCTACTTTATCCTCTGCTGCCTTCACTACTACATCCCTCAGAGCTACCCATTCTTCTTCTACTGTATTTCTTTCCCCTATTCCTGTCAATTGTCCCCTTATGCTCTCCCTGAAACTCTGTACAACCTCTGGTTCTTTCAGTTTATCCAGGTCCCATCTCCTTAATTTCCCACATTTTTGCAGTTTCTTCAGTTTTAATCTACAGGTCATAACCAATAGATTGTGGTCAGAGTCCACATCTGCCCCTGGAAATGTCTTACAACTTAAAACCTGGTTCCTAAATCTCTGTCTTACCATTATATAATCTATTTGATACCTTTTAGTATCTCCAGGGTTCTTCCACGTATACAACCTTCTTTCATGATTCTGAAACCAAGTGTTAGCTATGATTAAGTTGTGCTCCGTGCAAAATTCTACTAGGCGGCTTCCTCTTTCATTTCTTAGCCCCAATCCATATTCACCTACTATGTTTCCTTCTCTCCCTTTTCCTACACTCGAATTCCAGTCACCCATTACTATTAAATTTTCATCTCCCTTCACTATCTGAATAATTTCTTTTATTTCATCATACATTTCTTCAATTTCTTCGTCATCTGCAGAGCTAGTTGGCATATAAACTTGTACTACTGTAGTAGGTGTGGGCTTCGTATCTATCTTGGCCACAATAATGCGTTCACTATGCTGTTTGTAGTAGCTTACCCGCATTCCTATTTTCCTGTTCATTATTAAACCTACTCCTGCATTACCCCTATTTGATTTTGTGTTTATAACCCTGTAGTCACCTGACCAGAAGTCTTGTTCCTCCTGCCACCGAACTTCACTAATTCCCACCATATCTAACTTTAACCTATCCATTTCCCTTTTTAAATTTTCTAACCTACCTGCCCGATTAAGGGATCTGACATTCCACGCTCCAATCCGTAGAACGCCAGTTTTCTTTCTCCTGATAACGACATCCTCTTGAGTAGTCCCCGCCCGGAGATCCGAATGGGGGACTATTTTACCTCCGGAATATTTTACCCAAGAGGATGCCATCATCATTTAATCATACAGTAAAGCTGCATGTCCTCGGGAAAAATTACGGCTGTAGTTTCCCCTTGCTTTCAGCCGTTCGCAGTACCAGCACAGCAAGGCCGTTTTGGTTAATGTTGCAAGGCCAGATCAGTCAATCATCCAGACTGTTGCCCCTGCAACTACTGAAAAGGCTGCTGCCCCTCTTCAGGAACCACATGTTTGTCTGGCCTCTCAACAGATACCCCTCCGTTGTGGTTGCACCTACGGTACGGCCATCTGTGTCGCTGAGGCACGCAAGCCTCCCCACCAACGGCAAGGTCCATGGTTCATGGGGGGGCATTTAAAATTATAAAGGAGAAAATATGGCGGACAAAAATATAAAAAAGAGAACATAATGGACGAGAACAGACAAGGCGACTGTAATATGGAGACAAAAACTTAAAAAAGTATTGAGCACAAAAAACCACCCACTGGGACAATTAAAAGAACACAAGGCGAAGTATGGCTTCAGCATCAAAGTATCAATGGACGGCGTAGCATATAACGATCACTGATAGTAACACTATGTACTAATCCAGCACACAACTAAATTCACAGCTCTTGACGCACAGGAGAACAGCACCAAACACAACACTGACGTAACACACTGATGACGATGAGCAAAACACACGATCTGTCAGGGGCTTGGTGATGAGGGAGGAGGGAAGAAGGTAGGGAGGTGAGGTAAAGGGGGGAAGACGGGCGGGGACGCTGCGAAGAGGGCTAGGAAGTGAAGTATGTGGGAGGAAAGTTGAGGAGCGATTGCAGGGACTCAGGGAGGGGGGGGGGGTGGAGGAAAATAGGCTCTGGGAGAAGGAGGAGAGAGGAAAAGGGCGACCTGGGGAGGAGATGGAACAAGGCCAGGTTGCAGATGGAAGGAAGGGTAGATGTCATGGCAAAGTTCAACATTAGCTGGATGGGATGACCATAAAGGGTGAGGCAGAAGTCATATGGAGACGGAAGGAGCAGGTGGTGTGGCCTATGATGATTCCCCAGGTTTTGGGTTTTGGAGGGGTCGAGACGAAGGAAGCACTGGTTATACCACGGGGTGAACTGGTCAAGGTGGGTTTAGAGGGTGCATTGGGACCATTGAAGGGTAGGATAGAGAGCCAGGAAGGCGGTGTCATCAGCATATTGGAGAAGGTGGACAAGTGGGGGAGGGGGGGGTTGGCATGTCAGCAGTGTACAGGAGATAGAAGAGAGGACAGAGGATGGAGCGCTGGGGTCGCCAGCAGTGGGATAAAAGATACGGGAGTTGCTGTTGAGGAGCGTGACATAGGAAGAATGGCATGCGAGGAAGGAAGCAACCAGATGGACAAAATTGATAGGCAGGGCGTAGGTTTGGAGTTTAAAGACGAAGCCAGGATACCAAACACAGTCATAGGCATTTCGGAGATCAAGGGAAACAGGAATGGCGGAGCGGCGGGAGTTAAGCTGGAGGGAGAGAAGGTGAACGAGGTTAAGGAGTTGATCATTGGTGGAGAAGGAGGGTCGGAAGCCACACTGGGTGAGGGGGAGGAGGTGGTGTTGATTAAGGCTCTGATGGATACGATGGGAGAGGATGGATTCGAAAACACTACTGAAGATGGAGGTGAGGCAGATGGGACGATAGGAAGAGGCGACCGAAGGGGGTTTGTTGGGTTTGAGGAATAAGAGGACGCGGCAAGTCTTCCATAGATGGGGGTAGAAGCAGGCTGAGAGGACGACGTTAAAGAGATGGACAATGACAGTCGGGAAGGGGCTTTCTCTAAGATGGCAGTAAGCGACACAGTCGTGACCAGGGGCCGTGTTGTGTTTGGACTGCAGGATAAGCGTAATGTCTTGTGCTGTGATTGGAGTGTTGATGTCAAAAGGGGCCAACTGCCTCAAGTGTTGGAGACTAGAAGCAAGTGGAGCAACCAAGGTATTGGCGCGTTCCATGACAGTGGAGAAAAGAGAATAATCAAAGTGGGGATCATCAGGGACAGAGAGGACCTCGGAAAGGTGGGAAGCGAAGTGGTCGGCCTTGCTGAGGTTGTCGGGAACAGGGCGGTCGTAATGGAGAAGGGGGTACTGGGGTGCGGAATGGGAACCAGTAAGGCGATGGAAAGCGGACCAGTACCTGGAGGAGTTGATAGGGAGGGTGGCGTTGAGCTGTGTACAGGTCTGGCACCAGTCCCGGCATTTCGATGCTGTAATAAGGTTCCGTACATGTCGCTGTATTTGCCGGTGGCGTTGGAGTGTATCCTTGTCAATAGTGTGGCGGAAGGAGCGAGAGAGGCGACGGGATTTGTAGAGGAGAAGGACAGCTGCAGAGGGAGAGTGGGACAGTGGCGGTGGATGGTTTTAGTAAGAACATGGGTCTCCAGGTGTCAGTAATTATCTTTTGAAGGAAGGACGAGGCATGGATGAGGTCACGAGGATGGTGATAGGTAAGAGGGTGGCTTTCGACCTGGGTGGCGATGGATTCCTGGTAGGCATCCCAGTTGGCGCAACGGTAGCCATGGACGACCTTGTGAGGGGGTGCAGTGTGGGGAGCCGGAGGAGGGTGGTGAGCAGACATTATGGTGAGAAGTCAGGGAGGTGGTCGCTACCTGTGGGGTCACGCACAGACGTCTCCGTGGTGTCTAATGACTTCAGAGGTCGCTGACATGGAGTACCTGACAGTTGATGGCAGAACAATGCACCTAATATGAAAAACGTATGTTTCTGGGGGTATTCGGATGCTTTTGATCACATAGTGTATGTAGTCTTCCTCATTCGATTCTGGGGAAACTATTCGATAAGAAAGTGTTATTTTTCCACATCTTATAGCCAAACACTGTGGATTTTTAATAAACTTGTTCTGTTGCCGTTATGACCCGTCGTTATCGTGATACTTCGAAGTAAACTACAACACTGTGCATATTTTGAAAGTTTTCAGTGCAAAATGTAGTTGCTGACCAGCGTACTTCTGATGGGTTTTAGGACGAAATGTAGGTAACATATCGAAATTGTTTTTAACTGTGGAAGAAGAAAGATACCGTTTTCCGCTCTCGAAAAAATAGGTGAGATATAATGTATGTTGTGCGCGACGATGTTGTTATCCACTGCCGCCTGCTATGCGGATTGCGGAGCTGGCTCGTATTCCTCTTTCTCGTATGCTGCCGGTACAAAACGAAGTGGAAATGAAATAAAAACTTAATGAAATGAAAATACGACGGGAGGCATCTGCTCATGACACTGATTGTTTTTTCAGTGTGCTCTACCTATTCAACGAAACAATGTTACTTATATTATTTGTTCACAACGTTACCTACATTATTTTGTTCACAACGTTGCCCATATTATCGAATTCATTCGCTCATTAAAGTATAACCTGTTCACTCTGCAACTGCCGTTTTAGCTTCACGTGTTGCAGTGTTCTGCTATTGGTTGTTTTGAATGATGCAGGAGGGATTTATATGCAGTCAGTCGAAATGTAACACGGTTTCTGAACTGTACTTGATATAACTGCAGCAAATAGAACAAACATACATTATATTAACAGATATCTACAGAAAACAATGGAAATGAACATTAGGAAAATAAAACTTGTTTCATAGTCGAACAACACATCTGTGCATGTAGGAGACAATGGTACTTTCGCTTTTCGTATGTTCAACAGGAAAGGGTAGGAAATGAAAAAAAACCTTGTGTTACTATCTAATAACTGAAACGAAAGTGTAATACAAGTGTTATCAGTACTTTTTTCTAGACAGATAAACACAAAATTAAAATTAAACTGTTGTTTTACGATCTAATAATTCCAAATTGGAGTTCAGTTCACAGGATCACAGTTGTAGGATTGTTTGCACGTTTTTCCTTTCCTCTCATTGTTGTAAAAAGGTGTGCAAACCATGTTACAATGTCCTCTCTCTCAACCAGAAATATCCTATTTTTACATTTTTTTAAAAGGTAGCGGAGCCTTCGGTTTTTCTTTTCGATAGACCTGAGCTACGTTGCTTATCAACACTTCTCTGTCTGAGGGTATTCTTACAGTTCAAATGGCTCTAAGCACTATAGGAGTTAACATCTGCCGGCCGCGCTGGCCGAGCGGTTGCAGGCGCTTCAGTCCGGAACTGCGCGACTGCTGCGGTCGCAGGTTCGAATCCTGCCTCGGGCATGGACGTGTGTGATGTCCTTAGGTTAGTTAAGCTTAAGTAGTTCTAAGTTCTTGGGGACTGGTGACCTCAGATGTTAAGTCCAATAGCGCTCAGGGCCATTTGAACCATTTAGTTAACAACTGAGGCCGTCAGTCCCCTAGACTTAGAACTACTTAAACGTAGCTAACCTAAGGACATCACACACATCCATGCCCGAGGCTGGACTCGAACCTGTGGCCGTAGCATCAGCGCGGTTCCGGACGGAAACGCATAGAACCGCTCGGTCACAGTGGACGGCGAGTGTACTCTTCGATAACGTATATTTGAACGATCACTATACAGTTCAGCAGACGCTAAAAATATGCAAAAGTAGTAACGCACTGTGAGTATAAAAGTGACCGTACAATGCCGAGGTGCATGTGTCAGTCATGTCGGATGCCTTTCATCTTTCGTCTTGTCTGTTCGTTAATAAAGTTTAGTTCTGTTTTCTGTTGACGGCACTTGAAAAGTGAAAAAGTTATAGTTATCCTAAAAAATAACAAATCTAAAGAAAACTGGATAGAAAGACGAGATGGGGGGGGGGGCCGTGACTAAAAAAAGGAACACAGAAAAAACAGCAGCGCGACTGGTGCTGCGCTAGGCACTGCAGCTACCCAATGGTTGCTGGAACGGACACACGTCCTCCAGTCCTTCGCCAAGGGAAAAGCCCTCTACTTAGTTCTGTGGTCTGTGGAAGTATCATGTTGATGCCACGGGTCGCAAAGTCCACGGTCGGAAGCCCCACGAGACCGGCTGGAGAGTGGGTGAGAGGGAGACAATAGGCCTTTGTAGAACGTGCGACGTATCGGCGCCAATCGGGACCAAAGCCCCGTAGCGCTTGAGAGCAGCGTCCGTCAACCAACCGCCTTTTCTTCTCAACCTAAATAAGCTGGTTACTGCCGATATACGAACTGGACAAATCTCAAGTCTGAATTGTCTCTGTACTCTTTACTATAAAAGGAACAACTATAATCAGGACGAATAGGCAGATAGGTCTATCTTCCCTCAAGTCATATGGGAAGATATACTGCTCCTATCTATCCTGCAGCTGTTATATGAAAGTTCTGAACTATAAAGTAGCGTAAAGGGAGGTGCCCACTCCTGATTGGCTCACACACACACACAGGTTGTGTGAGCCGGTCTAGAGACGACAGAGTTCCGAATAACACACTGGTTGCTGGATCCTTGTGAACGGCGGATGTCCACCAACGTCAGCGACAGATTAGAGTGTACTGATGTACTGCCTTGGTGAAATGTAGCGTGTCCATTGTTTAAGTCGTTTGGCACAGTGTCTCCCTATCTAGGACCTTTTTGTGGCATAGTAATTTGAACATAAATGGCAGATTAAAACTGTGTGCCGGACCGAGACTCTAACTCGGGACCTTTGCCTTTCGGGGGCAAGTGGTCTACCAACTGAGCTACCCACGCACGACTCACGCCCCGTCCTCACAGCTTTACTTCTGCCAGTACCTCGTCTCCTACCTTCCAAACTTAACAGAAGCTCTCCTGCGAACCTTGCAGAACTAGCACTCCTGAAAGAAAGGATATTGCAGAGACATGGCTTAGCCACAGCCTGGGGGATGCTTCCAGAATGAAATTTTCACTCTGCAGCGGAGTTTGCGTGAGGAAGGGGCATGAGCTGTGCTTGGGTAGCTCAGTTGGTAGATCACTTGCCCGCGAAAGGCAAAGGTCGCGAGTTCGAGTCTCGGTCCGGCATACAGTTTTAATCTGCCAGAAAGTTTCATATCAGCGCACACTCCGCTGCAGAGTGAAAATCTCATTCTGAAATTAACCAACCAGTTTCAAATAAAAGTTTAGTGGAACCCTTGACATATTTTGACAATTAAAATTGTCTTCTTCAGAAGGTGTAATGGACTTCGTTGCATCACACGCTGATAAAGGACAAGTGACGTAACACCTTCTGAAGAAGACAAATTTAAAATTGTTGTAACGTAAGCTAAGGGTTCCAATAAGCGTTTATTTGCAACTAGTTGGTCGACAAGGTCCATAATACCTTCTCAAGAAGAGAAATTTAAAATTGTCGTAACGTGGGCCAAAGGCTCCAGTAAGCGTTTATTTGCAAACGGTTGGCTGGTTCTTTCAACCTCTCCAAGTTTACTGTCGTACTGTTGCTGAACTTACAGCCATGTTTAAGAGTTTATGGTAAATGAATAACCCAGAACTTGCTTCATGACGGAAATTGATTGAAGCAGTTACTTTTGGGTAAATGATTAGCATAGTGTTTAATGTATGCTTCGTGAATGATTAGTGAAGGATTTTACTTGCAGTTCCCTAAAGCAATACAAAATGAGGCATGATTGTAGCAATAAAATCTAGAGTTATCTCGATTTTGGTTTACTTATTTCTGGGATGGGTTCCTGTAGTGAACTTGGCGTATTGATAACCATTGCTGATGTTGTGACTCTAGTAGCTACACAGTGTATACGTTCGCACAGGGCATAGAGGTGACAGCACAGGTTGGGAACATCTGTGCCATGTTCTTATGAGGCAAATCTCGTCCCACTAGCTGCCGAAGATGACGGAATTTCCGCACGCACTAGCACAGCTCGGTCACGGCCATACACTTTCAGTAATACTGCTGACACCATTTCTTCCACAACATTTCAATCCAATGGTCAGTTCTCTGAATCTTTCTGTAAATAGTGAGTAGTGGGTCTCGTGGATCAAAGAGAAGTCAGTTTATGCTGAGTTCATAGTACTGCAATACACAGAAATACTCGGTGTCCACGAATACAGATTTCCGACTAAATTTGCGGAGCAGTGCGATGCGTAGTTTGTCTCGCACCCTACACATCGCCGACAGCAATTCGCGCGACGCCACAGTAAATCCGAAGTACGGACGAAATGGAACGTTTCACTAATCACAAGGAATAATTAGTTATAAATTACAGGATGTATACAAAAGTAAGGCACTGCCTGTCGACAGGAGTCTAAGGGCGTAACATGCTGAAGGCTTAGCTTACGTTACAACAAGTAATTTCGTGTCTTAACACCACTCCAACAGAACATCAATATTAATTCGGAGAAAGTTTGATCTACAGGGGTAGCAAATACATTTAATTTATTATGTTGTTTTCCCTCTTCAGATTGAAATTCGTGGTATTCGTTTTCAATGTGTCAAAGTTAAATTTATGTCATATTAACCTATTCTATATTTTCTTGAGGGTTTAATTTGCTTTCTTTGCAAGATCTTTTTTTCCCAATGATGATAAGGTTGCTGTGGCCAGCAAAGAGAATTAAATTTGAAAAGACCTGTTATATAGATTTGTTGGAGTAGAAGGCAGCGCCAAGCGACAAATTTCACTTAGTCGTTGGTGCTACGTGCGATCGCTTATGATGCGTGCGTGCATCGATGTTATCTGGTTATTTGCATGTTGTAAATGTGCTGTGTGCTGCAGGCCGGTGTGGCCGAGCGGTTCTAGGCGCTACAGTCTGGAACCACGCGAGCGCTACGGTCGCAGGTTCGAATCCTGTCTCGGGCATTGATGTATGTGACGTCCTTAGGTTTGTTAGGTTTAAGTAGTTCTAAGTTCTAGGGGACTGATGACCTCAGAAGTTAAGTTCCATAGTGTTCAGAGCCATTTGAACATTTCTTTCTGTGTGCTTACTCGAAATTCTGCTTTCGTATTATTATTGTGACACACAAACAGGAGACCTTGAAAATAAGAATGGACACCAAACAGAAATAAATTAAAAGTGAACCATAAATACCTGCAACTGATGTAATGCTACGCCTAAACTGCAGTTCGGAGAGCGCCATGATGAAGAACACAGTGAAAATAGTTACCTTCAACTCCAAGCAACTTCAAACAGCGAATGAGAAATATTTCCCTAAATTCGACACTTTCCATACCAATGACAAACACTCCAGCCGTCGCCCGCTGTGTCGCAACCACGACGCCAAGTGAAGTGGGCACTCCAGCGGTGTTTACCTCAGCAGTCCCTCTCCTCAAGCGAACCGCCGCCCCAACAGCAGCAAGTTAAGAATCAAATCTCCAAGGTGTACCCAACACCGGTAGTCCGCCATAGAGACGCCAGTGTCTTCATTCCTAAAGATCTGAAGAACTGCTTACGTATTAGGTTAAGAAAAAACGTTGTCTGTTCGCCGCTACGACCTCCTGTCTATCGCCCTTACCAAATTTTAAAGCGCAACGAAAATACAGTACAAAAGAAACGAGCCGCCACGAAAGAGTTATCCGAATGGGACAGAAATTAGTAAATGTGGCGTACATATACAAACAAATGATTACATCTTAAGAAAAATTAGACGACTTATTCCAGAGAAAGAGCTTCACATATTAAGCAAGCCAGTCACGTGCTGGTCCACCTCTGGCCCTTACTCAAGCCGTTATCCGGCTTTGCATTGACTGACAGATTTGGTGGATTTCCTGCTGACGGATATTATGACAAATTCTGTCCAACTGACGTCACGGCTTGTCAAAATCCCGAGCTGATAGGAGGGCGTTGACCATAATGCTGCAAACGTTCTCAGTTAGGGAGAGATCCTGAGATCTTGTTGAAATGTAACCCGAGGACGGCTTGCCATGAAAAACAGGGCGTAGAACGTAGTCGACGTACCGCTGTGCTGTAAGGGTGGTACGGGTCATTACCAAAGGGGTCCTGCTATGAAATGAATTGGCACCCCAGACCACAGCTCCTGGTTGTCGGGCCGTATGCAGGGCAACAGTCAGGTACAGTCCTGAACAGGTAAGAAATCAGACAAGTCTTCCGGTCACCCAGAACACTGAAAGAAATGTTGCGACTAGTTGAAGATAATCTCGGCCTGAGAATGCCGGGTATTTATAGTATTCCCTGGGGCTGTCGCAAAAGTTTTATGGCATGTCTGTACGGACTGTTCCCAATCACTGCGTCGAGAATCAGCGTCGCCTTAAATTGTAGTATTTGGGTGAATAACCGGTGGCAGAGCACAGTACACAAAATTTCGATTACCTAAATAAGAGTACATACTCACGCAATGACCTACTGGGACTCTCAACAGGAAACATCTACATCTACATCCATACTCCGCAAGCCACCTGACGGTGTGTGGCGGAGGGTACCCTGAGTGCCTCTATCGGTTCTCCCTTCTATTCCAGTCTCGTATTGTTCGTGGAAAGAAGGATTGTCGGTATGCTTCTGTGTGGGCTCTAATCTCTCTGATTTTATCCTCATGTTCTCTTCGCGAGATATACGTAGGAGGGAGCAATATACTGCTTGACTCTTCGGTGAAGGTATGTTCTCGAAACTTTAACAAAAGCCCGTACCGAGCTACTGAGCGTCTCTCCTGTAGAGTCTTCCACTGGAGTTTATCTATCATCTCCGTAACGCTTTCGCGATTACTAAATGATCCTGTAACGAAGCGCGCTGCTCTCCGTTGGATCTTCTCTATCTCTTCTGTCAACCCTATCTGGTACGGATCCCACACTGCTGAGCAGTATTCAAACAGTGGGCGAACAAGCGTACTGTAACCTACTTCCTTTGTTTTCGGATTGCATTTCCTTAGCACTCTTCCAATGAATCTCAGTCTGGCATCTGCTTTACCGAAGATCAACTTTATATGATCATTCCATTTTAAATCACTCCGAATGCGTACTCCAATTAGTTGAAATAAGACTATATTAAACTCCGTCCGAACAGGCCAGGTACAGTCCGGCCGTGGTGTCATCCTCAGACCACAGGCGTCACGGGTTGAGGTCAGCACACCACTCTCCCGGCCGTATGTCAGTTTACGCGGCCGGAGCCGATGCTTCTCATACAAGTAGCTCCTCAATTTGCCTCACAAAGGCTGAATGCACCCCGCTAGCCAACAGCGCTCGGCAGAGCGGATGGTCACCCATCCAAGTGCCAGCCCAGCCCAGCAGCGCTTAAACTTCGGTGATCTGACGGGAGCCGGTGTTACCACTGCGGCAGGGCCGTTCGCAGATTATGTGAAAGCAACTTCTATATAGACACCACTTACGCCCTTAGCATTGCATGGAAGCGTCCACTTGACAAAGAAAGACCAGAGAGGATGACTTCTCGCAGTTTACCGCTTGATACGAGGGATGCCCCTGCAAGCAACGTTGGATCGAGAGTGCAGACGACTTTTATGGACGTGTATGGCACCACAGAACGCACCATAATCGTTTTAGCACCATGACGTAACCCAGCCAATTAGTCTACATGGGTTTAGAAAACATCGTTCTTGTGAAACACAACTAGCTCTTTGTCCACATGAAGTGTTGAGTGCTATTGACATGGGATTTCAGCTCGTTTCCGTAGATCTGGATTTCCGGAAGGCTTTTGACACGGTACCACACAAGCGGCTCGTAGTGAAATTGCGAGCTTACGGAATATCGTCTCAGTTATGAGACTGGATTTGTGGTTTCTGTCGGAAAGGTCACAGTTCGTAGTAATTGACAGAAAGTCATCGAGTAAAACGGAAGCGATTTCTGGCGTTTCCCAAGGTAGTATTATAGGCCATTTGATGTTCCTTATCTATATAAACGGTTTGGGAGACACTGTGACCAGCCTTCTTCGGTTGTTTGCAGATGATGCTGTCGTTTATCGGCTAATAAAGTCATCAGAAGATCAAAACAAACTGCAAAACGATTAGAAAATGGTGCGAAAAGTGGCAGTTGACCCCAAATAACGAAAAGTGTTAGGTCATCCACATGAGTGCTAAAAGGAACCCGTTAAACTTCGGTTGCACGGTAAATCAATCTAATCTAAAAGCCGTAAATTCAACTAAATGTATTACAATTATGAACAACTTAAACTGGAAGGAACACATAGAAAATGTTATGGGGAAAGCTAATCAAAGGCTGCGTTTTATTGGCAAGATACTTAGAAAATGAAACAGAGCTACTAAGGAGACTGCCTACACTACGTTTGTCGTCCTCTTTTAGAATCCTGCTACGCGGTGTGGGATCCTTACCGATACGAATGACGGAGTGCACCGAAAAAGTTCAAAGAAACGCAGCACGTTTTGTATTGTCGCGTAAATTTGGAGGGGTGTGTCACAAAATGGTTCAAATGGCTCTGAACACTATGGGACTTTTGAAGTCATCATTCCCCTACAACTTAGAATTACTGAAACCTAACTAACCTAAGGACATCACACACATCCACGCCCTAGGCAGGATTCGAAACGGCCACCGTAGCGGTAGCGCGGTTCCAGACTGTAGTGCCTAGAACCGCTCGGCCACACCGGCCGGCGGGAGTGTCACAGAAATGATACGGGATTTGGGCTGGACATCATTGAAAGGAAGGCGTTTCCCATTGCGACGGAATCTTCTCACGAAATTCCAATCACCAACTTTCTCCTCCGAATGGGAAAATATCTTGTTGACACCGACCTACATAGGGAGGAACGATCACCATGATAAAATAAGGGAAATCAGAGCTCGTACGGAAAGATATAGATGTTCATTCTTTCCGCGCGCTGTACGAGATTGGGAAAATAGAGAATTGTGTAGGTGGTGCGCTGAACCGTATGTCAGGCACTTAAATGTGATTTGCAGAGTATCCATGTAGATGTAGATACTGTCCTGTGGGTGTAAAACTGGAAGCCTCATCAGTTCACTACCGCCAGTCTTGGTCCGTCATGACGATGATGGAGACAATCATCGAAAGCTTGGAATTTTTTCGGAACGCAAAAATTAAATGGAGCACTTCTTATACAAGGACTCGGTCGCGAAAACCTTCGTAGCGTTACACGTATCGTTTGGATACTAACCAATTACGCACAAAAGATAAGTTGTTTTTTCATTCTCCAGGCAAACGCCAGGGGACCTGGCGTGGGACCTGTCGTTTCGCGGTGCGTTTTTTTTTTTTTTTTTTTTTTTTTTGGCGTGGGCCAGTCCGCGCCGGCGCACTGTAAGGCACAGAGGTTCGCACTGGGGCGTATCGCTTCCAGTCGGACGTGCCCACAGGGGAAGTGATGCGTCATATATAGCCTCTCCTTCTCAAGTGGCTCTTTCCGCCTTCAAGTGGTGCCGGACGTTAAGCTCGGCATTTCTCGGGCTTGCCCGGGTGTGCCTTGCGACAAAAGGAAGAGCTGCGACCCAACCCGATGCGAAAGCGAAGGGTGCGTGGCACAGGGGGAGATGTGTCGAGGGACGAACATCAGTCCCTTTCTGTTCGCAGGGCCCAGACCAGCAGGAGCCCTGCATGCCGGCGACTTCGTTCGTCGGCGTGGGATCGCGGCGCGAGTCGGCAAGGGCGCTTCGCCGCGCCCCTGGGTAACCGGGGCGTGTTCTGCCAAACCCAGGAGGTGGTGACATCGCCTGGGCCAGGTTAACTGGGTCCAGACCGCCGAACGTCTGGGGGACCGGCCCGCCACCTGAGTAGGAGTGGGTCCTTGGCCGAAAGGTGGAAACTCGGGCTAGTAGGCGGCGAAGGGCGAGAGGTGCATCCGCCTCTCCGGAGTGCGGGGTGCAGTTGCCGAGGAGCGTCGCGTGAAATCGCCGATGACGGAGCCATCGATGGGGACCAGTGCGCTGGCAACGGCGCGCTGAACCCGGCAGTTCGAGAGAGCCCTTGACCTTGGGGCGAGGTCGGTGGGCGAGCTGCAAGAAGTCCCCCCCCCCCATGCCAGAGGAGCCGGTCCGGGGCAAGAGACGGGCTCCCACCTTTTTTTATATCACTCGTAAATCATGGCGACGACAGATACGAGTGATTCGAGTGCGCCTCAACGTGCGTCTACTGCGCCTGATCCCTCTCCTCAGGATGAGCTGGGACAGGTCGAGAATGAGACAGTTATGCAAAGGCTTGCCAGAATAACTACGCTCATGGAGCAATCTGTAAAGAATGGCAAGATCAGCCATGCCGGAATGTCAGCCATTAAAAATGAATTGGCAGCTTGGGCCATCGTCCATGCAAAACTAGAAGGAAGGCTAGAAGAACTAGTAAAAGAAAACAACAGACTATGAAAGCAGCCAGTGAAAACTTGGGCGGCAGTGGCAGCGCAAGCTCCCACCAAGCCCAACACCACCAGAGAGACAATAGACAAGGTAACTAAGAGGCCAGATACGGCAGTCTTTTTGAGAACACTTCCTGGACAAGACACAAGCATAAAGAAAATACAGGAGTTATTCACGAAAACCGTGGACCCTGTGAAGGAAAAAATAAAGATAAAGAGAATCAAACCGAGTAGGAATTCAGTCATCGTAGAAGTTGCCTCGGAAGAGGATAAAGAAAAGCTGTTGAAGAACCAAAAGCTGAACTCAGTGGTGAAATGTGAGCCACAAAGAAAAAGAAATCCTCTCGTCATACTTTATGACGTGCCATCTATTATGATGAACGAAGAGCTGTCAGAGACAATCAGGGCACAAAATTTTGAGCACTTAAGCGTTGAAGAATTTAATAATTGTTTTAAACTTAGATTTAAAACGGGTCCACGAGGTCGTGATGTTGTACATCATGTCGCTGAAGTGACAGCACAGATGTGGAAGAATATCACAACAATGGGCAGGATCTATGTTGGCTTCCATGCCATCAACACCAGAGACTATGTCGTGGTACCTCGTTGCCACAACTGTGGTGACCTGGACCACATACTCAGGCTGTGCACCAGGGAGCCGGCGTGCACCAAGTGCGGAGAAAGTGGCCATAATCGCAAGGACTGTAAAGGTACACAAATCTGCATACCATGCAAAAGCAGAGGGAAGAAGTCTTGTGGAGCCGTAGGTCGGAATTGCCCAACATACAGAATGTTGGAACAAAGATTAATCTCCAGAACTGATTATGGCTGAACTCGGCATACCGAACAGGATGCCGAAGCGTAAGTCCCCGAGCAAGAGGAGGAGGGACGCTATGAGGGCAAGTAAATTCAAGTTATTTCTGAGGTCCCTTACGGGCGCCGGAAAAACTGAAACAACAGATATAGCCATTCAAACTGAGCCCCAAAGGGTGAACATAGCAATACAAACAGATCTCCCTGTAGCAGCAGCTCCCTCCTCTGAAAGCCGGGGAGCAGAGCCGATAAAACATCAGAAACGGCAAGGGCATCCTGCGGCCATAACAGTCTCTGGAGAGAAACAGAACAAGCATGAGAAACCGATTCAAGAAAATGAAGTAACTAGCTCCAGCATAAATTCTACCGAACAGAGTACTCCAGTGGTCAGATTGCCACCTGTGGATCCTGTGAGGGTCTACCCTAATTTAGAATATACTATGCAGCTAGCAAGACTTGAACAGCCGGCTACCCTGACCACAGCCCTGAGACATGTGGTTCGTGTAGGACATGAAGAAGGAAGAAGGGTAACCTTCTCGGTGATGGAGGCTGTTGACAGAATCCAACTAAAATCAGTGAATCTCCCCACCGACTTCGGAGCCCTGCGGGACCTGCTACGAAAAGTCTTCGAAAGGAGAGGGGAGAAATTCGACTTAGACGACATTTACGAGCAGGCACTTCTAGCCAATGGAAGAATTGCATTTGACTGGTCTAAAACCTGGCCAAATGACCGCATACATACATACTTCCCTTGATGACAAAGTTTAACATAGGACAACTAAATACACATAACAGCCGACTCGTAATGCAGGAACTCCGAAGGGAGGTGGAGGAGAGGAGATTGGATGTGCTCTGTCTACAGGAGCCGTACTCCCAAGCTCGAAAGGTCGCTTTTGCTGCCGCAACATGGCAGATAATTAGTAAAGGAGAAGTCCCGAAAGCGGCGATAATAATAACAAATAAGCTCCTGAGAGTCACCACGCTCTCTCAATTCACAACTACCCACTGCAACGTCGTGGAGTTGCAATCCCCAACTGGAATCGTCTTCATAATAAACATATACTTTCAGTACAGTGATAATATTGAAACACACTTAGATCACCTAACGAGAGTGACCACGGCGTTGCGGGGGAGAAAGTTGATAATTACAGCTGACATAAATGCCAAATCCCCCCTGTGGTACAGCGGCACACGAGATGCAAATGGTGAGAAGGTAGAAGAATATATTATGGCAACACAACTTGTGGTGGCTAATAGGCCGGGCAATCCTCCTACCTACACGGCGGGAGGAAGACAAGGGACAAATATTGACGTAACTCTAATAACACCAAATGTTACAAACATACTCCAAAATTGGAAGGTAATAGGGAATGCCACCACAAGCGACCATAATTTAATAACTTTCACCATAGGGTATAGAGAGTGCCGCTGGGCCATGGGGTGGGAGTTGCAATATAACTTTGATAGAGCAGATTGGGAGCGGCTAGCGAGGGAGTGCGACATTCCTCCTTTACCGGAAGGGGACGCACAACAAGATATAGACGTAAACGACAGAACTGACGACATAGTGACCGCCATAACTAGAGCGGTGAGGGCTGCTGTACCAACCAGGAGGAGGGCCATGGCGGCTTCTCCGTCACCATGGACGCCTGAACTAGAGGAATTGCGTCAGTCTGTCAGAAGGCTAAGGAGGTACTACCAGCGCAGTGTCGTCTGGCAGGAGAAACAAAGATGGCAGTTGCGGTATAGGGAGGCCAAGCAACAGTTCCAAAAGGAACTACGCGAGGTCAGGATGCGGAGCTGGGAACGCTACGTGCTCAGTCAACTTGTGCTGGATCCATGGGGACTTTCCTACAAGTTAGTGAGGGAAAAGATCCGCTCTCCTATGGAGCTATCAACTGTCAGGCACGGGGGCGGGATGACGGAGTCCTGGCAAGAAACTGCTGGGGTCCTCCTCCAGTCCCTGTTGCCTGATGACTATGCGGACGGGGAAACTGAAGCACTGCGGCAACTGCGAGGGGAGGATCAAGTGCAATGTAACAACGATGCAGCGGTCTACCCCTTCTCGGAAGAGGAGGTGGCGGCCCACATAAAATCTCTCAAAAGAGGGAAAGCTCCTGGGCCAGACGGCATTGTGGCGGAGGTGGTGCAATTCCTGGCCCCCCAGCTGGTTGCGCCATTAACGCATTTATATAATGAATGCCTAAGGCAACAACAGTTCCCAAGGAGATGGAAAAAGGCAAATGTTGTCATTATAAAAAAAGGACAAGATAAAGATCCAGCGGAAGTGAAGTCATACAGGCCAATCTGCCTGTTGGACTTGCTTGGTAAAATATTAGAGAAGTTGCTGGCTGACAGACTGGCGGCACACAGAGTTTTGTGCCGGATGAGCAGCAGGCAATTCGGTTTCAGGCCGGGGCGATCGGCATCTGATGCAATTGCCCTAGCAGCCGAGGTCTGCGGCTCAACCCCGCATAAATACGTGGTGGGCATCATGGTGGACAACAGTGGCGCCTTTGACAACCTGTGGTGGCCTTCGCTCTTCTCCTGCTTGCGGGAGAAAGAGTGTCCAGGGCCGCTATATGGTTGCCTGAGGAGCTATTGCGAGGAACGAGAGGTCTGGCTATCATCCTCTAGCGAGAGAGTTAGTAAGGTGATCACGAAAGGATGTCCCCAGGGATCGGTCCTTGGACCGCTTTTTTGGGACATCCATATGGAGCCTTTATTGGACAACCTACAACAATGCGAGGATGTGCTAGAGGTGATAGCCTACGCAGATGACCTCCTCCTGTTGGTTGGTGGCCGGAGCCGAGAAGACATTGAACCTAAGATAGAAAGGGCCATAGACAAACTTCAACAGTGGTGCCACACCACCAAAATGAGAGTCTCACCAAGTAAGTCAACTTACTTACTGCTGAAAGGACAACTAACCAGGAACCCGACAGTTAGAATCGACGGTTCACCAGTATTACGAAGACGTGACACACGATACTTAGGAGTCATCATTGATGAGAAATGGAACTTCGGGAGGCACATTGAAACCGTAACCCGAAAGGCCCTACAAATTCTAAATAATCTCATTTCCATAGGACATAAAAGATTTCACCTCCCTCCACACCTCATTAAACTATATCATAATAGTATCTTAACCTCAGTGGTGGGTTACGGCTCGGGAGTCTGGGCGCACAGACTCACGAGGGTTGTGCCTGCCATGGCAGTGAGAAGGGTGCAAAGAAGTATGATATTACGATCTGTGGGGGCTTATAGAACGTCTCCAGGGGGGGCCCTGTTAGTCATAATGGGGCTCTGCCCACTAGATATAAAGATAAGGGAGCAAGCAGCCTGGTATTGGGCAAAAAAGGGGAATCAAGGCAAAATTGAAGACATTATGGGGGTGAGGGTGGCAAATAAGAGGGAAATTATGAGAAGGGGAGAAGAATTATGGCAGGGGACTTGGGAAACGGAGGAAACCGGACGTAGAACTTTTCAGTTCATTCCGGACGTGAGGGAACGCTTGCAAATGAAGTATTTTGAGCCAACAAGGGGATTTATCCACTTTCTCACTGGACATGGACCCTACCCGACATACCTATGTCGGTTTGGGAAGAAGGCAACGCCCGCGTGTGATTGTGTTGATGGAATATCTGAGGGACATGAATTAACATAAACTCAGAAATATACACCGATTTCGTCTGGATCCCTGTTCCCATACCGCCTGTGCGCGGACTGGCCGACTTTCCACCATCGTTGGGATCCGCCGCGTGCAGGAATAGGGGGAGGAGGGGTCAACTCTACCAAAATGGAAAGCACCGGATTTGACTTAGGATAAGCTTAGTTTGTAGGAATTAGACTAGGATATTTACGTTTAGGAAACTGCAGCGAAATAACATCTTGGCCTGCCCAGTGCCAGGGGCATGCTCTTCGGGTTTAGCTCGAAGAGCAAGGCAATCATCAGTAGGTTTATACTCTCTTCTGGCACATATGTGACGCTGCAGATGTTAGAACTTAGTGATAAGAAGTAGTATTTAATTGTAGGTATAGACAATAATATTAGTGGTGCCCATTATTGTGAAACACCTGTAGCTCACTTACAATTTAGAATTAAGAGCTGCATATTTGTAATAATCATTGTATAATAATACAGGCCCACTAATCAACTAAGGGAGTGGGTTATTATGTATAACTATTATTTTTGTTGAAATAAAGATTTAAAAAAAAAAACGCCAGGTTTGACGCTTACGACGTCGCACATTTCCATTCATTTAGTCGACAAGATGCTGCTGCGGATATGAAAGTTCTATTGGCAGTCTGGAAACGCCAAAATGATACCCTGGCACGTTTACTGTGCTGCACACAGCAACGATGAGCAAAGAGCAAAAAAATGGCTCTGCGTACTATGGGACTTAACAGCGGAGGTCATCAGTCCCCTAGAACTTAGAACTACTTAAACCTAACTAACCTAAGGACATCCTTACCAGATGCACCTTGGAAGACACGGCTGCAACATGGGAAGTAGCCACGATGTTTTAATTTTATTATCAATTTTATTGTGCCTGGTGCATGTTCCATTTTAGCGAGTTTTAACAGGTTCTTTTACTTTTTATTATTCTGATAATGGAGGCTTGACTTCCGAAACGCGTCAATCTTAGTGTTTTACACTATAAACAAGTGGCTGAGCCGATATATTTTTTAACATTGACATTCACAACCACGACTTCTCATCCAGTATGGATAAAATCAAAGTTTGGTTAGACTTCCCCACAAAATTTTGTGTGTGTATTGCTTCCAATTTAAGTTGTTCGTAATTGTAATACCTAGGTATTTAGTTGAATTTACGGCTTTTAGATTAGACTGATTTATCGTGTAACCGAAGTTTAATGAGTTCCTTTTAGCGCTCATGTGGATGACCTCACACTTTTCGTTGTTTAGGGTCAACTGCCACTTTTGGCACCATTCAGATATCTTTTCTGAATCGTTTTTCAGTTTGTTTTGATCTTCTGATGACTTCATTAGTCGATAAACGACAGACCCATCTGCAAAGAACGGAAGACGACTCGTCTCATTGTCTCCCAAATCGTTTATATACAGGGTGTTACAAAAAGGTACGGCCAAACATCCAGGAAACATTCCTCACACACAAATAAAGAAAAGATGGTACGTGGACATGTGTCTGGAAACGCTTAATTTCCATGTTGGAGCTCATTTTAGTTTCGTCAGTATGTACTGTACTTCCTCGATTCATCGCCAGTTGGCCGAATTGAAGGAAGGTAATGTTGACTTCAGTGCTTGTGTTGACATGCGACTCATTGCTCTACAGTACTAGCATCAAGCACATCAGTACGTAGCATCAACAGGTTAGTGTTCATCACGAACGTGGTTTTGCAGTTAGTACAATGTTTACAAATGCGGAGTTGGCAGATGCCCATTTGATGTATGGATTAGCACGGGGCAATAGCCGTGGCGCGGTACGTATGTATCGAGACAGATTTCCAGAACGAAGGTGTCCCGACAGGAAGACTTTCGAAGCAATTGATCGGCGTCTTAGGGAACACGGAACATTCCAGCCTATGACTCGCGACTGGGGAAGACCTAGAACGACGAGACCTGCAATAGACGAGGCAATTCTTCGTGTAGTTGACGATAACCCTAATGTCAGCGTCACAGAAGTTGCTTCTGTACAAGGTAACGTTGACTACGTCACTGTATGGAGAGTGCTACGGGAGAACCAGTTGTTTCCGTACCATGTACAGCGAATGCAGGCACTATCAGCAGCTGATTGGCTTACACGGGTGCACTTCTGCGAATGGTACATACAACAATGTGTCAATCCTCATTTCAGTGCAAATGTTCTGTTTACGGATGAGGCTTCATTCCAGCGTAATCAAATTGTAAATTTTCACAATCAACATACGTGGGCTGATGAGAATTCGCACGTAATTGTGCAACCACGTCATCAACACAGGTTTTCAATGAACGTTTGGGCAGGCATTGTTGGGGGATGTCTTGATTGGGCCCCATGTTCTTCCACCTACGCTCAATGGAGCAGGTTATCATGATTTCATACGGGATACTCTACCTGTGCTGCTAGAACATGTGCCTTTACAAGTACGACACAACATGTGGTTCATGCACGATGGAGCTCCTGCACATTTCAGTCGAAGTGTTCGTACGCTTCTCAAGAACAGATTCGGTGACCAATGGATTGGTAGAGGCGGACCAATTCCATGGCCTCCACGCTCTCCTGACCTCAACCCTCTTCACTTTCATTTATGGGGTCATTTGAAAGCTCTTGTCTACGCAACCCCGTTACCAAATGTAGGGACTCTTCGTGCTCGTATTGTGGACGGCTGTGATACAATACGTCATTCTCCAGATCTGCATCAGCGCATCAGGGATTCCATGCGACGGAGGGTAGATGCATGTATGCTCGCTAACGGAGGACATTTTGAACATTTCCTGTAACAAAATGTTTGAAGTCACGCTGGTACGTTCTGTTGCTGTGTGTTTCCATTCCATGATTAATGTGATTTGAAGAGAAGTAATAATATGAGCTCTAACATGGAAAGTAAACGTTTTCGGACACATGTCCACGTAACATATTTTCTTTCTTTGTGTGTGAGGGATGTTTCCTGAAAGTTTGGCCGTACCGTTTTGTAACACCCTGTAGATAAGGTACAGCAAGAGGCGTATAACACTACCTTGGGGAACGACAGAAATCACTTCTGTTTTACTCGATGACTTTCGGTCAATTACTACGAACTGTGTGTGACCTCTGTAACAGGAAATCACAAATCCAGTCACATAACTGAGACACACATCCATGCCCGAGGCAGGATTCGATCCTGCGACCGTAGCGGTCTCGCGGTTCCAGACTGAACCGTTCGGCCACTCCGGCCGGCTGGCAAAGTGCAACTGCGGGCCTGGAAGACTGCGCGGATGTTACCAATTGCAGGGAGGATTTCTTAGGGGGCCCCTGCGGGGCCGTCGCGACGCCTCTAAGGGTTCGGCGCACTTCTCAGTCTTCGCTCTGAGCGTCGCGTCGCAATCTGCGCGTCGCGCTCGCCACACGGCTGCGAGCGGCGGGATGCGACTCCGGGCGTCCGAGCCAGTGTGATCCAGATCAGCACCTGCGCAGCTGATAACACCGGCATATGTTGGAGATCAGCAATTCAAGGGCAACCTGCCGGTATAAACAACTTGCGACACGCTTGTTATTTTCACACACGGCAGCTGACTAGTCGGGTGCCATCACAGACACGTCTTCCCGGGGAAAAAATTATTCGCTAGTAATCCAGCAAGTAAATTCCCACTGCGGATGCCCACTACGCAGATTGATATCAGGTTTCCGTCCAAGGAGGGACGGCTTCGCCGACTTGTTCTCAGTGTAGCGTGAGTGCGCATCGATAAAAGCAGTTACTGTGCATTCAGTGATCGTTTAGTGTGAAATGTGTGTAATGACACATTCCGATGCAGAGACGTACAGTATCTTAAAGGCTGCGCCAAAGATGAAATCGAGAGGGATGTAGAATATAATCTCTGTAATGTGCATATTGGATTCTCTTTTGTTTCATACTCCAAGAAGAAGTTAAGAGACACTTTCGACTGTTACCTTCTAGAGGACGGGCGTAAATTTTGGTGTGTGCGCAAAAGGCAGCCATTTTGTTAGTGATTATGGTTTGTGCGACGAGCAGAGCAAGTCTTATTGTCTTGTGAATAAAAAAACAGTGAGAAGTATCGAAGTTTTACGAGAATTATTTAAAGCGACGTAGCATTGTATTCCTTTGTTTCCACTGTCTTCGTGAAGGAAACCGATGCCGACTTCTGAAGATACACACGGACAACAAAGAGAAGAACATCGATGGCGACTAATGAATTAATGTTGTGGCAGAAGGACTAATTCTGCGTCCAAGGTGGAAACTCTGACAAAGTCAACAATGACGCTGAATTAAAAAATGTAATTAATCGGAATTGTAAATTATATTACAGGCAAAATTTCACGCAGCACTGAATTTGTCCGCATTCAAGCCGTTCAATACAGTCCATAAAAAAGCCTTTCAAAAAATCTAATATTACAGTTCCATATCCATAATTTTTCCTCTTTTCAATAAAATCAATAAATTTAATTTTTTTATTTATTTCGCCACATGTGTTTTTACATCCGGCCGACTGAGTTGTCAGAGCGGCTTTTTGTTTGCTGAACTACTCAGAAGTTGACACTGGCAGAAATGTTGTAATTGCCTTTCTGCTTTGTCTTGGAGTCGTCTTGTTAGGATATTCCACCACGTTATCTGTACCCTTAGATGGAACACAACGAACTGAAAAGTGAGTACCGCAATTGTACGTTCGTGACAGACACGGCTTACATCAACATTCACCTCTCGTTGATACGTAGGCTGTAATCGTTCAGTGTCCACATAAAGCCTAGTTCACACGACGACATTGGGTTGCGCCACTCGTTGCATGGAATTAGTTACGTGCAAGTGGTTTCATATATGACTGTATACACGGCGACACCAGTAAACACTTCTTCAGTTTCGTCGCTTTGTGGGTCCCTGAGTCGTGCCTGAAATGGAACTTTTGGTAGCCGCATGACGCACAACTTGTGATGAAGTTAAAGCTTGTTGCTTGGAATAGCTGCATAAGAAAAAAAATGTAAAACGTGTTTCGATTCATGACTGGATGAAGAAAAGACGTCAGTATCCTTGCTGAAATAATTTATAACGAAAGTTCTCTTGAGAAGGAACTTGTTGTACCGTTCCAATGTTTTATTAAATTGCTAGCACGCAGAAATTATTAGCAAAAGTTCCTTCTCTTGCAGGTAATACCTCAGCTGGTGTCCAAAAGGAGAGAATGGACTAAACAGGGTTATTTATTGAATTTTTTCTGTTGTGTACCGCGTTTCCCATTCTCCTTTCCTTTGTGCGACCTGGACGGTATAAATGAGTGAGTGTGTGAACTAGCAGAAAGCTTTAGGCGCAGATTGTAACACTGCATGAATGGTCGTTCTGGGGTAGGGTAGTACCAACCCCCCCCCCCCCCCCCCCTAAGCGTGAACAAGTTTAGCAGAGACAAACTTTACAGGTCAGGGCAAAGATGACACGTAGGCGCGCGTATTGGCTCTGTCAGGTTGGCCCGCCACCCCCACCAGGTTTGTAAGCGGAACGGATAGGCGAATTCGGTTGGAAGAGCACTTGTTCCTGGGTCGTGGTGCTGGACAGACATGGAGACGCAGATCTCGTTTTGATAATGTTAACATAGGTATTAGATTGTCTGAAATCTGCTTTGTAATTAAGTCCAGATGTTTTCTTTGTGAACTTGCTTTCGCGCCACGTGGCCGGTTGGAGCAACCGCCGCATTGATAAATTGTAGTTTTGGTCTGAAAATATATTGTATACTACGAATAATCATACGATAGTGAGCGAGTGTAAAATAGGGAAGGAATAATCGTGTGTGTCCATATTTTTCTGGGTTTCTGTTGGCTACTGAAACTTGGCCATGAGGGTTGAACAGCTTTGAAGTAAAGTTTCTAGTGCAGCCCCCATAACGATTTGATTTGTTGGCGATGTTGTGCGTTAGATAAAATACTCGTGCCACTAGGAAAAGTATCGGATTTTAATGCCCACTAATTTGATAAAGATTTGCGAAATACTCTTCCACCTTGACCTAGTTTTGCTTGTATTGTCTTCGCGGAACTTGTTCTGAGTAATCTATAGCAACTGAATGTAATAACCGAGGGTTTAGGTATAATTGTGCGGTTGTATAAAATTATATTGAAGCCAGGTCAGCGCTCCTCTGTCCCATTCCATAATTATGTGACGGAACTGAACCATGTTAACTAGAGACCGGTTTTGATTACGTACATTGCAAGAGAAACACGACTAGTTGTTGAAAAACCATCAGTACTGAATAAATATAAATTAATCTCTACCCTCGACTGATTATTTACTCTATCCATCATAAAGAATAGGTGGCAGTCAGTACCACAGTCGAATTCTGGGTCATGAAAGCAAATAAAAGCTATATACTGCCTATTAAGCCCTGTATAGGTGCCTTCTGTAGTGGATTAAAAAAATGCGTTATCCATTGCGTTCAAATTTTTACCGGTTCCTTAAAAACCTGCCGCTAGAAATTATTAATACCCAGCAATAACTCGCAGGGGCCAGTAATTTCGTGGACCACACGAATTTAAGAAATCATTTACTACAGACGGTAGCTTGCAGGAGCGGTAGGACATGTCAAAGCGACGGTAATCTTCCTACTTAGGTAGACTTTTACCACCACCAGCAGTGGAAGGTTACGCTGCATGATATCAGGTTTCCGTCCAAGGAGGGACGGCTTCGCCGACTTGCTCTCAGTGCAGTGTGAGTGTCCGTCGATAAAGGTAGTTACTGTGCAATCAGTGATCGTTTAATGTGAAATGTGTTACACAACATCCGGCCGACTGAGTTGTCAGAGAGGCTTTTTGTTTGCTGAACTACTCAGAAGTTGACACCTGCAGAAATTTTGTAATTTCCTTTCTGCTTTGTCTTGGAGTCGTCTTGTTAGGATATACCACCACGTTACCTGTACCCTAAGATGGCGCACGACGAACTGAAAAGTGAGTACCGCATTCTCTGTTCGAGGCAGACACGGCTTATATCAACATTAACCTCTCGTTGATACGTAGGCTGTAATCGTTCAGTGTCCACACAAAGCCTAGTTAGCACGACGACATTGGGTTGCGCCACTCGTTGCATGGAATTAGTTACATGCAAGTGGTTTCATATATGACTGTAGACACGGCGACACCAGTAAACACTTCTTCAGTTTCGTCGCTTTGTGGGTCCCTGAGTCATGTCTGGAATGAAACTTTTGGCAGCTGCACGTTGCACGAGTTGTGATGGAGTTAAAGTTTGTTGCGTGGAATAGCTGCATGAGAAAAAAAAATGTAAAACTTGTTTCGATTCGTGACTGCGTGAAGAAAAGACTTCAGCTCGGTTGCTCAGCATCCTTGCTGAACTAATTTATAACAGAAGATCCAAGAAGTACTTTCAATTATTTTAGGATGTCACCAGAACTGTTCATGTTTCTTCTAAATAGAGTTAGTTATTCGATAAGGAATAAATGTACTGTTATGCGTGAAGCACTGTCGCCAGAACTGAAATTACATGTCATATTTCTTGCATTACAATTGAGAACACTCGGCATGCTATAAGATACGGTTTTGCAAACTACTCTCTAATATAGATCTGTACAGTGGCAATATTTCAAAATTTTACATCTACATCCATACTCCGCAAGCCACCTGACGGTGTGTGGCGGAGGGTACCTTGAGTACCTCTATCGGTTCTCCCTTCTATTCCAGTCACGTATTGTTCGTGGAAAGAAGGATTGTCGGTATGCCTCTGTGTGGGCTCTAATCTCTTTGATTTTATCCTCATGGTCTCTTCACGAGGAGAGAGAAATATACTGCTTGACTCCTCGGTAAAGGTATGTTCTCGAAACTTCAACAAAAGCCCGTACCGAGCTACTGAGCGTCTCCCCTGCAGAGTCTTCCACTGGAGTTTATCTACCAACTCCGTAACGCTTTCGCGATTACTAAATCATCCTGTAACGAAGCGCGCTGCTCTCCGTTGGATCTTCTCTATCTCTTCTATCAACCCTATATGGTACGAATCCCACACTGCTGACCAGTATTCAAGCAGCAGGCGAACAAGCGTACTGTAACCTACTTCCTTTGTTTTCGGATTGCATTTCCTTATTATTCTTCCAATGAATCTCAGTCTGGCATCTGCTTTACCGACGATCAACTTTATATGATCATTCCATTTTAAATCATTCCTAATGCCTACTCCCAGACAATTTATGGAATTAACTGCTTCCTGTTGCTGACTGGCTATATTGTAGTTAAAGGATAAGGGATCTTTCTTTCTATGTATTCGCAGCACATTACACTTGTCTACATTGAGATTCAATTGCCATTCCCTGCACCATGCGTCAATTCGCTGCAGATCCTCCTGCATTTCAGTACAATTTTCCAGTGTTACAACCTCTCGATATACCACAGCATCATCCGCAAAAAGCCTCAGTGAACTTTCGATGTCATCCACAAGGTCATTTATTTATATTGTAAACAGCAATGGTCCTACGACACTCTCCTGCGGCAGACCTGAAATCACTCTTACTTCGGAAGACTTCTCTCCATTGAGAATGACATGCTGCGTTGTGTTATCTAGGAACTCTTCAATCCATTCACACAATTGGCCTGATAGTCCATATGCTGTTACTTCGCTCATTAAACGACTGTGGGGAACTGTATCGAACGCCTTGCGGAAGTCAAGAAACACGGCATCTACCCGAGAACCCGTGTGTATGGTGCTCTTAGTCTCGTGGACGAATAGCGCGAGTTGGGTTTCACACAACCGTCTTTTTCGAAACCCATGCTGATTCCTACAGAGTAGATTTCTAGTCTCCAGAAAAGTCATTATACCCTAACGTAATACGTGTTCCAAAATTCTACAACTGATCGACGTTAGAGATATAGGTCTATAGTTCTGCACATCTGTTCGACGTCCCTTCTTGAAAACGGGGATGACCTGTGCACTTTACCAATCCTTTGGAACGCTACGCTCTTCTAGAGACCTACGGTACACCGCTGCAAGAAGGGGGGCAAGTTTTTTCGCGTACTCTGTGTAAAATCGAACTGGTATTCACATATGTGAATGGGGAGCAGTGCAGCGATGTTTTAAATAGATGAATATTGAATAAAGAATGCAGCTTCTTGAATTTGTATAGCCTTCTCTCCTGTCAACAATATTCCTTAACGAAGAGTTGGCCAACTCGAACGATGGGATTTTAGTCTTGTAGATGAGAACAGTGCCACAGCTAGAATTACACTTGCTTGTATTTTTCTTAATTCAGTTGCATATGTGCTCCTAACTCACATTTTGCCCTGCAGCTCAGATATTGTCAAACCATCTATGTTATGATCGCAGATGACGGTCTCAGTGGCAGCAATATGCTGCTAATTTTTGTAATCAGCATCACTGAAATCCCACAAACACCGATGCAAAGCATAGAAGCATAGATATCCAAAAAGCGATCATTATTCTCCGTTCCCCACTTCACATTTCAGTTTGTCTACGCTCTACGAACACACATAACCTCAAAACTCATGCAACTAGTGTCGCCAAAGTTGGAACACGCCGAAAGTGTTTAGTTTCACCAAAGAGTTGCGCAAACGCGTGGGGCGCATGCGCAGTGGCCGCTAGCGCAGTTGTCTGGAACCTAGCGTCGTCGTGTAAACTAGGCTTTACGTATGAAGCAAGGCGAGTTTCGAATAACATCCCGCACTGAATTTTCTCTCCGCGGCAGACTGTGCGGCGATTTCATACCTCCTGGTAGACTGAAACTGTGTGCCGCATCGGGACTCGAACGTGGGATCACAGTCTTAATCTGCCAGAAAGTTTCAAGTTAATTGCACACTCCGTTACAAAGTGAAAGTTCAATTCTAGAAACAATCCCCTAGGCCAGTGGTTTTGTTCCGGAGCCAGTGTTGACATGTGGGGCGCATATGTACCAACCTTATTATCAGTTGATAACCAATAACAGGTGGTATATTACGAACCCCCAATAGGCTAACTTTTTGGAAGGGGCGCGATATGTTAGATGCCGGCCTACTAGTATTGATCGTTAAAACTCGGCACCATTCGGAACGCTTCGTGCCAACCTTTCTATATTTCACATTGCTGTCATTCTCAGCGTCTCGACAGCTGCGACTCAGTAATTTTCTGACGAGGTGTTGTCTGTTGTCCGAGTGAGCGAATGATTCATTGATTAATAACAGTAATTGTATTTATATATTTAAATGCATTACGCGTATGAGACACGACCGAAAAATGTTTACCAAATGTTCTGAATGTCATTTTTCTTCCACTCATTGCAATGTATTACTACAGCCTTAATCTTATTTCGTATTCCTTCTTAGAAAATGCACTGCATTTGAAGACAATACGCGTTTACCAATTCACGTTACTTTACTTCTGTTTGACGGTTGTACCATTACAGCTCATAGGCAATGGGCAAACACGCCCGTTATTTGTCAGCGCTTGACGGCAAACAACAAAACATTTCCCCTCTACCACGTCCCCTCACCCAAGAACGGCAACTCTGTCTGTCCCTACACCCTGCTTCGCCACTGAGGTGAACGGTCAACTTTCCGCGCTGTCTGTAATTCCTGCAGCGTATTTTGCTTCGACGGAGATTTCAGGTACAGTCAACACCTGCAAACGGTAAGTATCTATTATTTACTGGTTTTGTACATACATAAATTATCTTTCTTCAGAAACTTTTAAATGTTAATACTTGTTACAAATGGAAATGTGTATATGAAACCGGTAAACTATAAATATTTACCTTTTGTGCTTGTTGGCCGTATATGAGTCCTTCGTAGAATGAAATTATTGTGCAGTTGCTGAAAAAGATAACACGTGTTTATAATACTAAAATCTTGCGATCTGGGGAGTAAAAGTTTTAATTGCCGTTTGCCGGTTTGACATCGCTTCGATTTGTAGTGATGTATTCACGTGAATAGCGTTTGCGCTGACTGGAATAACATCGGCCAACGACGAGATTGGCCACTGACGGAATTTCACAGGGTGACTCCCACCATGTTTGCGAGTGTAGAAAATAGCAGAAAGTACTCCTGATCAATTTTTAATAACATTAAAAAAAAGAATACAGTGCACTTGTCAAACTGAGTCCAGTCCACCTTACCCTTGTGAAAACGAAGTTCATATTTCGTGCGTAGTCTTATAACGTTTACTTGGCAAGTGCATATGAATGGTGCACGAAAAGCAGAGACCTATAAGTAATTTCATCACTTTAAGTCACTACAAAAATCGAGTCCGGGATCACTGTTTTTTGTCCCTGAAGTTGATTCCGAAGTACTTTTATACAAGATCAACCAGTTGTATCATCAAAACATTGTGTTATAATCGCCACATACATTTTGTTCTAGTGACATTATTAAAGATCGATGAGCTGCTGCATATCCAGTATCTGCCACATGCCAAACACTGTGTAAAACAGCTATAGCTTTGTTCATTATTTTGGATTTTTATTTATTCTTAATGCAAATAAAATCAAGCACAAGGCTAAAAATGTTAATTAATGATACTTGTGATGTACTTTCTTGGCTATGTCTCCTATATTTGTGTCGTTTGGACTGCATGCATTTCCTACTGCGTCTTCTGAATGACTGGGCAGCTGATTACGACCTTTATTTCTCGAGTAGTTAATTTTGGAAAACGAAGTTTCACAAAAGTTAGTTGCACGGAATAGTTTTAACATAAACTGTAACAAATCTCATAATTTTTGTAATTTCTAGGCACGCATCTTCAAAAGTTTAATGTACTCCTGCCTTTCAAGATGTTGTATATATTTAGCTCTAAGCTGTGATTTACGTTGAAGTTCGATTATTTCATTTATCAAGTGTGTTTTGTGAAACTCAGACTACGGAATAATTTGAGACTCAACATGCAAAGGGTTCTCTACGAGAATGAAACAGTCTTAAATATTTCAAACATATGCAGATCTGTTTATCTGTTCCAAATATTCTTTGGAATAGGATGCAAGTCATGTTAAATACACCGACGGAAAAAGTCGCAACATCAAAAAAATAATTGTTGAGTAATGAAATTTCGAGAACGCATTTGTCTAGGTGAAACTGATTTTTGGGATTCTTCTTCTTCTTTAGCTAGTGGCTTAGTCCCGCAGTTTACACAGGGCTGTCGTTGTGACAATCGGATTTGGCATGGTGGCCGGATGCCCTTCCTGCCGCCAACCCATACCCCCAGGACGGAATGAGTGTACCCCAGCTGCTGCGTCTAGTGTAAACCATGAAATAGTGCGGATGTTTTTCAAATGTCTGTGAGTCATGTAACTGAGGGGACCAGCCCAGTGTTCACCTAGTGAGATGTGGAAAGCCGTCTAAAAACCACATCGAGGCTGGCCAGCACACCAGCCCACGTCGTTAATCCTCTGGGATGATTCTATCTGGGGCCGGAGCGCCTACCCGTGCCTAGGAATCTGCGCATTAACGACTAACTCATTTTGGAAGGGCATACCACAGAATTGTTGAAGCACCTAAACAGTCTGAATTTGCAATGAGAATGATGTCAAATGTAGGAGATAAAAATATAAAAATACTTGCACACGTCTGTTACTTTCATTCTACTTCATTCATATGAAATCGCATTATGGGGTAACTCATCAAACCGAGCAAAAGTTTTTAGCGTGCAAAAGCGTGTAATAAGAATCATTTGTGGTGTAAATTAAAGAACATCATGTAAAAGACAACTGCTTCTCAGTATATTTATTCCTTAATGAAATTTGTTGCAAGTAATGTATCCCTATTTCTAATCAATAGCTTAATACATAGTATCAGCAGTAGGAATGAGGACGATCTACATAAAGATGTAAAATAACTTGCCTTGGTCCAAAACGGGGTCCAGCATACACAAACACATATTTTCAATAAACTGCCAGCGTCCATTAAAAGCTTTGTTTCAGATGCAACTGGAGGGTGTCTGGCTGGGTACTGCTCTTGAAGAAGCCGATTTGTACAAATTCATTGTGTCACTCTAGTGCCATATGCTGCTCAAAATTGCTGCTGCAGATGCTCCAGGGCTATATACCAAACACGATTGTCTTCCCTCTCGGTAGTGCCACGTCGCCATCCGGAGCCTGTTCTCCTTGCGGCCGCACATCTCGTGACCGCTGCTGCCAACAATCACGTACAGTGGCTAAATTCTTGACATGTCTTTCTGAAATATCGCAGAAGGAACATCCAGCTTCTCGTAACCATATTACACGAACTCGTTCAAACTCAACAATGGCGTATTTGTTGTCGTAAAGGCGTTCTTCGCTAACACCAACCCACCACGTCCAATCTCGAAGGTAACTAATGCTCACGACCGTTACTGCTTGTATTTAAAGCAAGCCTGATTTGCATCCTCGTAGTGGCGCTAATACTCGCGACGGTAGCCGCAAGCACTAACGCGCTGCTTCCTGGACTCGGGTAGGCGCGCAGGCCCTGCATAGCATCCGCCCGCCGGATTAACGACGAGGGCCGGTATGCTGGCCAGCCTGGATGTGGTTTTTAGGCGGTTTTCCACATCCCGATAGGTGAATACCGGGCTGATCCCCACGTTCCACCCCAGTTACACGACTCACAGACATCTGCAGACGTTCGCACTATTTCATGGCTTACACTAGACGCAAACAGCTGGTGTACACTACTTGCGTCCCGGGGGTTTCGGCCTGGCTGCAGGCACGGCATCCTCTGCAAGTAACTCTGGCCAATCCGTAATAACAAGGCCGACCTCGCGTGACGCGGGAAAAGGCCCAAAGAAAGAAAGAAAGAAAGTGGCGCCAAGAGCACGAGTGCCGCCAAATTTGAACAGACGTCATTTCCCAGATGTAGAAACATGCCTATGAATATTCGTTTACGTTGCACAACTCTCTCTTCATGTTGCGATTTTTTTCCTGTCAGTGTACTTTCGTGATAGGTAGCTCTAATCAGAGCATAGAAAAATGGTTCAAATGGCTCTGAGCACTATGGGACTTAACTGCTGTGGTCATCAGTCCCCTGGAACTTAGAACCACTTAAACCTAACTAACCTAAGGACATCACACACATCTATGCCCGAGGCAGGATTCGAACCTGCAACCGTAGCGGTCGTGCGGTTCCAGACTGTAGCCAGAGCATAGCAGCAGCAGGACAATTAGACAAATCTTTTTCTTCAAGTTCATTTACATACAGTTGCAGGTTTGTGGGGAAGCAGGTGAGTAAAGTATTAAGGCTTTTTTTTTACGCTGGCCTCGTATTCGCAAGGACCACGGTTCAATCCCGCGTCTGGCCATCTTGATTTAGGTTTTCCGTGATTTCCCTAAATCGCTCTAGGAAAATGCCGGGATGGTTCCTCTGAAAAGGCATGGCCGACTTCCATCCCCGTCCTTCTCTGATCCGACGAGACCGATGACCTCGCTGTCTGGTCTCCTCCCCCAAAACAACCCAGCCCAACCCTTCTTTTGTGAGTGGCCTGGCCATGCCAATCCAACACAGCATCTGACTTGCCATGAGCGCTAACAAAAGGACTGTAGGATATATGAATTTTTTTGATTAAATACTGTTTCAAAAGTAGTCCAGATTACGTAAGACTATGAAGAGCTTGCATATTTTGAATCCAACATGGAACACTAAAAAGTTACTTCAAAAATCAACTTTTGTAAAATCCTGAGATTCTCGTATTATTAAAGCTACAAAGTCCTACTTTTGGAATTAGGAGCAATTTATCATGCAAACACATGTTGGAAGTTTCCAGGAAGCAACCTATTTCCTTTTTGAATTATTCCGCTTTTCCGAATTATTAGATGGGTGTTAGAGTTACTGAGTTCTACTTGTAGAACTAGGTTCAATTTATCACAAAAACATATGGTAGACGTTTCTATGAGGATATGTCATCCACTTTTTGAATTATGAAAAGAAAACAGGTTTCCATATATTAAATATGTAAAACTAGTTAGATCAAGTAATCTTCGTCATTGATCTAAAAGCCAAGATGGCAGTACTGTATTCAGTATACGTAATAGTAAAGTTGTACCAAGTTTCCAAGATAATATTGTAAAGTTTAAAAGGTACAGAATTAAAACAGAGGCAGTTAGTATCATTTGGAAAATCGTGGAGTTCAAAGTTTAAGAGTTACTAGGCTAGGGAGTTTATAGAACATAAATGAAGTGCCGGCATACTTATAGAAAAACTGGGATCATTATTAAACTTCACGTAATAACGATATACATACTTTTGTAGTCAGAAATGATACTGGCTGGACGCTTCTGCCAACGCTGGAAGCAGTTTTAGGCAAGCGTTCCTTTGCTGTCCTCGACGAGCAATACGAGCATCGAGGTGTCGGCTCCTGGGAGGTTCTTCGATCGGTGTCAGTCACACGGGAATGAGGTATGTTCCGCTGTAAATCAGCTTCGCGTTTGCATACGTCTCGGATGGCGTTAATAATGGTTGACACGGCTGCGTTTCGGTCGAATGGCATGTCGCACTTAACTGGTGAAAATGTGTAAAATTGAACTTAATTTGATTAAGATTAAAGCCTGTGTTCCGTTCTTGGTGTTCCGTTTTGTGTGACGTTCGCAATGTTAGTGTCTGTAGAAAATCACGCGGCGAGTGTTCAAGATCATTCTCCACTTTTAAGGCGAGCATTTCACTTGTAGTAGGCCAAATGGGAACAATCGTAAGAAATTGAATTGTTTCGAGTGCTAAGTATGATGGTAAACACTGATTATTTGAAGAACCAATTTGTGTGTGTGTGTGTGTGTGTGTGTGTGTGTGTGTGTGTGTGTGTGTGTGTGTGTGTGTGTGTGTGTGTGAAAATTAAACATAATATACTGTTTTATTAAACGACAGTACACTTTTCTTTATCATTGCATTTTATTTCAGTTTAGGCGAGCTGAGAAGTTCACCTGGTGAATGAAGTCTAAGGACAGTATGTTCTTCATCGCTTTCTGGCTGTCCGCACAAATGGTTTTCGGGCCCTTGTAAAAGGCTGTGGTGTGTAGAAATCGCATTATAAATGTTGTGGTTGGCAGGAGAGCCAACACCGTGTTACTAAAGGAGGCCGAAATGCACGCGTTTTAGCTCACGCATACTGGCGTGAGGTCTGGAACATGACAAGGGAATTAGAATTGAGAAAAACGGACGTAGCTGGTGGAATACTTAACTTTAATCCATTAATGACGAACATCGCTCTTGACGGTACATGATTCACAATATCAATGGTACAGATACTGTCACCTTGCTAGGTCGTAGCAAATAACGTAGCTGAAGGCTATGCTAACTATCGTCTCGGCAAATGAGAGCGTAATTCGTCAGTGAACCATCGCCAGCAAAGTCGGCTGTACAACTGGGGCGAGTGCTAGGAAGTCTCTCTAGACCTGCCGTGTGGCTGCGCTCGGTCTGCAATCACTGATAGTGGCGACACGCGGGTCCGACGTATACTACCGGACCGTGGCCGATTTAAAGGCTACCACCTAGCAAGTGTGCTGTCTGGCGGTGACACCACAAGAAACTAAAAATCAAACATCATATTTTTTTCTGGCACCCTATATGTTGGCTTCAAATGTAAATATTTTATTAGTCATTGGTCTTTGTAATCTTGTTTGGTTCCTTCGAATTCCAAATTAAGTTTGTTGTATTTTTGACTAATATCGGCCAAAAAAACTGTAAACTTCTACAATTCTGAGCGCACATATGCATGTTATTATAAACAATGGTCGGACCACACAAATACTTGACTCAGGCCGCAGTTTGAAGACCAGTGCCCTAGGCTGTTGGTAAACCCGTTCTCCGCTGTATCGCTTATCCCAAGAATTATGGTCACAGACGTTATTTAGGGGAACGTCAGAAGGTAGCAGGAGACGAGGTCCTGGCGGAAATAAAGATGTGAGCACTGGTCCTGGGTCGTGCTATCCTGTCGGAAATAAATATGTGAGCTCGGGTCCTGGGTGGTGCATAGTTAATTTAATTGGTAGAGCACTTGCCTGTGGTGGACAAATGTCCCAGGTTCGAGTTCCAAGTTCCATCACATAGTTTTAATCTACCAGGAAGTTTCAAGATCCTATAAGCTCAGAAAATGCCTCCTTCAAGGAAAAAAATCAGGTGCATTGTAGACAACGATGCAAATTTCGAATGCTATCCCACAAGTTTAGAAATACACTAGTGTATAATCTGAAAATCTTGGAGTGAAGTAAGGAGTTTTACTGTATATTTGATGTGTATGACCATAGATGGGTGTGGCCAGAATAAATTCTTGATCTTTCATTACTGAACAGGTCTAAATTCTACGGTAATGATAGGAGCTGAAGAAATGAATTAAAATTTATGCCCCCTGGCCATTACACAACCAAAGCATTACAGCTAACATAGCTACATCACAGTTGCTGTCATAATTCAGTGCACTCCCTAACACGAACCTCAATTCACATTTTGAGTTGGTTTTTTTTTTCGTTTCTTAGATTTTCCCTATTGCTGAGGCTCTACAGCATTGAAATAGCGCCCCAGCAATACCAGACAGATTAGGCAGTAGTGACAATGTAAGAAGTGGAAAAAAATAAACTGAAGATGAGAACTGAGGTTTGCGTCAGGGAGGGCATTGTATCACAAATAGATAACAGTTCAGGGTCACATGTACATAAACACTACAGGCAGCAACACTTCACATAGTAGAGGATACGACAACTTCCACAAAAATACTTTCATCCTGTTCTTCACAACTTTCAAGCCACATTGCAACGAAACTTATAATATTATCAGAATTCGATTCACAGTCTGATATGGCTCTCTTTATGGACGGGCTCCCAAAATATACTGCTCACTCATGTACCTGCTGGCGCCAAAGCTCATTTGTGACACAATGCCTCAATTCGAATAACAAGCGCTGGCGCACTACTTAAATGTTCAAATGCTGAGTAAGGTGGGACAACTTACACTTACCGTCAACTAAACAAAGCATAAAGCAACACTGAAATCGTGAAATCTGATAGCAGAGATTACTAAAATTTTATGTACATATTTAGAGACCCACAACAATGAGGCTTACACACAAATTTTCAATACATATGGCAAAATAAAAGAATATGCCACACATCCAACAAGTTAAAAAGATTCTTGAGAAAGCCCAGATAGAAGTAGTGGAAATAGTAGACAGGAATCCGGTCAGGTAAAAGGTAAACTGTTGAGAAGTACAGCCAGAGCGTAAATAAAAAAAATGGACACAAGTGGACTGAAAAAAGAAAAGGTGATCAGACAGGGAATGTAAGTGTCATATAGCCATATGGCAGATCAGGTAAACGAATCTAAAAGCACTGTGTGATACAGTGGCGCCCATATGATAATAATAATAATAATAATAATAATAAAATTGATTAGATAGAGACATAAAGCAATCTTCAGTTCTGAGATTAACAGGTTTTGTTTTGTTGATAAAATATACGTCTTGAATTTGTTAAAGGCAAAATGTCATTTCTTCATGGATTACCCTCGCAGTAAGATCTGTGTGGACAGGAGAGAGTTCATTGAAGATGTGGGTCCGTTAAGGTCTTTAATAAGCTATTTTCTATTTGATGCATACATATTGCTTGTCTAGTGGAACGGCCATAACAAGAGCCTTGCCGTCACCAGTTGCCACAGATAGCAACTTACCCACACAGCAACTGAGCAGAAGACAACCGCTCCTGTGCGGACCTTCTTCTGTGCTGCAACATGCACACCTAGGACACCGACCTCTGTTCAGAGAAACTTCCACATAATGCATCTTCCATGTGGTCAGATCCAGACAGGTGTATTCAAACCCCTGGTCAGCGTAGTAGGCCATCGGCACAGCGGGCTACGCTACAGTGTCTCCAGTTTCCCACGTCACGTCCGCGAGAGCGACAACCGCATAAGAAGCATGAATCAAAATCAAGTCGGATTATTAATTTCCGTCTGACTGGTGCAAAAAATGTTCAGTATGCTGTCCACCATTTTCTGCTACATGTTTAAATCGAGAAACAGCATGTTCGACAACTGATCGACGTGTGTCCGAGGTCACGTTCAGAATGTGTTGCGCAATGCGTGCCTGCTAAGTTTGCAATCCGAACACTGAACATAACATCTTTCAGATATCCCCCCAGCCAGAAGTCACACGGATTAAGATCAAGTGATAGGAATGATAATTCTAGCATTAAAGAAATGGCGCTTCAGCAGGTGCTTAAATGGATTTGCAATGTGCGGAGGTGCGCCATCTTGCATAAACATCCACGCTGTTGGAGAGCTGGAATGATGTGGTTGCGCAAAAGGCTCTCATAGCGCTTACCAGTGACGGTGCAGGTAACAGGACTATAAGCAGCTGTCTCTTCGAAAAAATGTGGCCCTACGATAAATGATGCCGTAATCCCGCACTACACAGTGACCTCTTCAGGATGAAGTGATTTGCGTGTGGATTTTCCGTAGCCCATATTCAACTATTCTGTGTCTTGACATATCCTGTCAAATGGAAGTGGACTTCGTCTGTCCACAAAATGTTCCACGGCCAATCAGTGTCCACTTCCATGCGAACAAGAAATTCTAAAGTAAAGGTCTCTCTTGCTGGCAGGTCAACAGGAAGCAACTCGTGCACGTGGGTAATTTCGAATGGACTGCAAAGAGGGATGTTTCGTAGGATTTTACGCATTGTGCTCACTGGTGTGTCTAAATTTCTGGCAATTCTCGGTGCACTACACGTTTGCACACCACCACTCGTTTCCTCCTGCATTGCTCTGGTCACTGCTTCAACTGATGTCGAATCAATTTGTTTCCACCCTCTACCAGGTTGCACACCTAAAGAACCCGTCTTTTCGAATTTCCGAATCATTTTCTCTAGACCCACGGCAGTCATCGGACCAACGCCTTTTTTCAAACCCTTCAGTGTCCGGAACTTCCGCAGAGCGACATGTGCACAGTCATCATTCTTGTACTACAGCTTTACAAGCAGAGCGCAACCCTGCATTGAGACAGTCATGGCGAGCGTCGCAGACGAGAAAGGAGGAAAAGCCGCGTACCCGGCGTGTTTATATGAAATTAAATGGGTCGTGCTCATGACAGGTATTTTCATTTACGTGTTCTGATACCTACATCGCCATCTATTCATCGATTTTCACACAATTTTTTTTTCTGCTGCCATTTTTCCCCCTCATCGGAACCCTCCAAATGGTAGACTTTGTTGCATGGCGTACCAGTAGAAATTGTTTACATCTGGGAAAAGGATGTAAATCAAATCTTCAGATATCCTGTGCTCCTCCTCCCTCATTCGTTGTTTACTCGCATTGCCATGTCTGTGCACGCACTGGGCAAATCCCATGTTAAAGGAAGAGTGGTATGCCACTCCGATAATATTCCGTTGCGATTTGACGTCATTCTGATCAGTGGTGTTATTTCTACAGCGTTTTGAAAGCTTAACTTCAATTAAAATCACCCTGAATTTCCATTGGGAGGAATGCATAGAGGAAGTCAGTGGGCATTCTATGGAGAAACTGTCCTGCAACTGTAGGATATGTAGCAAAAACACTGCTTCTGTCCACATTGAAGTTCCGATTCCTGTCTGAAGAGATGACCTTATCAGAATGGCCTCTGTTCTGGTGTAATTTAATACTTTTTATGTGCTATTCCGCCGTGATGACACCTGCTCCAATTAAGGTCTCGTCCTCAAGGGCGCCACTCAGTCGCAGCGAAGACCATCTGACACGATGGCCGTTGCTGGGAGTCCTGATGCCCGAGGAATACAGGCATCTACTCCTTGGCGTGCGTGGGGAGCTAGCAGCTCAGGCAAGCAGTGTGAGCCCTTTGTTGCCATGGGGCTCAGCCGAACTGGCACAAAACGACTTCACCACAGTGGACTAGTAAAACTAATGGTGAACCCTTCAGCTGTCTCCAGAACCAGTTTCACTCTGCAGCGGAGTGTGCGTTGACATGAAACTTCCTGGCATATAAAACTGTATGCCAGACCGAGACTCGAACTGAGGACCATTGCCTTTCGCGGGCAAGTGTTCTACCAACTGAGCTACCCAAGCACGACTCATGCCCCGTCCTCACAGCTTTACTTCTGCCAGTACCTCGTCCCCTACCTTCCCAACTTTACAGAAGCTCTACTGCGAACCCTGCAGAACTAGCACTCCTGAAAGAAAGGATATTGCGGAGACATGGCTTAGCCACAGCCTGGGGGATGTTTCCAGAATGAGATTTTCACTCTGCAGCGGAGTGTGCGCTGATATGAAACTTCCTCGCAGGTTAAAACTGTGTGCCAGTCCGAGACTTTAACTCGGGACCGAGTTCGAGTCTCGGTCCGGCACACAGTTTTAATCTGCCAGAAAGTTTCCTTCAGCTGTCATTTATTTTGGACGATTCGCTACTCGGTCAGTGATCATTATCAAGCTTCTCTGGCATAAAGAACAGGAAAGCTTACGCCAGCTAAGCTCGATAATACTCATCAGCCGAAACTAGTAGCGATTTGTGCGCGCATTATAACGATTATTTGGCGTCTGAATATCGCTGCCTGCGAAGATACATCGGTTTTTGATATAGTGTTGACTTTGAGGCACAGATAAGAGCCTACAGAGGTATTGTGCACAGATGATGGTTCAAATGGTTCAAATGGCTCTGAGCGCTATGGGACTTAACATCTTAGGTCATCAGTCCCCTAGAACTTAGAACTACTTAACTAACCTAAGGACATCACACACATCCATGCCCGAGGCAGGATTCGAACCTGTGACCGTAGCAGTCCCGCGGTTCCGGACTGAGCGCCTAGAACCGCACAGCCACCGCGGCCGGCGCACAGATGATCTTTAACAATGCATACAGCTGGTGTTCTTCCCTAGTCGATTCACACTACCGAAAAGTTTGGAAAATGAAAGTCAAACACAAAAGGGGACCTCAAATTATTTCAACTGAAAGGTGGCGAATGAAAGAATATTCCAAGAAAGGAATGCAGAGCCTAGGGAATAATGGGCTCGCCATAAAAGGAAGCCACCACGAGAAAGAGAACAAGAGATGGAAGGATAGTCAGAGATGAAAGACGGCAGCACAGTAAAGGAAGTACGTCTCGCAGTAGCTTTTGGCTATTTGCTTATCACTCGTGTACACATGCAACATCGTGAACGCCATGACGGGAAGATGGGGCTCAGATAACTAGAAAAGCCAGAGGTTGCTGAGAATTTCAAGGGGAGCATTGGACAACGATGAACTGAAACAGGGGGAATGAATATGGTAGAAAACAAATGGGTAGCTTTAAGAGATGAAATAGTGAAGGCAGCAGAGGATCAAATAGATAAAAAAGCGAGGCATAGCAGAAATCTTTGAAAATCCCAGGTGGTCAGTACCTTCTCTGATATTGAAAGGATCCTGTAGCCACCTTTCATTAGTCCGATAGCCCATTTTCCCTAGCATTTCTCTTTCTTTCCCTTGTTTATCTTTTTTCATAACTCTGGTGTATGATTGAATGAATGTGGTTGTGTGTCACGCTGCTAGGCGGTGACGTAGTCTGCTGCAGGAAGTCTGCGATAGTGATACAGATTCAGCAGCAGTTGTACAGAATAGCCAACTCTCGTAGTGGTGAAGTAGGCAAAGTGGTTTGCGCTACTTCGTGGATGAGGCTGGAGATGAAAAAGGGAGGCAGTCTGCCGCCGGTACGGGAAGCGTCCACATCTGTGCTCCAGTCGAAGAAGGGTGAGTTAGACTGACTGCGTGGCGCGTTGTTACTTGGCGAGGGGAAAGCTGTTAGCTTTTGGTCTCGCTTTTCAACTCTGAAAGATTGCTTTGCCTTGTCGCAGCAAGGAATGCAAAACTTCGACAGATTTTTCTTTTAGTAAATTTCTGTAGCAGACTTGGATCCGCCGGAAGAGCGCCACACAGAGGTGTCGATAAGAAGTGAGCACTCGCTTCTGTATGATTGTTTGCCTTCGGCTGTGCCTGTATAAGCTTTCATTTTTATAAATATTAGTAGCTTTGCCTTCTCGTAAATTTTCCTTGCTTTATGTATCTTTCTTCCGTGGGGAGCCGACCACGTGGTTGAACATTAAAGTTTGTTGGGCTACCGTCATCACTGACTGTCCGGTCTCATGTTTGTTTTAAAGAATGTTTACTGTTCATGATTCTGTGATGTGATATTGTTGCAACTTGGCCACGATACCTAGAAATTGCGTCTCCACAAACCACGTGGTCACGCGGGTGTACTGCGAAACGTGTACAGTTTTACGAGTTATTGCGATCAGTTATCAGGCAACAGCAGTTGTATGAATGATTCACACCAATGATTTTAGGTGCAGATTATAACGGTGTATGTATCGATGCTCTTCTTTAATGTTTTAGGAATTAATGTTATCAGGAATTGTGTACATGTCTTGCATTCCAAGGTTACATTTTTGCACCTAAGCCTCTCACCTCGTAGCTTTCCTGTTAGCACATCCAACGCGTTTCCTTACGCATAGGTCCAGTGATTAGTTTCCCCTTTTGCTTTAAAAAAATGCTTTTGATTAACTCTTAATATCAGGTGTGCTGCTGAGAGCTGATCTTCTGCACAGTGTTCATGCATGTGCTGTTTTATTTTAAATGGTTGATTCTCGTGGACCGTGCACGGGAAATACTATTAATTACATCGCATCCCCTATGAGCGATGTCACGACGTACGTATTTTAATGAGTTTTTGGTCTGTGATCAAATTAATTTATTTTCCAACTCGCCAAACCTTTGATTAGTTGTATGGTTAGAGTCGGTGGAGACCCTAATCTTCTCACGTTAATTTCACAATCAATAAGAATTTCCATTCCCATGTTTAACGTAATAACTCGTAGAATCAGGTTAGTTACAATATTCAAAGATTTCTACTATCCCTCGCCTTTTTATCTCTTTTATGATTAATTGATGAAAGGAGAAAACATAAAAATATAGTAAATGAGGTAGTCGAATGGGAATACAAACGACTAAAAAGTGAGACTAATAGAAAATGCGAAATCGCTAACCAATAATGGCTAGAGGACAAATGTAAGTATAGAGGAGCATGTACAATACCGCCTACAGGACAATTAGAGACCTCTGTGTAGGTGATTTTCCTAAGGTTGTGAAATTGAATGAAACTCCCTATATCAATCATTTAGTTTATTTACAATCCTCACAATTCGCAGTTATGACAAAAAAAACTTGATTCTCAGTAATGACAGTATTATGAAAGAGATGGATTGCTGCTCACCGTATAGGGCAGACCTTGAGTCGGAGACAGGTACAAAAAAAAAAGCTATAAATGTAAGCTTTTAGCCAAAAGACCTTCTTCTAACTCAGAAAACACACGGATTCACTCGAGCACGACTCACACACACACACACACACACACACATAGCAATGTATCATTTTCATTATATTTTCGTTATCCATTCTGGATTTTCCATCGTTTTTCTCAGTAGTGCTGTATTTCATAAAGGCATCCTGTGGCAACACCTCGATAAAGGCAATCTGTGCGAATGCAAGTCTGTTAATCTGACAAGGGGATCCGGGGCGAAACCAAAAGTAAATTGCTTAAGTACTGAGTGATTGTCGTGAAATGAGTTAGTAAAGAATAGAACTGCTGATGGCAACAAGTATATTTATGGAAAATAATACCCCGCACATGTTGTGGGAGAATCAAACGCTTCAGGACTTGCAAGATAACTCGTAAGAGTGAAGCTCTAAGATGATAAAAGTTGCAAACTTATTTGACTTTTCCTACACGTCATGGAGAAGCGGCTCGATCTCAACATATGGTTGCTCCTGGTTGCAGAAATACTGCGACCTCAGTGTGCTGCATTGCATGTGTAATTACTTCTAAGTTGGTCTCATAAGCTGAAGATCTCTGGTGCAGATCAAAGAAGAAGTCGTGCGGAGAAGCCCTGCCTGTGAGGCGAAAAGAGGAGAGAAGAGTAAAATGGATTATGAATTGTGGTTTTACGTTGAGACGGCGTCCGCCTCGCGTTACCGCCTCTTTCCTTACAAGTTAGACCTTACTGGCTCGATTCTATTTCTTGCAAGCTCCGACCGCTAAAAATGCGACTCTGTGAATGCAGATCTAATTTTCTGCCCTATGTTTAACTTGGTTAACCAGGGAAATTCTTAACAATTTCCTTGGAAAGAAGTTGTTCCTCGCTCTTCCTTTTCCTTCAGCCAGTAAAGAATATTCTATTCCGCATTGCCGTGCCCCACTCACTCTGGAAAAAGTTCCACATGAATCAGTGTCTGTCTTTCTTATGCTCTTAAACATTTTTTTGTGTAAGATCGATGCTTTCAGTGGTACCCCGTGGTTTTCAAACACTGGGCGGATTTCTTTTCACCTGCCCGATATCGATCTCCAGTGTCCGTCACAAAAGTCGTGTCTACGTTCGGCAGACACCAGCACTCTCTGACAAGGTTCCTTCTCACCCCCTGTCATACAACTTCCTCGAAGTGGTTGCTGCAAGAAGCTCTCTACTCCGAAATCTGCGCGGCGGTGCCAGAGAAGGCTATGCCGGTCCTCGGCCATTGTGTGGCCGACACCTCTCATAGTCTCTTCCCAGAAGAAGCATAACAGGGCGCCTGGCTGTCCCAGCGTTCAGTTCACTGACCACATTGTCCACTTTGCTTCCGAGATGTTTCCTTACTTCCCAGTAGCATGCAAGTCCTTATTAATACTGCTGAAAGTAATGACCACTCACGCATTTAAGATCAGTTAGTTAAGTAGGTCGAGAGTGTTCCGAAAAACGGTCCCTTAACATACGGACAAAAAGAGAACCAGTTCAATGAACATCAAGAGCTGGGATGGAATAACAGTATTAAGCAAACACTATTCACAATGGTGTGTAGAATGTATGAGTCTGGCGACATACCACCTAACTATCGGAAAAATATCACTCACACAATTCTGAAGACTGCAACGGCTGACAAGTACGAGAATTATCGCACAATCAGCTTAACAGCTCATGCATCCTAGGTTGATTACAAGAATAATATACAGAAGAATGGAAAAGAAAGTTGAGGATGTTATAGATGACGATCAGTTTGGCATTATAAAAGATAAAGGCACGAGAGAAGCAATTTTCACGTTGCGGTTAATAGTGGAAGCAAGACTAATGAAAGATCAAGACACGTTCATAGGATCTGTCGGACTGGAAAAAGCCTTCGACAATGTAAAATGGTGCAAGATGTTCGAAATTCTGAGAAAAATAGGGGTAAACCATAGGGAGAGACAGGTCGTATACAAAATGTACAAGAGTCAAGAGGCTATAATAAGAGCGCTCGGATTAAAAAGGGTCTAAGGCAAGGCTGTAGTCTTTCCCTCCTACTGTGCAATCTGTACACCGAACAAGCAATGATAGAAATAAAAGAAAGGTTCAGGAGTGGAATTAAAATTCAAAGTGAAAGTACATCAATGATACGATTCGCTGATGACATTACTATCCTGAGTGGAAGTGAAGAAGAATTACATGATCTGCTGAACGGAATGAACAGTCAAATGAGTACAGAGTATGGATTGAGAGTAAATCGAAGAAAGACGAAAGTAATGAGTTGTAGCAGAAATGAGAACAGCGAGAAACTTAACATCTGGATTGATGGTCACGAAGTAGATGAAGTTAAGGAATTCGGTTACCAAGGTAGTAAAATAACCAATGACGGACGGATCAAGGAGGACATCAAAAGCAAAATGGTTCAAATGGCTCTGAGTACTATGGGACTCAATTTCAGAGATCATCAGTCCCCTAGAACTTAGAACTACTTACACCTAACTAACCTAAGGACATCATACACATCCATGCCCGAGGCAAGATTTGAACCTGCGACCCTAGCGGTCGCGCGGTTCCAGACTGTAGCGCCTAGAACCGCTCGGTCACTACGGCCGACCATCAAAAGCAATGCAAAAAGGGCATTCCTGCCCAAGAGAAGACTTAATCTAAGGAAAATATTTCTAGAGTACAGCATTGTATGGTAGTGCAACATGGACTGTGGGAAAACCGGAACTCAAGAGAATCGAAGCATTTGAGATGTGGTGCTACAGACGAATGTTGAACTGATAAGGTAAGGAATGAGGAGGATCTGCGCAGAATCGGAAGGGGAAAGGAATATGTGGAAAACACTGACAAGGAGAAGGGACAGGACGACAGGACATCTGCTAAGACATCAGGGAATGACTTCCATGGTACTAGAGTGAACTGTAGAGGGCAAAAACTGTAGAGAAAGAGATTGGAACACACCCAGAAAATAATTGAGAACGTAGGTTGCAAGTGTTACTCTGAGATGAAGAGATTGGCACAGGAGAGGAAATCGTGGAGGGCAGCATCAAATCAGTTACAAAGTCTGTCCTGCAAACCCAAAATAAAAATAAAAACAAAGATGGGTAAGCTGAAAGGTGTAAGAGACATTTAGAGGGGCTCTACAAGGTAAATGGACCCGAAGACAAGTAGAGGAAGTAAATAAATATGAGATGGGAGACATGGTATTACAAGATGACTTCAACAGACCACTGAAAGTGCTAAGACGAAACGAGGGACCTGCATCAGTCGATATTCTCTTAGAACTGCTAATATCTTCGGGAGAGCCAGCCTTCACTAAACAATTCTACCCGGCGTGGGAGATATATGACACAGGGCAAATACCCTCAAACTTCGAGATTAATGTAATAATTCCAATTGCAGTTGCTAACAGGTGTAAATATTACTGAACTATCAGTTTAATAAGTCATGATTGCAAAATATGGATACTAACTATTTACAGAAGAATGAAAAAATTGGAAGAAGCCAAGCTTGGGCCAGATCATCTTCGGTTTTAGATAAATGTTGGAAAGTATGAGGCGATACTGACCCTATGACGTATCTTAGAAGATAGATTAAGGAAAGGGAACTCTAGTTTTTATAGAATTTGTGGATTTGGAGAAAGCTTTTGACTATGTTGCCTGGGATACACTCTTTAAATTTCTGAACGTAGCAGGTGTAAAATATAGGGAGAAATGTTACTTAAAACTTATACGTTATTTAAAACTTATACAAAAAATCATACAGCAGTTAAAAGGATTTGAGAAAGGAGTGAAGAGTTGGAGCAAATCTCCAATTTAATCGAATTAAATCAGGCTATGCTGAAGAAATTCGATGACGAAGTGAGACACGAAAATTAGTAAAGGAGTTCTGTCATTTTGGCAGTAAAATAACTGCTTACGGCCAAAGTAGGATACAAAATGCAGAACGGCAATGGCAAGAAAAGCGTTTGTGAAGAAGAAAAATTTGTTAACATCGAATTTAAATTTAAGACTTCAGACAAGAAGAGAATAGAAGCTTTTAAAATGTGACATTGTAAAAGAATGCTGAAGATTAGATGAATACACCACGTGGCTAATGAGCACTGAACAAAACTGGGGAGAAAAGAAATTTGTGGCGTAACTTGACTAATAGAAGTGATCAATTGATAGGACACATTCTGAGACATCAAACGAATAGTCAGTTTAGTACTGAAGGGGAGAGTGAACTACTTAGGGAGACCAAGATCTCATAAGCAAGATAAAATGGATGTGAGATGTAGTAGTCATTTGGAGATGAAGGGGCTTACACAGGGTAGAGATACGTGGATAGCTGCATCAAAAGAATCATTGGACTCGAGACCACAACAACAAAAACAAAATCAATAACAACTCGTAAGTTGTTGGTTGCTAACATTAATAATGATAACAATAATAAAAATAAAGAAAAAATAAAAAAGCATGATGGAAACATTCTCAAAATCTAGAGCACAGGTAAACTTTCACCAGCTCTCAAATTAACTCTAAGCAATCCTGTGTCTTGCTCAGTAGGATTAGACTCGCAGAATACTACAAACGGTGATGATGTCATAGAACCCGTTTTGGGAGCCAGCCGCTGTGGCCGAGCGGTTCTAGGCACTTCAGTCTGTAAACCGCGCGATCGCTACTGTCGCCGGTTCGAATTCTGCCTCAGGCATGGATGTGTGTGATGTCCTTAGGTTAGTTACGTTTAAGTAGTTCTAAGTTATAAGGGACTGATGACCTCATATGTTAAGTCCCATAGTGCTCAGAGCCATTTGAACCCGTTTGGGATTCCGTCTGTTTCCGCTTTAGTATATTTTGTTTTCTGGATGGAAGCCAATGGTTTTGTGGTACTCGAGATACTAGATTCGTCGCGTCCCATGTGAGAGCCCAGTCCTTCAGTTTCCTGATACACGGTGTGAATAAAAACCATGAAGTACACGCTTTTCATTTCCTACGAACGTGGATACAACGACAACAATCACAATCACAGACAAGAAAATATAATATTCTGAAAATGTAACATAGATCACCTGGCAGTTCAGCTGTTTGTGTTCTGAACCTTAGCACCTAAGCGTGGCGTATTTGGTTGGCAACACTGACCTCAACCCATTAGCAACTGTCTGACGGTCATCTGTCAGTTCTACACAAGGGGTGATCAAAAAGTTTCCGTACGAAGGCCTTACAGTCCAGAATCTGTATGCCAGTCAAACAAATAAGTTTTGTTTGTTTCGTGGTCATGAGGTCACACAACTTTTAATCATCAAACAAATCATCTGGCTAGCTAACTAATTAACCAAACAACCTACTTAATAACGAGTGAACTCATTAACTAAAAAACTAACTGACTCACGAACCTAATATTTGGGTCATCATTTGTGAAACTCTAATCCTTCTCTCTCAAACCCCACCCTATGGGGAGAGAGGGAGAGTTTTAGTTTTAGCAAATCAAAATTTTCGAAGTAAATAAGTATTTTTTATTTATCCGTAACCATTTTCCACGCAAAATTGAGAACATGGATTTTCTTGAATTACAGCGCCAAACTACCAAGAATCAAAACAAATGTTTAAGACAAAATGTATGTCGTTTTTTATGTAGACTGTGATTCTGCAATAAAAATGGGGGTTCCCATTTGAAATTTTAAAGTTGCCTCCCGCCTCACCGCCAGTGGGCTGGGTGGCGGGCTAATTTTAGCACCAGCAGGTGTCCCTCTCGACAATAATCAACTTTGGATTCTACACATTTTTTCGTGTGAAGCTTATTTTTCGAGTTATTCTGGTTTGTCAACTTAAAACTTATACCCTGTATATCGCGGTGAAGATACTGCAACCGGCGCCTAACTGCACTTACATGGAGCATGTGACATCGACTCGCGCACAAATACTGATCGTATTATCCTTTCTAGACACTGTGGTCGTACGCTGCAAAAAAAACTGGCACATTCATACGAGAACTGGGCGTATAACGTGGTAATGTTACAGGGTGACAATTATTGAACTGTATAAAATTAAATTGTCGTAACTTCCGAACGGTTTTCGTTAGGACGTTCAGATTGTACGGTTGACCCCGGAATGACGGAAATTAGTATGTGAATATGGTTTTGTGTAGCGACGAAGCCCACTTTTATTTGGATAGATTCGTCAGTGAGCAAAATTGGTGCTTTAGGGGGACTGAGACCCGCATTTCGCGATCTTGAGGTCTCTACACCTCAATCGAAGACAGTGTGGGGTGCAATGTGCAGTCACTGAATAATCAGTGCGATGTACCTTTATGGCACGGTGACTACCGAACAGTACGTAAGGGTTTCGGAAGATGATCTCATCCCATTACCCCATGTGAGCCTAATTTCGACAAGATGTGGTTCATGCAAGACGGAGCCCGACCCCATGGGAGCAGGAAATGGTTTGATGTCCTGGAGGAGCACTTTCGGGACCGCGTTCTGACTCTGGGATACCCATAGGTAACTGGCATGGGCATCGATTGGCCGCCACATTCTCCAGATCTGAACAAATGCGACTCCTTTATGTGGGGCTATGTTAAAGTCAAGGTGTGCAGCAAAAATCCCAAAACCACTGCTGAACTGAAAACAGCCATTCTGGAGGCCATCGACAGCATCAATGTTCCGACTTCAGCGGGACATGCAGTATTTCGCTATTCGTCTGTGCCACATCATCACCGAGGATGGCAGGCCTATCGCACATCTTGTAACCTAAATCCCAATATCTGTAGTGACGTTTACATTTTGAAAAAAGTGTGTGCACGCCGTAGTTTGTATCTAACTTAGGTTTTTTCCTATCGTTCAGTAATTGTCACCCTGTATGAAACAATTTAAAGGCCAGTGTCGGTTGGTCAGTCAGTGTGCTCCCTGCCGCCGTTGGATAAGCAGCTGCAGCAGCAAGTCGTATAACCCTAGCTTACTTATTTGTTAGATAGTTTAATTAATTTCTTTGCGTGTTTTTGGGTACTTGCATTGTTTAATTCATATATTTCGGGCGTATTATAGTATTTGAGGGTTGTAGCATCGCGCCTTAGTACCTGAATAGTGCAAATTCGCGTAGTCGTCTGTCTTCTGTTTTTGTTGTGAACGGCCAGTGTCGGTTGGTCAGTCAGTGTGCTCCCTGCCGCCGTTGGATAAGCAGCTGCAGCACCAAGTCGTATAACCCTAGCTTACTTATTTGTTAGATAGTTTAATTAATTTCTTTGCGTGTTTTTGGGTACTTGCATTGTTTAATTCATATATTTCGGGCGTATTATAGTATTTGACAGTTGTAGCGTCGCGCTTTAGTGTTTACTTCGTAGATTCTTATTTAAATTGCGTGTGAGTTTCGTATAGGAGGTGAAATTTCGAGTTTTAGTTACTGTAATCGTAAATTCAGCAGATAGTAGCGCAGTCGTTAGGCATTTGTACAGGTTAGTTGATACATTCTTTGTGTGTTCCGCTTGCGTTATCTAGGCACGGACTCGTGTTTCAGTAACTGTTGTTAAACATCAATTAGAATGGACAGGGACTGCGATTGCTGTGTTCGGATGAGGGCTGACTTGGCATCCCTTCGCTCACAGCTGCAATCGGCGCTGACTTCGGTCGCGCAGCTTGAGGCTGTTGCCAATGGGCACCACTGTGGGGAGCCGGACTCGGGTATCACGGGGATGTCAACCTCATCCCGTCTGTCCCCAGATCGGTCTGCCGCTGTGGTTGCCCCGGTTGCTGCCCGCAGTGGGGCTGAGCCCTCGCCTGTGGTTGATTGGGAGGTCGTTCCAAGGCGTGGCAGGCAGCGAAAGGCGTCCCCGGAGGCTGATCAGAAAGCCTCCCCGGTGCGTCTGACAAACCGGTTTCAGGCACTGTCTCTGGCTGAGCCAGATGCAGCCGCCTGCCCTGTTTCAGAGGATCATTCTCAGCCTTCAAGGTCCGGGCAATCGCAGATGGTGGGCTTACTGGTAGTTGGGAGCTCCAATGTTAGGCGCGTAATGGGGCCCCTTAGGGATATGGCGGCTAAGGAGGGGAAGAAATCCAGTGTGCACTCCGTGTGCATTCCGGGAGGAGTCATTCCTGATGTGGAAAGGGTCCTTCCGGATGCCATGAAGAGCACAGGGTGCAGCCAGCTGCAGGTGGTGGCACATGTCGGCACTAATGACGTGTGTCGCTTTGGATCTGAGGAAATTCTCTCTGGATTCCAGCGGCTATCTGATTTGGTGAAGGCTGCCGGTCTTGCTTACGAGATGAAGGCAGAGCTCACCATCTGCAGCATCGTTGACAGAACCGACTGCGGACCTTAGGTGCAGAGCCGGGTGGAGGGTCTGAATCAGAGGCTCAGACGGTTTTGCGACCGTATTGGCTGCAGATTCCTTGACTTGCGCCATAGGGTGGTGGGGTTTCGGGTTCCGCTGAATAGGTCAGGAGTTCACTACACTCAGCTGGCGGCTACACGGGTAGCGGAGGCTGTGTGGCATGGACTGGGCGGTTTTTTAGGTTAGAAGGCCTCGGGAAAGTGCGGGATGGACTGCAATGTCAAAGGGTGCTTGGCAATTACAGGACGTGCTTGGATCAAGGAACAGTCGGAATTATAGTTGTAAACTGTTGTAGTTGCGCTGGAAAAGTCCCTGAGCTCCAAGCGCTAATAGAAAGCACAGAAGCTGATATCGTTATAGGTACAGAAAGCTGGCTAAAGCCTGAAATAAGTTCTGCAGAAATTTTTACGAAGTCTCAGACGGTGTTCAGGAAAGATAGATTAGGCAGAATTGGTGGTGGAGTGTTGGTGTCTGTCAGTAGTGGTTTATCTTGTAGTGAAGTCGAAGTAGATACTCCGTGCGAATTGGTGTGGGTGGAGGTTATACTTAACAGCCGAATTAAGTTAATAATTGGCTCCTTCTACCGACCCCCAGACTCCGATGATACAGTTGCGGAACAGTTCAGAGAAAGTTTGAGTCTCGTAACAAATAAATACCCCACTCATACGGTTATAGTTGGTGGGGACTTCTACCTACCCTCGGTATGTTGGCAAAAATACTTGTTCAAAACCGGTGGTAGGCAGAAAACGTCTTCCGAGATTGTCCTAAATGCATTCTCCGAAAATTATTTAGAGCAGTTAGTCCACGAACCCACGCGAATTGTAAATGGTTGCAAAAACACACTTGACCTCTTGGCCACAAACAATCCAGAGCTGATAGAGAGCATCATGACATACAGGGATTAGTGATCACAAGGTCATTGTAGCTAGGCTCAATACCATTTCTTCCAAATCCATCAGAAACAAACGCAAAATAATTTTATTTAAAAAAGCGGATAAAATGCCACTAGAAGCCTTCCTAAAAGACAATTTCCATTCCTTCCGAACTGACTATGCGAATGTAGACGAGATGTGGCTCAAATTCAAAGATATAGTAGCAACAGCAATTGAGATATTCATACCTCATAAATTGGTAAGAGATGGAACGGATCCCCCGTGGTACACAAAAAAGGTCCGAACGCTGTTGCAGAGGCAACGGAAAAAGCATGCGAAGTTCAGAAGAACGCGAAATCCTGAAGATGGGCTAAAATTTACAGACGCGCGAAATTTGGCACGTACTTCGATGCGAGATGCCTTTAATAGGTTCCACAACGAAACATTGTCTCGAAATTTGGTAGAAAATCCGAAGAAATTCTGGTCGTATGTAAAGTACACAAGCGGCAAGACGCAGTCAATACCTTCGCTGCGCAGTGCCGATGGTACTGTTATCGACGACTGTGCCGCTAAAGCGGAGTTATTGAACGCAGTTTTCCGAAATTCCTTCACCAGGGAAGACGAATGGAATATTCCAGAATTTGAAACACGAACATCTGCTAGCATGAGTTTCTTAGAAGTAGATACCTTAGGGGTTGCGAAGCAACTCAAATCGCTTGATACGGGCAAGTCTTCAGGTCCAGATTGTATACCGATTAGGTTCCTTTCAGATTACGCTGATACAATAGCTCCATACTTAGCACTCATATACAACCGCTCGCTCACCGATAGATCTGTACCTACAGATTGGAAAATTGCGCAGGTCGCACCAGTGTTCAAGAAGGGTAGTAGGAGTAATCCATTTAACTACAGACCTATATCATTGACGTCGGTTTGCAGTAGGGTTTTGGAGCATATACTGTATTCAAACATTATGAATCACCTCGAAGGGAACGATCTATTGACACGTAATCAGCATGGCTTCAGAAAACATCGCTCTTGTGCAACGCAGCTAGCTCTTTATTCGCACGAAGTAATGGCGGCTATCGACAGGGGATCTCGAGTTGATTCCGTATTTCTAGATTTCCGGAAAGCTTTTGACACCGTTCCTCACAAGCGACTTCTAATCAAGCTGCGGAGCTATGGGGTATCGTCTCAGTTGTGCGACTGGATTCGTGATTTCCTGTCAGGAAGGTCGCAGTTCGTAGTAATAGACGGCAAATCATCGAGTAAAACTGAAGTGATATCAGGTGATCCCCAGGGAAGCGTCCTGGGACCTCTACTGTTCCTGATCTATATAAATGACCTGGGTGACAATCTGAGCAGTTCTCTTAGGTTGTTCGCAGATGATGCTGTAATTTACCGTCTAGTAAGGTCATCCGAAGACCAGTATCAGCTGCAAAGCGATTTAGAAAAGATTGCTGTATGGTGTGTCAGGTGGCAGTTGACGCTAAATAACGAAAAGTGTGAGATGATCCACATGAGTTCCAAAAGAAATCCGTTGGAATTCGATTACTCGATAAATAGTACAATTCTCAAGGCTGTCAATTCAACTAAGTACCTGGGTGTTAAAATTACGAACAACTTCAGTTGGAAGGACCACATAGATAATATTGTCGGGAAGGCGAGCCAAAGGTTGCGTTTCATTGGCAGGACACTTAGAAGATGCAACAAGTCCACTAAAGAGACAGCTTACACTACACTCGTTCGTCCTCTGTTAGAATATTGCTGCGCAGTGTGGGATCCTTACCAGGTGGGATTGACGGAGGACATCGAGAGGGTGCAAAGAAGGGCAGCTCGTTTTGTATTATCGCGTTATAGGGGAGAGAGTGTGGCAGATATGATACACGAGTTGGGATGGAAGTCATTACAGCATAGACGTTTTTCGTCGCGGCGAGACCTTTTTACGAAATTTCAGTCACCAACTTTCTCTTCCGAATGCGAAAATATTTTGTTGAGCCCAACCTACATAGGTAGGAATGATCATCAAAATAAAATAAGAGAAATCAGAGCTCGAACAGAAAGGTTTAGGTGTTCGTTTTTCCCGCTCGCTGTTCGGGAGTGGAATAGTAGAGAGATAGTATGATTGTGGTTCGATGAACCCTCTGCCAAGCACTTAAATGTGAATTGCAGAGTAGTCATGTAGATGTAGATGTACTGCTTGAACAAACATGGTTAATATAGCTATCTGTTTGCACTTCGAGAGAGAGCAATTGTTATGAACCATCCAGTATATAACTCCGAAGTACTAAATCTTTACTAAGGTTCACTAAACACCATTAAAGTCACTTTCCAGTAAATTTACTGTCTATTTACTATTAATCCCTTTTTTCCATACACAATCACGGCATGCTCGATTGTTACATGCAGTCCGGTGTTTACTACCAGCATTAAGATTCACCCCTTATATATTCGTTACGTGTCACCCAGCATGCGTCAACACTGGTTCCTGTGTAACACTTCTACACTCGGTGTTCGATGTTTCGACTCAAATAGTCTCCCTACTTACTCATTGGTTGTTCTCAGTTTTGTGTCACATTTCAATTACCAATCAGTTAGGCAGTGTTTACGTAAAGCCAGAAAAGACAAAGCCGTGGAACTCTCTCTCTCTCTGCAATATCAATCAGTAAGATATCTAGCTGTTGTTGTCTTTGTGGTCTTCAGTCCTAAGACTGACGCCGCTCTCCATGTTACTCTATCCTGTGCAAGCCTCTTCATTTTCAAGTAACTATTGCAACCAACATCCTTTGACTCTCCTTACTCTATTCATCTCTTAGTTTCCCTCTACGATATTTATCGCCCACACTTCCCTCGAATACTAAATTCGTTATTCATCTTTTGGATCTGCAGCTCTTGTCTTTTCCTCCGTGTTTGCAGTTAAATTATAGGACAGAGGGTCCGCCTTTTTGTAAACACGCCGTTTTTTTCTTTTTACCCAAACATGTTTCAGCATGTCTGTGCCATCATCAGTGAGTTTTTGTTTATTGAAAACTGTAAAAATTGAAACATATTTTATGTTGTATCTGGTCTAACGAAGTGAGGCCTAAAGAAAGTTTTTGTTCGTTTTGCTTCTTACTGTGATTTTTCATTATATGGTTTTGCAGGACAACTGTGTGGTGGCCTGCACTTATAGCTTGTCATCTCCAAACCAAACGATGTAAATGTGAGTTTCGTTGGCAAGTTTACACTCACCTTGATATCTAAAAAACATGATATGGCGTGACAAATCTTTTGCGTGTATATTTGTTACTACTCACGTTTTGTTGTGACTTATCCGCCTTCTTTTGCATTCTGGAGACACTGCAGACACATATTAATATACTTTGTGCAATTTCGTTTTTTATAAACCTCTCTTTACTTCGCAAAACGCGGTGAGCACTAAGTTGTTTCCTATCACCGTCTGAGAGTATGAGGCCGAATTTGAATTTGTTTACTTTTTCTCTTTATCTGTGTGTGTGTGTGTGTGTGTGTGTGTGTGTGTGTGTGAGAGAGAGAGAGAGAGAGAGAGAGAGAGAGAGAGAGAGAGGGTGTGTGTATCTGTATGTATGTTACCTCCTTTAGCAGTTTGTGTTGCCTTTCCTGTAAAGCTCCTTTAATGTGCTAAATAATGTGCCTTTACAGAGTGTAGTGTTTTCATCTAAACCTTGTTCGCCTTCTGCTGTTGCCTTCTGTATGTGGAAGTTCTCTTTTGTTGCCAATCCTAGGCATAGACTGTGGCTATATCTCAGTATTTTTAAATCTGCTGCTAGTGTAGTTTGGTGGTGGTTCTGGGCTATTAGGTGGCCGGTGAATGTTTTATGGGTGCTGTTACTTTTTAAAGTTCTAAGGTGTTCTGAGTACCTTGTTTTAAAGTTCCTGCATGTTTGTCCTATGTATACTGATTGACAATTATTGCATATGGGTTCATATATTCTTGATGCGTAGAATTTATTTGTGGGTGTGCCCTGTGTTCTGAGTTTTTTCTATGTTGTGTTGTCGGTCTTGTATCCTATTTGGAGTCCCAATTTCTTCAATATGTTGCCTATTCTGTCTACAATTTTCTTATTGTAGGTGAATATGTGCCATTTTGTTTTATGTGTATGTTGTTGTACGGGGTGTTGAAAAAGTCTCTCCGCATAGCGGTATGATTTTTAGCCGCGCGTGCCGTATGCCGCAGTGAATGGGTACAGAATATCACTGCGGTATCGTTGTGCGTTTATTGTTTCGTTGAAAAATTTGGGATCCACAATGCGACGTCTAGAAATTGTTATCCAAGCTCCCATTTTCACAGAATGAAGTGGTTCCTCATGAATACACAATGGATTTGCAGTACTCCAAATCCAGGCCTCATCAGTGAAAAACGTTTCATTAAGAACATCCCTTCCATTTTGTTGAACGAAATTTTTGAACCATTGACAATAATGCAGTCTCTTGCCATGATCAGTATTTTTCAGCTCTTGCACGACTGTCCCTTCGTATGGGAAAAGTTCTAATTTTTCCCTTGCAGCTGTGTGGGCCGTTCAGACACTAACATCGGTTTCCTGGGCGAGGTTTCTTACTGACTTGTTCGGATTCATGGACATTTGATCGGAAATATCCTGAGACAAAACGCTAGGACCACCACTTCTCAGTGCATCTGTCACTGAAACCGTAATTTGTTAATCAAATATCGCAAAGTATCGCGATGCGAGTGTGTTGACTCCGGGAAAACTGAATTAAATGTTTGACGAACTGAAACTGTGTATTTGCCGCCAGCTTTGAACACTTCTTCGACTAAAAACACACGTTCTTCAATGGTTAGCATTTTAACAGTGACAAAAACGAAACAAACGAACAAAGAAACTAAATTAAACGTTCACGTCAACGCGTAACGACACATATCAACGATACTATTGACGCTGGCTGAGATAAACGAAACAGTGGAACGCTGGGAGAGTCCACTTTAAGGGAAGTAACCCGGGCAGGCGAACAATCATACGGAAGGGGGGGCTAACAATCATACGGCACTGCGGAGAGAGTTTGAACAGTGTCTTGTGTGTGCTTATTGTTTGTATGTTGTGTTGATTTGTGCTGTGTAAGCTTTTGTATGTGTGCTTTCTTTCCTTTTCTGTTTACAAATTTGTTGGTTTAATTTTTCTGTCATGTGAGGCTCGTAACCATTTTCCTCTGCTACCCGCTTTATTGTGTTTAGCTCCTGTGTGTAATTATGGTTGCCTACAGGCGTTCTGTTCGATCACTGGAGCTTGAATCTGAAGCTTGCTTGCTTGTGTGCAAACTTGTGGTTCGACATATTGTGAATGGTGATGATCGAGGTTGTGGATTTCCGGAATGTCGTGAAATCATGTGTATTGTTCGTTTTTCGTATGGTGAGGTCCAGAAAATTTAGTGTGTTGCCTTTCAGTGTATGAGCCTATCGGTCAGTCGCACCTGATCATCCCACCCCAAGTATTCATTCGTGGAGCTCTGATTTCGAGTCTCGCGTCTGGTATGCAGTATTTTTTCGTTGCGTTAGATGGAGAATTATGTGTATTGTACGTATTGGTCTCACGGTGTCCGCTGGTTTATTGTACAGTACAACATAACTTACCGTGTTGCATCACAAGTAAATGAGTATAAGCTTCCGAATAGCGTCTTTCCCAAAAGTAAAATCTGTAAACGAAAAAGGGGGGAAAGATAAATAAGCATAAAATAGAAACAGCTTTTCTTTTGTTGCAGCGAGGGTAATTTAGTATCTTCTACGTTTACACAAGCTGTTCGAATTTGCACCATTCGCTTGAATGCAAGTATTGTGTCGCTCAATCATCCCTTCACGGACGTCCTTGAGAATACCCAGCGTATCTTGGCAACGGCTATGAGGGCTATGAGATCAATCTGGGATTCTACTGGGGTGCTGTAAATTAGCTACTTCAAACGATCCCAGCAGACAAAATATAGGGCCTTAAGACCGAGGAGCTTTCTGACCAGTCCGCATCACCAAACCCACCCATATGGATACACCCAATTTAAGTAATTTGTCGTTGGGATGGCATAGTGCGACGGAGCGCAATCCTGTTGTAGCCACGTGTTTGCTCGTACTTCCAGATGAGCATCTTCAGGTAGCTCTGGCAGAACCTCCCTCAAAAAGATTGAGCAATTATTGCCGTTTACATCATCATTTCAAATGTAAAGCCCTATTATTTAGTTGCCAACAATTCCCGCCTATTCATTAACCTTACATTCGTCTTGCCGGCCTTACTCATACATTTGATTTGGTTTAACATTGGGCCAATAAATGTTATTTTTGATGTTGAAGTTTCCTTCTCCATTAAATATCGCTTGGCTGTAAACGTAACAACGGAAATAAATTAGAGCCCTGTTGCTGTCGCACACAAACCATTCACAAGATTCAGTATGAGGTGCATGATCCCATTTGTGCACTTTAGCCTCCTGATATGCTTTCAGGCCTGTTCCATACACGCCGTAACGTTGACTGCGAGACACCCAATGGGCTCGAGACTTCTCATACCCTCGTTTCAGAGTCCTGCTCCGCTCGTGACAAAGCAGTTTCCCCATTTAGTCTCATACACGCGATCGTGGCCCAACTTCAGAGGCACGCCGGAGACCCTGGAAGGTTGAATTTAATGATGAACTTCCTCACACGACAGGAACAACATGAAATTCGTATAGTATGAATAGAAAAGTTGTAGTAACTTTTGTGTTTAAACACTCGACACAAAAACAAAGTTTTAAGCTGGTGTACGTATCTACAAAACGTACATTTCATGCATAACAAAAATACATAAAACAAATAACAACGAAGCAGAAATCATTTCACACGTCAGATGTCGTCTGATGATTAAAATTGATTTCATAACACAGCATGGCTGGCCACTGGGTTTCCTTTCTCAGTACCTTGACTTTTTAGTTTGCTTAAGGGGCAGTCTCTCTGTTTCACGCATTCGACGATCCACAGTAGCAAATGATATGTGAGAAGGTGAAGCACGCACGCTATGGGAGACGTTGTGCGTAAAGAACTGAAACCTCTATAGGTAGAGGAAGTACAAACAGTTGTTTGCGGATTTGATGAAAATCGTTTTCGGACCGACGTAAAGGTAGAAGGACGAATTCCAAATGGTTCAAATGGCTCTGAGCACTATGGGACTTAACGTTTATGGTCATCAGTCCCTTAGAACTTAGAACTACTTAAACCTACCTAACCTAAGGACATCACACACATCCATGCCCGAGGCAGCAACGAATTCCACCCAGTGTTCATTGACTAAGTTACACCAAGTGTCGCAGAAAATCAGGCTGCCATAAATGATTGGATCGACCTCGAGTTCGTAAAGCACGCAGTCTTAAGACAAACTGAACATGGTTCACCTGTCACAAGATACGAGCAGCACACGTCGCCTCTACTAATGTCTGTTTTCTCTTCATTCATTGCACAATGTTCAATTTGTTCTACATGTCATACACTCCTGAAAGTTTGTTCATTCCCAGCCATAATGATCTCGTGTTTACCAAAAAAGTAAATAATTTTACTCTCAAAGATCCTCGTCATATTCTTTTAAGACATTAAGTAATAAAGAATAGCTCAGTAGGCACTACAGTGGAAGAGGAGTGGACATCTCTAAAAAAGGTGATCACAGAAGTTGGGAAGGAAAATAGAGATACAAAGAAGGTGACTGCGGAGGAACCATGGGAAATAGAAGAAATACTTCAGTTGATTGATGAAAGAAGTAAAAAAATGTTCCGGGAAACTCAGGAATACCGAAATACAAGTCGCTGAGGAATGAAATAAATAGGTAGTGCAGGGAAGCTAAGACGAAGTGGCTGCAGGAAAAATGTGAAGATGTCGAAAAAGAAATGATTCTCGGAAGTACAGACTCAGCATACAGGAAAGTCAAAACAACCTTCGGAGACATTAAAAGCAAGGGTGTTAACCTTAAGAGTGCAACGGGAATTCCGCTGTTAAATGCAGAGGACAGAGCGGATAGGTGGAAAGAATACATTGGAAGCCTCCATGAGAGGGAAGATTTGTTTGATGTGATAGAAGAAGAAACAGGAGTCGATTTAAAAGAGATAGGGGATCGGGTATTAGAATCATAATTTATAAGTGCTTTGGAAGACTTAAGGTCAAATAAGGCAGAAGGGATAGATAATATTCCATCATAATTTCTAAAATCATTGGGGGGAAGTGGCAACAGAACAACTGTTCACGTTGGTGTGTAGAATATACGAGTCTGGCGACATGACCATCTGACTTTCGGAAAAACATCATCCACACAATTCCGAAGACAGCAAGAGCTGACAAGTGCGGGAATTATCGCACAAAGCTTAACAGTTCATGCATCCAAGTTGTTTACAAGAAAAATACACAGAAGAATGGAAAAGAAAATTGAGGATGCGCTAGATGACGATCAGTTCGGGTTTAGAAAACGTAAAGGCACGAGAGAGGCAACTCTGTCGTTGCGGTTAATAATGGAAGCAAGGCTAAAGAAAAATCAAGAGACGTTCATAGGATCTGTCGACCTACAAAAAACGTTCGATAATATAAAATAGTGTAAGATGTTCGAAATTCTGAAAAAAGTAGGGGTAATCTATAGGGAGAGATGGGTCATGTATAATATGTACAACAACCAAGAGGGAATAATAAGACTGAACGACCAAGGACGAAGTGCTCGTATTAAAAAGGGTGTAAGACAAGGACGTAGCCTTTCGCCCGTACTGTTCAATCTGTACATCGAGGAAGCAATGATGGAAATAAAAGAAAGGTTCAGGAGTGGAATTAAAATTCAAGGTGAAAGGATATCAGTGATAAGATTCGCTGAGGACATTGCTATCCTGAGTGAAAGTGAAGAAGAATTACATGATCTGCTAAACGGAATGAACAGTATAATGAGTACTCAGTACGGACTGAGAGTAAATCGAAGAAAGACAAAGGTAGTGAGAAGTAGTAGAAATGAGAACAGCGAGAAACTTAACGCCAGGATTGTTGTCACGAAGTCGATGAAGTTAAGTAATTCTGCTACCTAGGCAGAAAATAGCCAATGATGGACAGAGCAAGGAGGACATCAAAAGCAGACTATTTATGGCAAAAAAGGCATTCCGGGCCAAGAGAAGTCTACTAATATCAAATATCGACCTTAATTTGAGGACGAAGGTATCTGGCCACACTTTAAATTAATCATGCCAAATCCGTTTATGGCGATGCCGAACCTGCCCTCATGTACCAAGGAAAAGAAGATGCTAAAGACAAATTCGCAAGCAGCTGCTCAATCTCTAGCTACAAGTCGTTATTTTATGAAAAATGGGTTCAAAAATGGTTCAAATGGCTCTAAGCACTATGGGACTTAACATCTATGGTCATCAGTCCCCTAGAACTTAGAACCACTTAAACCTAACTAACCTAAGGACAGCACACAACACCCAGTCATCACGAGGCAGAGAAAATCCCTGACCCCGCCGGGAATCGAACCCGGAAACGCGGGCGCGGGAAGCAAGAACGCTACCCCACGACCACGAGCTGCGGACGAGAAATGGGTTATTGATGACATTCTCTTCGCAGCAATTTTTGTCTTATGTTATTGATCCAGTAACCAACATGGTACGAGAACGTGCTAAAAAATAATGCCTCGGAATTGTTTATGTGAAAACTCTTCAAGCTTTTTAAATGAAACATATGTTGTGAGACCTTAACTGTTCCCGGCAAATTACGGGTTTGCTGCCGGGTGACGACGTCGTATTATTTATAATAAAGGTGGAAATTTAGCTGTTGCCCATGAAATAGTTGAAATAAACAGTACAGCTACTAATTCAATGTTAATTAGTGGTATCAAAGGAAAAAAGAAGATTTAATAAAAATCATGTGGGGAGATGGATATAACGATTAACCTTGCTGCACAACAGTAATACGTAATTGGCCTAATTATAATTCACAGTGGCTCAGGAAAAAAAATGTGGAGTATACCAAATGAAGTAAGAGGACCAGTATTATTAAATAAAATATATTCACAAGGTATAGTAAGTAGTGCAGTCGAAACTTCAGAAATTGTTTCGTGGAATTACAAGCCACTTAATAGGTATAATTAAAACAGCATGTCTTGCTCATGGTATCTGTTTAGCAGATAAATAGACGTGCTTTTTCAACTGTAATGAAAAATGTAAGTCCATCTGGTTTTGCAATGCAAGAAGAAAGTGAAAAATTAAAACCAGTATCTAATAATATAACATTATTTGTTTATGACCAGTGTACTGAAAAAGGACAGAAACTAGGTGAACTGAATGAAATTCATCAAGCACCGCAAGTACCTGATTTTAGTTTAAGTATTAATTCTGTGCCAAATAATACTCCCACAGAAGGAAATTCATTTGTGAATGCTAAAATGGTAATTCAAATGATAACTAGAATTACTATAGGTACTAATTATGAAACATATAATTCTCAAGCTCGTACATTAAGACATACAGACGAAATGTGGATGACTTCTTCTACTAAATCTTTTGTAGATGATTTTAGAGGTGTTTGTTTTGACTCTGATGCAATGTATAGCACTGATATATTACCTGCATCCTCTGCACGTGTTACTAGTAATTTAAATATACCAAAAAATAAAGAAAACAAGGTCACAACCGTGATCGTAGTAGATCACCGATTTTAGGTGAAAAGGGTGTTGAAGATTTAAGATAAGAAAATATGTATTATTTTTGTAAAAGTTTATATTCATTAAACAAATTGTACAAAGAAAATGGATCCAATTCTTTTTTAAAATTTTATATCCCATGTAGTCCAATAATATTTACAAATCCTTTGTTCCCATACATCTCCTTTGAAATATTCAATATTAGAACATACAAATTCAGGCGTTTTGTCTAAAGTAAAATCTCCTTCAAAATTTATTTATTAGTAGGTTCTCCACTAAAAATGCATTTTAATTGTTCAAATGATCCTGGATCAAAATTGGGATCGTCCATACATATTAAACGATTATTAGCACATGCCATTAAGCCAAACGTGTTGTTGTTGTTGTTGTTGTCTTCAGTCCTGAGACTGGTTTGATGCAGCTCTCCATGCTACTCTATCCTGTGCAAGCTGCTTCATCTCCCAGTACCTACTACAACCTAAATCCTTCTGAATCTGCTTAGTGTACTCATCTCTCGGTCTCCCTCTACGACTTTTACCCTCCACACTGCCCTCTAATGCTAAATTTGTGATCCCTTGATGCCTCAAAACATGTCCTACCAACCGATCCCTTCTTCTAGTCAAGTTGTGCCACAAACTTCTCTTCTCCCCAATCCTATTCAATACCTCCTCATTAGTTACGTGATCTATCCACCTTATCTTCAGTATTCTTCTGTAGCACCACATTTCGAAAGCTTCTATTCTCTTCTTGTCCAAACTAGTTATCGTCCATGTTTCACTTCCATACATGGCTACACTCCAAACAAATATTTTCAGAAATGACTTCCTGACACTTAAATCTATATTCGATGTTAACAAATTTCTCTTCTTCAGAAACGCTTTCCTTGCCATTGCCAGTCGACATTTTATATCCTCTCTACTTCGACCATCATCAGTTATTTTACTTCCTAAATAGCAAAACTCCTTTACTACTTTAAGTGTCTCATTTCCTAATCTAATTCCCTCAGCATCACCCGATTTAATTTGACTACATTCCATTATCCTCGTTTTGCTTTTGTTGATGTTCATCTTATATCCTCCTTTCAAGACACTGTCCATTCCGTTCAACTGCTCTTCCAAATCCTTTGCCGTCTCTGACAGAATTACAATGTCATCGGCGAACCTCAAAGTTTTTACTTCTTCTCCATGAATTTTAATACCTCCTCCAAATTTTTCTTTTGTGTCCTTTACTGCTTGCTCAATATACAGATTGAATAACATCGGGGAGAGGCTACAACCCTGTCTCACTCCTTCCCCAACCACTGCTTCCCTTTCCTGCCCCTCGACTCTTATGACTGCCATCTGGTTTCTGTACAAATTGTAAATAGCCTTTCGCTCCCTGTATTTTACCCCTGCTACCTTTAGAATTTGAAAAAGAGTATTCCAGTCAACATTGTCAAAAGCTTTCTCTAAGTCTACAAATGCTAGAAACGTAGGTTTGCCTTTTCTTAATCTTTCTTCTAAGATAAGTCGTAAGGTCAGTATTGCCTCACATGTTCCAACATTTCGACGGAATCCAAACTGATCCTCCCCGAGGTCCGCATCTACCAGTTTTTCCATTCGTCTGTAAAGAATTCGCGTTAGTATTTTGCAGCTGTGACTTATTAAACTGATAGTTCGGTAATTTTCACATCTGTCAGCACCTGCTTTCTTTGGGATTGGAATTATTATATTCTTCTTGAAGTCTGAGGGTATTTCGCCTGTCTCATACATCTTGCTCACCAGCTGGTAGAGGTTTGTCATGACTGGCTCTCCCAAGGCCGTCAGTAGTTCTAATGGAATGTTGTCTACTCCGGGGGCCTTGTTTCGGCTCAGGTCTTTCAGTGCTCTGTCAAACTCTTCACGCAGTATCGTATCTCCCACTTCGTCTTCATCTACATCCTCTTCCATTTCCATAATATTGTCCTCAAGTACATCACCCTTGTATAAACCTTCTATATACTCCTTCCACCTTTCTGCCTTCCCTTCTTTGTTTAGAACTGGGTTGCCATCTGAGCTCTTGATATTCATACATGTGGTTCTCTTCTCTCCAAAGGTCTCTTTAATTTTCCTGTAGGCAGTATCTATCTTACCCCTAGTGAGATAAGCTTCTACTTCCTTACATTTGTCCTCTAGCCATCCCTGTTTAGCCATTTTGCACTTCCTTTCGATCTCATTTTTGAGACGTTTGTATTCCTTTTTGCCTGCTTCATTTACTGCATTTTTATATTTTCTCCTTTCATCAATTAAATTCAATATTTCTTCTGTTACCCAAGGATTTCTAGCAACCCTCGTCTTTTTACCTACTTTATCCTCTGCTGCCTTCACTACTTCATCCCTCAGAGCTACCCATTCTTCTTCTACTGTATTTCTTTCCCCTATTCCTGTCAATTTTTCTCTTATGCTCTCCCTGAAACTCTGTACAACCTCTGGTTCTTTCAGTTTATCCAGGTCCCATCTCCTTAATTTCCCACATTTTTGCAGTTTCTTCAGTTTTAATCTACAGGTCATAACCAATAGATTGTGGTCAGAGTCCACATCTGCCCCTGGAAATGTCTTACAACTTAAAACCTGGTTCCTAAATCTCTGTCTTACCATTATATAATCTATCTGATACCTTTTAGTATCTCCAGGGTTCTTCCATGTATACAACCTTCTTTCATGATTCTTAAACCAAGTGTTACCTATGATTAAGTTGTGCTCTGTACAAAATTCTACTAGGCGGCTTCCTCTTTCATTTCATAGCCCCAATCCATATTCACCTACTATGTTTCCTTCTCTCCCTTTTCCTACACTCGAATTCCAGTCACCCATTACTATTAAATTTTCGTCTCTCTTCACTATCTGAATAATTTCTTTTATTTCATCGTACATTTCTTCAATTTCTTCATCATCTGCAGAGCTAGTTGGCATATAAACTTGTACTACTGTAGTAGGTGTGGGCTTCGTATCTATCTTGGCCACAATAATGCGTTCACTATGTTGTTTGTAGTAGCTTACCCGCATTCCTATTTTCCTATTCATTATTAAACATACTCCTGCATTACCCCTATTTGATTTTGTGTTTATAACTCTGTAGTCACCTGACCAGAAGTCTTGTTCCTCCTGCCACCGAACTTCACTAATTCCCACTATATCTAACTTTAACCTATCCATTTCCCTTTTTAAATTTTCTAACCTACCAGCCCGATTAAGGGATCTGACATTCCACGCTCCGATCCGTAGAACGCCAGTTTTCTTTCTCCTGATACCGACATCCTCCTGAGTAGTCCCCGCCCGGAGATCCGAATGGGGGACTATTTTACCTCCGGAATATTTTACCCAAGAGGATGCCATCATCATTTAATCATACAGTAAAGCTGCATGTCCTCGGGAAAAATTACGGCTGTAGTTTCCCCTTGCTTTCAGCCGTTCGCAGTACCAGCACGGCAAGGCCGTTTTGGTTAATGTTACAAGGCCAGATCAGTCAATCATCCAGACTGTTGCCCCTGCAACTACTGAAAAGGCTGCTGCCCCTCTTCAGGAACCACACGTTTGTCTGGCCTCTCAACAGATACCCCTCCGTTGTGGTTGCACCTACGGTACGGCCATCTGTATCGCTGAGGCACGCAAGCCTCCCCACCAACGGCAAGGTCCATGGTACAACGTACAATGTTTATTATTTTATTACACCATCCTGTATTAATCATAGCACTTGCTATTACACAAGCAAACGTAGATATAAAACTATTTGGTGGACCTATTAACTGAATAAAATTTCGTTGTCCTTTTGTTTTGTTTAATACGTTATGCAATATTACATATAAAATCGTGGGTGCGTTGGTGCGTGGGTAACAGCGTCCTGTAAACGAATTTCGAATTCGAAGAGTTCGCCCACACGTGGGGCACCGTCTGGAGCATAGTACCAAACCGCACAAGAGAGCTGCTACATCGGCAACAACCTGACTTCTTGGGTTCACTGTCATAGATCATCCTCCACACAGTCCCGATTTGAACCCACTCGATTTTCATCTGTTTCCAAAACTTTAAAGAACACCTTCTTGGACTACACTTCGATAATGATGAAGCGGTGTAAGCAGAGGTCAGGTACGACTCCGTCAACTAAGTCAGTGATAGTATTAATAAACTGGTCCCTTGCTGGGAGAAATGTTCGTCCCCAGGGTGACTATGGTGAGACATAAATACTCAGACATCAAGAATAAAGATTTACAAAGTTAATAACATTCGTTTTATTTAAAAATCTTTCAGAGTATTCACACACAAAATCTGCACTTTTATGCACGGTCTCGTATTTGTAATTTCTTCATTGTAGCAAAATTTCTTTGGTGTCAGTTCGCTACATGAGCACGCGGTAATATAATAAATACCCACTAAATATACTTTTGTGCTTGTGATTTCTTTGGCGAAGCACAACTGAACACGCAAAACATTCCTAAGAATGGTCTCAAGAAAACAGAATAGCTAGTTTGCGGGGTTAACTGTTCGAAACGGCTACAGGCCAATTCATTTGATTTGCCTCGCTGATTTCTAGTAGAGTTGGCAGCCCTTTTGAATGTAACGTAAATTAACGAGTTAGGAAGATTACTGGCTTGAGGCAATTAGTTCCGAAGCACACCACGCAGTTCCTTATTCACGGAAAAGAGAAGAGGAAGCGACCGAGGACATCAGCGCTAAGTTTCCGCTCTCAGAATCGGAGAAAATGTTTGACCGTAGTTACGCATGGTTCCACAACGTCTCCAAGCAAGTAAATGGTATGTAATGGGAATCTAAAACAGAAATCCTCGACGGCATCTCAAATAGATACACGTGAAATATGATGTATTAAAAGTGAAGGTACCCTCTTAGTAAAATATCTGACTGGATAACTACCCAGGACAAGAAAGAGTAGTGTAGCAAGAAACGAAAACGATAACAAAGCGAAATCATGCAACTGGAGATACGAAGGTAAGTCAAATGAAACCCTTAAATATTTGTTTAAATATTATTTTTTTGTGCAGAAGTGGTACAAACCTGTATCACTTTTCAACATAATCTCCCCCTCGCTCAATGCAAGTCCTCCAGCGCTTACAAAGTGCATAAATTCCTTTAGAAAAAAACTCTTTTGGTAGTCTGCGCAACCACTAATGCACCGCGTGGCGTACCTCATCAGAACAGAACTTCTTTCCTCCCATTGCGTCTTTTTAGTGGTCCAAACATATGGAAATCACATGGGGTAAGGTCTGGGTTGCTCGCTCTCTTCGTTTCCGGTTGGTGGAAGTGACCCTAGGTTTCGTTCCTAGTAACGATTCTTGCAAGGCAAAGCGCCGAAGAAGTTCTTTACAAGCTTCAACACGTCGTTCTCTCATTTCAGGAGTCAGCTGCTGTGGCACCCATCTTGTAGACTTTTGTGAAACTGGAGCACATCCTGCACAATGTGGTGTGTTGACCCATGACTAATGTAAACATGCTGTAATGTCTTCGCTGTCACTCGGCGGTTTTCCTTCACTATGGCTTCACAACTGCTGCTATGTTCTGTGGAGTAACAACTCGTTGTGCCTGATCTGGACGAAGAGCATCTTCCACTGAAGTCACACCATTTGCGAACTTCCTACTCCATTCGTAGACTTGCTGCTGTGACAAACATGCGTCACCTTACTGAACCTTCATTCGTCGATGAATTTCAATAGGTTTCACACCTTCACTACACAAAAACCGAATAACAGAACGCTGTTCTTCCCTGGTGCAAGTCGCAAGTGGGGCGACCATCGATATACTGATACTGCGACGGTATGTCTGCATTAGCACTATGCTGCCACCTACAGGCCATTCTGCACGCTGTTTGTAGCACGCTTACCAACTTACAGGATAACGGAGCGAAATTTCGATTTGTTATTACAAATTTCAGGTTTTCATTTGACTCACCCTCGTACATTTCTAACAATTTCTACTACTTCTACAAACTTGTAGGACTTAAGATACATATTTTCACCACTTACAATTCCCGAAAATAAAAAGGTAATGCCTGAAAAGAAGCTTACTCAAATATACCGTCAGATAATTTTTATAAAGTAGATCAGAGATAAGCAACTTGTCCTAAATATTCAAAAATGTAAAATTTTACACTCTGCGAAACGTACCACTGATGGACTACGATATCATTGAAAGAGAATAGGAGTCAGACAACATACCTTGCTGCAACAATTTGTGGAGATATAACATGTAATGCTCACATAGGCCCAGTTGAAGGCAAAGTTGGGGACAGATCTTGGTTCACAGATCGAAAACACAGTTACAAACTACTCCTGCGACCCATCTTAGAAAATTGCTTAAGTGTATGGGACCCATTCCAATAAGTCTAACATGTGACGCTGACCATATACAAATAAGGACAACAAGAATGGTCAAGCAAAAATGTCCCACACGAGGGCATAACGGAAATACTGAAAAACCTGGATTGGCCTATTCTAGAAGACAGATGCCAATATTTCCACGAAATCCTGCTCACAAAATTTCAAGAACCAGTATTAAGCCAGGAAACTGGGAATATACTACTACCTCCGTGAATATACGGTACAATGGACGTACCCTTGGCCATGAACTTTACAGTGGTTGCAGAGTGCATGTATAGACAAAATTAGCTTTGTAGTGAGTAAACTTGTAGGTCACCTAAGCTCGACAAAAATATTCACTGAATCTGGTACACAGTCTGACTGTACACGATTGTGCAGGCGCGCAGTCCGGAACCGTGCGACTGCTACGGTCGCAGGTTCGAATCCTGCCTCGGGCATGGATGTGTGTGATGTCCTTAGGTTAGTTAGGTTTAAGTAGTTCTAAGTTCTAGGGGACTGATGACCACAGCAGTTGAGTCCCATAGTGCTCAAAGCCATTTTTTTTGATTGTGCAGGGCACCAATAGGTTCTAAAAAGCCGTACGCGAAAATGCAATTTTTCAGGCGGTCATATCGAGGAATTTTTTGATCACAGAGATAAGGGATCAAATGTTTCGGATAGCCCTTAGCGTAGCGACCATTTTTATGCCTATCGGAAGAACCGGCACACTTAGCTATCCTAGCACAGGCTTCTAATTTAAACATTAACACTTCGTCCAGCCCAGAAAGATTCAGAAAATTGGTTGATTCTTTTGCACTAGACTTAACCTCGAGTAGTTTATAAAAGCACCATTTGTTCACGAATAGTTCTTGAGAAAACCCTGAAAACCATGGTTTTTAAGTGCGAAAAGCATCAGTCGTGGGAATGGTCACTTCTATCATTTCTATTCATGGGAGGTCGTTCTTAAAATGATATGCTAGGGGGAATTCGGAGTATTTTTCGATATCACTATCCGTTGCCGAAATCAAGTGGTTACTCACACAAAAACCAGTTTTAACGAGTTTTTCACCGTGGGTTACAATTATCTAAATAACTAACCATAGCAAATGGCTGAAATTTTAACTGTACGTTCTTTACATGTAGAAAAGCCATTTTCAAAAATCTGTCTCCTCTATCAAGATAAGAAAAAAACATGATTTTTGGCTACCATTAGCACGATTGGTGAAGAAGGTCACTTCTATGATTTCTATTCATCGTAAATCGTCGAAATTTTTCCATATGTTCTTAAAATGGTGTTACTGGACAACCTTCAAACTTTTTTCTATATCATTATCCGTTACTGAGATCTAAAGGTCCAAAGTTACGGTACTTATGCACGTAAAATATGTTTAAAATATGCAGTTTGAGAAGTGGACTCATAAAGCTGGCAACGTGCAGTTGCCTCAGCAGTGGATCAGTTGCACAGCCCATGTATCGATAGTTGCCGCAAGAAGTTCGTCCTGCGTCGCACCAACGCGTGAGCTGCTTTTCCACATGAGGCCAGCACTTATGAATGCCGCCCTTCTTTCTTACACCCCTCTGTCATTTTTCTTAGACGGTTGGTAGGTTACTCTGTAGGTAGCAAAATGTGGAAAAATCAGTGGTTCCACTATGTACTCCTTAAACTGAGTGCGGGCGTGCAATCACGTATTGCATCGTTTAAATTTAGTGAACTTCCTTTCTTCTCGCTAGGCGCCATTGTTAACCCAGATCGCAGCGCGGGGTAACCGCGCGGTCTTAGGCGTCTTGTCACGGTTCGCGCGGCTCCCCCGTCAGAAGTTCGAATCCTCCCTCTGGCACGGTTGTGTGTGTTGTCCTTAGCGTAAGTTAGTTTAAGTTACATTTAGTAGTGTGTAAGCTTAGGGACCGATGACCTCAGCAGTTTGGACCCATAAGACCTTACCATAAATTTCCAAATTTAACCTAGATCAGCGGTTCCCAGCCTGGGAGTTGTTACCCACTGATGGGTAAAATGAATTTTTTACTAAAAGAAAATTACTATTATTGCTATTTGATGAGACTGTAATAGTGATTACATATAGGGGGTGGACAAAAGCAAGGAGCACCACAACCGACACATTACCGTATGTAATACGGTGTAGAAAACCGCTTGTATTCAAAACAGATTCCATTCGCCTCGAAACGGATAAATGCAGGTCCTGTATGATTGTCAAGGAAATCCTGCAAAAGAGTGGAAAGTTCAGGTAACGGTGGTGGACGTACATTGCGATCACACAATCATCTCTCTAAAGTAGCCCGTAAAGCCGCAATAACGTTGAGATCTGGTGACTTTGTTGCCCAAGGGAACTGCGGCAGTTCATCGTCGTGCTCACAAGACCTGTGCTGGCGATGCGAGCAGTGTGACGGGGGCTCGTCCTGTTTGAAAACAGCATCACCACTGAGGACCAAACATTCTACTATGGCAAACCGCCTATTGGCTTCTGTCTCGGAGTCTTCGGCCGGCGTTCATCTAATGAAGTTTCGCCAGCACGAGTGATTGGCACCGTCGAAGCTTCACCCTCCACTGCCGGTGGTGAACTGGACCCTAGCTCGCGGCCGCAGACCTGGCTCTCCAACGTCCGAGGGCTTCCCCGTCGTCATTTCCGGTGCGGGTCTCCTCTTGCTACCTGCGACGGTCGTTCACTGCAGTACGGGAAGCCAGAACCTGTTAACCTTAAAGCTTTCCTCTTTCTTGTTGAAACTGTTCTCGTGTTCTTGTATTTCTACAGCTTCTCGGAACAAGCGCGCAAGATAGTGCTTCTCTACAGCCAGAACTTCCGTGTCGGCGAATTTTATTACGTGGTCGGTCTCACTCTGCCACGGCCGATTTCTCCACCTATCCCAACCTGCAATGTCGCTTATGCTCTTTGATCCTGGTGTTAATTGATCGTCCAGTCATTCCGACATAAACTTTTCCGCATGTGCATGGTATACGGTATCTCCCCGACATTGCAAGTGGGTCCCTTTTCTCCTTTGTCTATCTAAGACACTCTTTGATCTTCCTCGTCGGTTTGAAAATCGTCTTTACGCCATGTTTGCGCTATATACGGCCGATTCTGTCGGTCACTCTGGGAATGTGTGGCAGAAAGGCCGTACCCGACATTTCTTTTTCTGATTCCTTACTTCGCCGAGTGTTTGTCTATGTTACACTTCTAGTATAATTTGTGGAGTAACCATTGCTCCTCAGAACACTTTCCAGGTATTGCATTTCTCGTCTGAGGTGCTGCGGCTCACATATTGGTCCTGCTCGTCCTGCGAGCGTATTAATCATGCCTGTTTTCTGGCTCGGGTGGTGCTTTGATAGTTTATGCAGGTAACGGTCCGTGTGTGTCGGTTTTCGATACACGCTGTGTCCCAGGTTTTCGCCGTCCCTTATGACCAGCACCTCTAGAAATGGCAGTTTCTTGTCCTTTTCTACTTCCATAGTAAATTTTATGTTGTCATGGTGGCTGTTCAAGTGTCTTAGGAAGTCACCGAGCTGTACTTCACCATGGCTCCACACCCCGAAAGTATTATTAACGTATCTCTACCACACCTTAGGTTTGCAAGTCGCCAAGTCCGGTGCCTGTGCTTCGAATTGTTCCATGAGAAAGTTGGCCACCACTGGACTAAGAGGACTACCCATGGCGACGCCTTCCAGCTGTTCGTAGAAATCGCCATTCCAGGTGAAATAGCTCGTGGTGAGACGTACATGGAAGAGCCTTTTGACGTCTTGGGAGAAAAGGGAACTGATGTACTCCAGAGCGTCACTGAGCATCACTTTCGTAAAAAAAAAACGAAACAATATCAAAGCTGACCAGGATGTCGTTTGGTGCAAGTTTCAGTTTCTCAATGTAATGTCCTGAGTCCTTTATGTACGTGTCGGTCTTCCCCACGTGTGGCTGGAGCAGAGAGGACAAGTGTTTTGCCAGTTTATACGTCGGTGAGCCAGGAGCGCTAACACTCGGTCTCAATGGAACGTTGTTCTTTTGGAGCTTGGGTAATTCTGACATCCTGAAATGACCGCGGAGAAGTCCTCTGATGTTGGCGTGCCAGGTACATATAGTCTGCGCTCGCAAGCTCGGCTCCAGTTCACCACCGGCAATGGAGGGTGGAGTTTTGACAATGCCAGCCACTCGTGTTGGCGAAACCTCAGTAAAATCATTAGGTGAACGTCGGCCGAAGAACCCGAGACAGAAGCCAATAGGCGGTTTGTCAACAAGTGGCCACGAGAGCCTTAACAATTTTGTATTCTACCATGGCATGGACCTGATCAGCCAAAATCGTCACACAGTCCTTGGAAGTAATGCGACCTTGCAGTGTGCCCATGGCTGCCATAATCATCACCGAACCTCCGCCAATTTTCACTCTTGGGACGTACAGTCGCCGGAAGTTGGAATCAGTGTGAAACAAGAGACCAAATGACATCCTTCCATTGCTCGATAGTCCACGTTTCACGGCATCGGCACTACGTTTTCGAGTTACAGACATTTGCATCACTGATGTATGTTCTGGGAATTCCAACTCGCCCTGCGATTCTATTATTACGGAGCTCCGTGTTGTTTTGGTGTTGATAGGGTTCGCGGGTGCAACGTTCAGTTCTGCAGTGGTACGGGTCGTAGTAAATACAACAGCGTAGCCTACATGTTTGGCTGGAATCAGCAGCTACGAGGGGAAGTTGGAAAATAAGTTTCCCCTGTCGACTGTGGGCAGAGTTGTGTGATATGAGCGAAAGGCAACACGGCAGGTGAACGCACGCGTGCAAGACACCGACCGATACATCATTGGGTAGGGGTCGACCGCAATCAGGCAGATGGCACTGTCGCAGTGCCCGCGCAAAGCGGAGGCCAGCCGCTCAGTCTATTCCTGGAGCTATGGAGAGAAGGTGCGTTTTGGAGTCGTGGACAAAGGCGGAAGTGGGAGCTGTTACCGGCTATGAATGGACACTTGGAGTATCAGGCGCAGAAACTCATAATCGCCTTGTTTAGGTGTATGGGTCAGGTGTGATGTCGAGGCAAAGGGTGCGGAGATGGTGCCAGGAATTCAGTGATGGACGCCAGCAAGTGCAGGACACACCGAGACCCGGACGGACGCGTACTGCCATTACAGATTCAAATGTCAGGAAGGTGGATGACATGATTAAAGCTAATCAGCGTATCACAATCGATGGCGCAGCGGCATAACTTGGACATGAGTGAGCTCACAAGATCACCCACGGCATTCTTCGATACAGGAAGATGTCGGCACGATGGGTGCCCCACCAACTGACCCCGACACACATGGAACAATGCATGGCGTTCAGCCTGGAACAGCCCGTGCGTTACAATGAATCTGGTAATGACCTTCTGTTTCGGGTTGTGACGGGGCTCGAAACGTGGGTCCACCATTATACGCCCGAATCGAAGGCCGCATCCATGGAGTGGAAGCATTCATCATCACCTGTCCGAAAGAAGTTCAAAAGCACTCCGTCTGCAGGTATAGTGCAACTCACCGTTTTCTGGGACGTCAAAGGAGTTTTGCTGCTGGACTTTCTGGAGGACGCAACCATCAGTGCTGCGAGGTACTGTGCCACTCTGTCGAAACTGAAGGAGGTGATTCGGGAAAAGCGGCCTGGCCTTCTCAGATCTGGCGTTACGCTGTTGGATGACAATGCGAGACCACACACGGCGACGGCAACGCAAAACCATATTGCAACTCTTGGTTGGGAGCGCCTACACCATTCGCCTTAAGTTTAGATCTCGCACCAAGTGACTTCCATCTGTTTACCGCTTTGAAGAAGACTCTCGGCGGAAGGCGCTTTGCAAGCAGTGCTGACATCAAACAAGCCGTTCAACGCTTCTTCCATATGCAACTCTCAGATTTTTTCCTGGAGGGCTTTTTGAAGCTTATAAAGCGGTATGACAAATGTCTCAATGTACTTGGAGACTATGTAGAAAAATAAAGATATGTCTTATCTTTAATGTATCATTCTCTTTTTTTTTTCGTTTCTCACATAACTCTGACCGCAGTCGACAGGGGAAACGTATTTTTCCAGCTCTCCCTCGTATGTTCAATGGTAAATTTTTACTGCGTTTCAGTATTTTTTTGTCCAGCCCCTATAAGTTACCCATAATTACATTTTTTCTAATATTATTCTTAACGCGGGACGCAATGTGATGGAGATTACAGATTGTAAAAAGAATGTATAATCATCACCTTCCTCACATAGTCCACTCCCTAAACACTTTCTTTGTATTTTGTACTGTTCATCTACGACAGTAAAATTGAGACGTTGTGAAATCTCCTCGATTTTAAACAGAGTCAGAAATGATACTAGTTAGTTATCTATTTAGATCCCTCCGCCAATGAACCACGCTAATTAAACTGTGCGTAACGAAGTTAGTGAACGCTACTGTTGGGCCCATCAATGGATAAGAGGGTGGGGGTGACCACATAGTTCCCTTAATTATGCACAAGGATGACTAGGTATTCAGTGATAGGATCAATTCCTGAGTTTATTAGCACAAGTTGGTTTCGCTAAAACATGGCCAGGTAATTCAGTAAAATTTAATCTAGATGAAACGAAAATACTGATGAACACAAAAAAAAGGTAAAACTGGAGTGACTTCTGGTTTCCAGAATTCAGGAAGGGAAGCACACAATGCTTCGTTCAGCTCTCTAACATATTAAATTTTAACTGACTCAAATCCGCGACTCGATAGTAGTGATTTGCATTCATGCTCGGAATACAAATGAAGTTCTGCAACTGTGCAGTCCCAGCGTCTAGGTAGAGCCCACCTGTGAAATTATTGACGCCTATTAAATTCATTGCGACGTATACTGCCGGTGCTGCCCGTAAATCGTTGGAATGTGAACGCGCTGGCTGCGGGAGGCGCCGATTTCTCGCTAAGCGAGGCTGTTAAGCGCCCCGGATGCATCCCGCTCAGACGAGCTCTGTTCTAGGGATCTGATGGCGAAGTCTGCGCCTGGAGAGCGTCATGATCGCAAAGTGTCCCAGGTGCTTGCGAAACCCGAAGTGTCTCTACCAAGTGTAAGAAGCGATGTGACTCCGATGCAAACAGAGGCCGAAGGGTCCCCTCTGCAAACAGAGCCTGCAGTCGCTCAACTCAGAACGAAATCCGACGGGAAGTTAAAAGCGCAGAACGTATCAGTTCTGCGGACGTTTCCCGCGTCTTAAACAGTGATTTCCAATCAGAAAGTAACATTTTGTTACGGCAGTGAAAAAATGAAGCCGACGCAGCTGCACTCGCACCACCACCGCAGTAAAAATGAGGCCTTTCCAATCAAGTGTACTTGTAAGTAGGCTGTTTAGGTTTCTATGTTGGTAAAGCAACTTAGCGCTCTGTATGAAAATCGCTGAGAGCGCTGTGTACAGTCTGTGGCTGGTTAGCATTGTTGGGATATTCGCTATTGTAGTGTTGGGCAGTTGTATGCGAACAGCGCGTAGCGTTGGGCAGTTGAAGGTGAGCCGCCAGCTGTGGTGGATGTGGGGAGAGAGATGCCAGAGTTTTGAGAGGTTACTATGAGTGAACGATCTGGACGTGTCTCCGTCAGAAAAACGAAATTTGTAAAACTGGATGTCACGAACTGATTATATATATAATTACTTTTGAACACTATTAAGGTAAATACATTATTTGTTCTCTATCAGAATCTTTCATTTGCTTACTACGCCTATCAGTAGTTACTGCCTTCACTAGTTAGACTCTTTTATTTAGCTGGCAGTATTGGCGCTCACTGTATTGCAGTAGTTTGAGTGACAAAGATTTTTGTGAGGTAAGTGACTCATGAGAAAGATATAAGTTATTGTTAGTCAGGGCTATTATTTTGTACGAATTATTGAAAGTCAGATTGCGTTGAGCTAAAATATTGTATATCAGTTTAGTGATGATTAGAATAAGTAAAGCGAAAACTGTCTCTTTCGGTATCAAATAACGTAAGAGTTTTTCTAGCTCTGTCATTCTTAATTTTCAAAGGGGAAGCTTCGTACTGAAACCCCGCTTCCACAAACTTGTGTCTAAAAATTTTACATCACAATACTCCATCCATTCCTGAAGGCATATTTGGCGCCTTTTGTACGCTGTTTTCTACCATGGGAGAGTAAAAAGAAAAGAAAAGGGAAAAACGTTGGGCTAGATGCCGAATGGGCATTCGAAGTGTATGACCGTCCTAGGGACTTTCCTTGTCTTTTATAAAACTTTCGAAACCGGTACCTTCCCTTCAAAATTCTGTTTTAAGAATGGCTCAAAAAGCTGGCCATTTACCAAATCCTCTATACAACAGGAAAATTTTTCACGCACGTTCTTACCAGGAAAATGTTGCAGACTGAACCTGGCTGAGAAAATCTCTCGAGAATGCCAGTTGAGCACAACGCAATGCTGTCTCCAGCATCCATCCTATCCCCCCTGCCCCCCCCCCCCTTTCCCACTGAATTCGCCATCAGAGACAGATGCAATCCAGTGGCGTTCAGAATGGTTCTTCTATTAAATTGTCCTTGCTTCTCTGCGGCTGGCACAGGACATAGAAACCGCCTTAGCTCATACCCACTACATGCAATAGAATATCTGCACGTGTTGAGGTGGGTAATCACTTATGCAATCACTGTTGTTGTATTGCAACTGAAAATAAAAGGGTGTTTCCGCAGTCTTCCCAATTTCGATCACATTAAATTTGAAAGTTAATTTTATATGAATGCATGCAATTGTGACATGTCCAACAAAACAGATATCACATTTTCATAAAACTGAGTCGCCTTCTGGGTTATGAACCCACCACCTTTAGTGCGAATGCAGAATCATGTTCGACCTCCAGCAAAAATCTGACAGTAGAGAGCATGGAGGACATGAAGAGGCACTATAGATAGTTGGCGCTAGATGGGAATGTAGGTCGGCCGAGGGATGTAGTGACATAGTCCGCGACGACTGCACGTAATTTTGTTTCTGCGTGGTGCAGTAGTTAACGCATCTGCCTAGTAAACAGGAGATCCCAGCTTCGAATCTGGGTGCAGCAGGCATTTTCACTCGTCGCCTCTAACGCTGCATAAAGTTCTATGCATCTCACATCAATAGTTTCTTCTGTTTCCTTTTCTTTGTTCCCCCTCCACTTTCAATTTACACTACTGGCCATTAAAATTGCTACACATAGAAGAAATGCAGATGATAAACGAGTATTCATTGGACAAATAAATTATACTAGAACTGACATATGATTACGTTTTGACGCAATTTGGGTACATAGATCCTAAGAAATCAATACCCAGAACAACCACCTCTGGCCGTAATAACGGCCTTCATACGCCTGGGCATTGAGTCAAACGGAGCTTGGATGGCGTGTACAGGTACAGCTGCCATGCAGCTCCAACACGATACCACAGTTCATCAAGAGTAGTGACTGGCGTATTGTGACGAGCCAGTTGTTCGGCCACCATTGACCAGACGTTTTCAATTGGAGAGAGATCTGGAGAATGTGCTGGCCAGGGCAGCAGTCGAACATTTTCTGTATCCAGAAAGGCCCATACAGGGCCTGCAACATGCAGTCGTGCATTATTCTGCTGAAATGTAGGGTTTCGCAGGGATCGAATGAAGGGTAGAGCCACGGGTCGTAACACATCTGAATCGTAACGTCCACTGTTCAAAGTGCCGTCAATGCGAACAAGAGGTGACCGAGACGTGTATCCAATAGTACCCCATAGCATCACGCCGGGGGATACGGCAGTATGGCGATGACGAATACACGCTTCCAATGTGCGTTCACCGTGATGTCGCCAAACAAGGATGCGACCATCATGATGCTGTAAACAGAACTTGGATTCATAAGAAAAAATGACGTTTTTCCATTCGTGCAGCCAGCTTCGTCGTTAAGTACACCATCGCAGGCGCTCCTGTCTGTGATGCAACGTCAAGGGTAACAGCAGCCATGGTCTCCTAGCTGATAGTACATGCTGGTGCAAACGTCGTCGAACTGTTCGTGCAGATGGTTGTTGTCTTGCAAACGTCTGTTGATGCAGGGATCGAGACGTGGCTGCACGATCCGTTACATCCATGCGGATAAGCTGTGTGTCATCTCGACTGCTAGTGATACGAGGCCGTTGGGATCCAGCACAGCGTTCCGTATCACCCTCCTGAACCCACCGATTCCATATTCTGCTAACAGTCACTGGATCTCGACCAATGCGGGCAGCAATGTCGCGATACGATAAACCGCAATCGCGATAGGTCTCAATCCGACCTTTATCAAAGTCGGAAACGTGATGGTACGCATTTCTCCTCCTTCCACGAGGCGTCACAATAACGTTTCACCAGGCAACGCAAGTCAACTGCTGATTGTGTATGAGAAATCGGTTGGAAATTTTCCTCGTATCAGCTCGTTGTAGGTGTCGGCACCGGCGCCAACCTTGTGTAAATGTTCTGAAAAGCTAATCATTTGCATATCACAGCATCTTCTTCCTGTCGGTTAAATTACGCGTCTGTAGCACGTCATCTTCGTGGTGCAGCAATTTTAATGGGCAGTAGTGTATATGAAATGTAATAGGTATGGAAATCAAACTGATTCTAATTTTCATGTAAAAATGTGACTAATTTGTATAATAACTAAATATCGGAATAAAAAGAGGCGTGGCATTCCGCTTCGGAGCTTTTCAACACATATGTGACATATACTTAAGTACCTCCAGAAAATGACTTCTCCGACTGGTAGGTGCTTCCCGCAACAGACCAGAAATTGCTTCATTATTCACTTTACAACAGATACACGAACTAATTGACAGGACAGTACAACTACATAATGGCAGCTACATTGCTGTAGGGCAGAGCAAGTATTATTATTCTTATTGTCTTTGTTTTTGTTGTTGTAGTTGTTTATTTGAGATCAGTGATGTTGGCAAGATGGATTGTAGTAATGAAGGAGGGATATCGCTATTACCAGTATGTTCCAAAATTTTCTCGAATATTCTGCTAAGCAGGTTTACACCATATGCAGATGAAATTGTGGGGGATTACCAAGCTGGCTTTCGGAGGAACAGATCAACTATAGACCAAATATTCACCCTGCGTCAAATTTTGGAAAAGAAATGGGAATACAATAAACCAGTCCATAATCTTTTCATAGATTTTACAAAAGCATACGATTCAGTATGGCAATCAAAATTGTACAGAATTCTTTTGGAACTTGGAATCCCAAAGAAGTATGTTAGACTTACAGAGGCGAGTTTGAGAAACACAAAAGGTAGAGTACGCATGGGGAAATTGGAGTCAGAAGAATTTGTAATAAAGAACGGACTCAAGCATGGAGATGCCCTGCTCTCAGCTACTTTTTAATTTCGTCTTAGGATATATTGTACGAATGGCAGCAGATAATTTAGAGAATTTGAAGTTAAATGGAAATATTTAGATATTAGGGTATGGAGATGATCTAAACATCATTATAGGAAAGAATCTGTAACATCAAATGCGAATGCGTTAGTGAAGATGTAGGTCTAAGGATAAGTGAAGACAAAACTAATTACCTGGTTACTACTAGAATGCCAACAGCAGTAGATCAGGAAAAGTTAAAAGTTGCAAACATGCAGTTTGAAAAAGTGAACACATTTAAGTATCTAGGAGTGGACATCACTTCGAGAAATGAGATTGAATCCGAACTGAAGAAGAGATTACGGGCGGGAAACACGTGCTACTTCTCATTGAATAGATTACTTTCATCGCGGATATTGTCTAGGAATTTAAAGATTAGAATATACAAAACTATTATTCTACCAGTTATGCTGTATGGGTGTGGGACTTGGTCTCTCACTGAGCAAAATGAAAAGCCGTTTCAAGTATTTGACAACAAAATTTTGAGGAAAATTTTCGGAGCAAAAAGGGATGACGTAGCGCGAATAGATGAGGGCAGGGCAGCGCGCAGAGTACTAGTAGGGCACTTAGAGGGAAGACATCCTGTGGGGAGACCGAGACGTAGATGGGAGGACAATGTGAAGG